>NC_081315.1:17260000-17568928 GCF_026419965.1 Kogia breviceps
TTATCAAAACATGAAGTTGTTTGTTTTATTTTTGGTTTTTTTTTTTTTTCCGGTACGCGTGCCTCTCACTGTTGTGGCCTCTCCCGTTGCGGAGCACAGGCTCCGGACGCGCAGGCTCAGCGGCCATGGCTCACGGGCCCAGCCGCTCCGCGGCATGTGGGATCTTCCCGGACCGGGGCACGAACCCGTGTCCCCTGCATCGGCAGGCGGACTCTCAACCACTGCGCCACCAGGGAAGCCCCAAGTTGTTTGTTTTAGAAGCCCTCTACATGAGTTCAAAACTAACCATCATAGTTATGTATATCTTACCACAATTTAGAAAAGAAAAAATATCTATCATAAACACATACATACTGTAATGGAAACAATTTAACAAACATAATTGTCCTAAACTGTCAAAAGAATGACTATTTACTATAAATTTATTTATTTATTTTTGGCTGCATTGGGTCTTCGTTGCCGTGCACGGGCTTTCTCTAGTTGCGGCCAGCGGGGGCTACTCTTCATTGCAGTGCGTAGGCTTCTCACTACGGTGGCTTCTCTTGTTGCGGAGCACGGGCTCTAGGCAGGTGGCTTCAGTAGTTGTGGCACTCGGGCTCAATAGTTGTGGCCTGTGGGCTCTGGAGCACAGGCTCCGTAGTTGTGGCACACTGGCTTAGTTGCTCCGTGGCATGAGGCATCTTCCCGGACCAGGGCTCGAACCCGTGTCCACAGCATTGGCAGGAGGATTCTTAACCACTGCGCCACCAGGGATGTCCCAAGAATGACTATTTTAATTTCTTTCTGAATATTTCCCAACTTTCCAGTTGCATGCTATATAAAATCAGAACATCTTTAGTCCCAGAGGGATTGTCTGTGGACACACAGCCACGCCCACGGACAAGTCACACACCGTCTGTGCCCCAAAGCCCTCATCAGTACAACGTGAAGAACAGCATAGACACCTCATGGGGTCACTGGGAAGATTACATGAGTTAATACACAAGCAGCACTTCAGAACAGTGCCTACCACGTCATAAGCGCCATGTAAGAATTAAAAAGAAACAACCACTATTGCCCGGCCTTGCATTACTTGACAC
Organism: Kogia breviceps; assembly: GCF_026419965.1. Taxonomy (NCBI): domain Eukaryota; kingdom Metazoa; phylum Chordata; class Mammalia; order Artiodactyla; family Physeteridae; genus Kogia; species Kogia breviceps. The sequence goes on from NC_081315.1 coordinate 17,261,080, forward strand.
AAATTACTGATAAGTTATGTTCTCTTGTCGGAAGCACCCTCATCTCTGCCCTGGTTTGCAGAGTGAAACAATGCCTGTCTGGTACAGTTTTCTACCCAAAGCACATTCCATTTTTATCAATTTAAGTTGCGGCCAAATCTCAAAAGTCATTAATAAAAGTACTGATATCTCAAATGGTTTATGGTAAACCACTCTCAAAAGTACTTAATAGAAAAGAGGTCTAAGCCAGTATCCAAGAGATAGAGATTTATTGAAACAATTATCAAGTTTGAAGAATAAAATCCCCAATGCAGTGAAAAAACGTAGCATTCAAAAAAAAAAAAAAAAAAAAAAGCCTCAATGCAGGAAAAGACAAGTATTATTCAAAGGTAGAGACTGTAAGTGAATACATGACTTAAAAAATAAATGAATGACCATGAATGAACATCAAACTGGTGATATGCTGCTGATCACAAACTTGTGCTATCCTTAAAAACAACAACAAAATACTGCGTATACTTAACAGTCAACGCCGACCTGTTCCGTCATACCTACAGAGCCAGGTAATAATGATGTATGAAAAATACTCAACTAGCTTTCCCGTATGCACTGATGCATTTGCGCTTAATGTTGATGGCGTGGTCCCTGCTCTGAATCTAAAATCTAGTTGGGGAACAAAACTAACAGAGACCAAGTTGTAACCTCCAAGTATCCGCTGTAAGAGTTCTCAGAGAGGTGCACGCAGCGGATGCTGCAAGGTCCCTCAAAGTGAATGGGAAAGGATGCACACAGAGTAGGAGGCTCCCAGAGTAACAGCACTGCAGCCGTCCCCGTCCACCAGGCTACACACAGCACAGCGTGACACGCGTAACTCATGCTGCCTCCTAGCAAGCTGGGGCGGCTTGGTGGGGGTCGGGGGGGGGTGTTTGCTATTTTTAGAAAAAAAATACAGCAAGCGTTGTTCTGCTCAGCAATTCCCTAACCCTTCTCAAAACACACAGCAACACCACCTCCTCTGAGCACTCCCTGACCACTCCTTCCTGGGGCTTTACACACCGCTTCCCTTGATGTGTATTTATTTACACGTCTTTCCTCCACCGGACCAAGAGCTCCAAGAATGACGTGAAACCACCTGGCACTGCAGCCCCAGGTCTGCAGGCTCAGCGCACATCCCTGGAGTGAAAGAGTGACGGGGAGGAAGCCTCAGCCAGGGAAGGGTCCTACACACACACAGGGGGCACCGAGGTGGAACCCACGGGTTCCAGCGCCAAGCTCCCCTGCACGCTGGTGCTGCACAGCAGAAGGGAGAGCCTCTGTCCTCAAGGATCTTAGGGTCCACTCAACCTCCAGAAAGCCGTCTGAGAAAGCACGTTAAGCGCCCTCTCGAGACAGCCATTCACTACCGGTAACGTGAAGAACGTGAACCCTCCCCCTTAAAACGAGGGGTAGTGGTTTTCAAAGACGCTGAGGACTTCAGGACACCATACAAAGAGCGAGTGAGAGTTCACTGGGTCACACCGAGAAAGGGAATCAACTTACTCATACATCTCCAATGCTCCACTCCCTTTTTTTTTTTTTTTTTTTTTTTCCGGTATGCGGGCCTCTCACTGTTGTGGCCTCTCCCGTTGCGGAGCACAGGCTCCGGACGCACAGGCCTAGCGGCCATGGCTCACGGGCTTAGTTGCTCCGCGGCACGTGGGATCTTCCCGGACCAGGGCACGAACCCGTGTTTCCTGCATCGGCAGGCGGACTCTCAACCACTGCGCCACCAGGGAAGCCCTCCACTCCCTCTCTTGCTTACTGGCTGAGCAACTGCCATCTGGAAGGCTTAGCACATGAAAGGCATTATCACAGTTCTGCTGGAATATTTCTGGTAGGCAGAGAACACAAGATGCCAGAACTTTAAAAAAAGAAAAATAAATCCTATGATTCCGATTACCTTATTTCACCTTTCTTTCCAGCCAACCCAAATTCCGCCTGTTGTAGATAGGTAACTATTAGAGAAACCTTGCGAGTGCTTTGCTGAATCATTCAACCGGCAAGATCTCCCCGAGGCCTCACATCTCCCACATTCTGACGGTCAGGCCTAAGCTGACTGGACAAGCAAAGAGAGACCCCTTGCACAGAACCTTCCAACTGAAAGACAGCAGAAAAGCCAGGCGGGCTGCGTTCAATTTCACGGAGCCCATGGCGGACTCTGGTTATGTCCACCAGAACATCCCAGAAGCCTGGGACCTGAACACGCATTTCCCACCCCTGGCTCTGGCTGGCTGTGCCTACATCCCTTAACGACCCCACCTGCGCTCTCATCTGTGGTTCCGTTGTCTTGTCTTGTTCTCTGGCACCTCTGCCTGCTGGGCCTCTGAGGGTCTTCAGGGGCTGCCCGGCCCTGCGGGGCCAGCATGAAGGAAGCCACCGCTTCAAGGTTCAGCCTGGCTACTGTGCAGAAGCCTAGCTGTTTTGTTCTGAGACCTCGGGCTATGGAATCTGATAAAAATTTTCTTCAGTCTAGTGTCACAAAAAAGCCCTTTTCCCCCTAAAGGGACCCAGCAATCTGAAAGTGTCTTGCAAAGCATGTCCTTGCTCTAGTCTGCAGAGCCTTCCGTGAGGCAGGCATGTGGCAGCTCCAAGTCAGACAGAAGGATACTGAGTCTCCGGGGGCCTGGCCCATAACAGACGGTACAACAAACCAGGGCCTCCCTCATGCTGCGTTTTAGGTTTTTGTTTTCTTTAATTCAACAAGATCGCTTGGCACTGTCCACGTCACCTTCTGCATCTACAGATGGGGAGGGAAATGGGAGCACAGACAATCTCTGTGCTTCCCACCAGGTCCGCCCAGACACACTGCCCACTAAGACCAGCTCACGCTAACCTGAGGGCAGCAGGAACTTGACTTGCTGGCCAAACAAAAGGTAAAAGCATCCTCAACCCCTTCCAATAAAAAGTTTGTCAGCCTCTGACTGGAGGAAGCACCTACCTGTCGCTACCCTGTGTTTATTTTCCATTTCTTTAACAACCTTGATGCCTCTGCTATCTTATTCTAAAATCCCAGGTGCACAGGGAATGTTCTCACTTCTTCAAAATGTTAAAACAAACAAACAAAACCACCACAACAAATATGCATATCTGTGTATGCTGCCCAGGTTTCAAAAACAGAAATTATCTTCAGCCAGAATCAGAACTCAGCAACAGCTCCCTCCTGCCCACACCCCGTGCGAGGGTCTCCTGCCCTAGGAGCCTGACAGTGGAACCCTTTACTGGAGTGACTTAACATCCTTGAGCTTCCGGTAGGATCACTACGTATGCTGTCATCCAAAATGAATAATTTTCAAAGTCAAAGGGGACACCATTAATCATTACATGGGGACTACAGGTATAAACCAAAACTGCTGCAGAAAACCAAGACCCAGTAAGCACTTTAAAGATGCAACCCTGGGTGCTGAGGTTACCATCAAAGTTGCATTAAATGGGTAGCCCTCAGCCTCTCAAAGCTGACTGACTAGGGCAGTATACAAACAAATAATCACCCAAATAAGTAAGGATGATCTAACCTAATTATGATGGGTGTGCTGGGAAGGAAAAGTCCTGGGTGTTATGACAGAATATTTCAAGGCTTAAGCCGATTTGGGGGCGGAGGGGGGCGGCATCCCACGTGCTCTGGGAAGAGCATATGCAAAGGCTCTGAAGTAGGAAGGAATACCAGGGAGAAAAGAAAGGCCAGAGGGCTGGAGTGGGAGAGGAGGAAGGAGGGGATAAGGCCACAAGGTGGGCACTGGAGAAGGAAGAGATGACAGGGAGGGTTTTCGGTGAGACCAAGGGCGGTGAGAAGCCGGGGAGATCACTCCAAGTCTGGAGTGTCATGATCAGACCTGGGATTGGACCACTCGGGCTCAGGGCAAAGTGCCCCACAGGTGGGTAAGAGACAGCAGGAGGCCAGGGCAGTTGGAAGGATGAAGGCTCAGACCAGGCCAATGGTTTAGAGATGGATGAACGAGGGCAGATGTGAAAAAAAATGAGACGTAACGTCCAACGATGCTGGCGATGGGGGAGGAGGTTGCCAAGTTTCTGGCTCAGCCAGAAAAACATGCACCTGAACGTAAGACAGCAAAGCCAGTTCCCTACACAGCCCTAAATTGCCTAGGCTTGCCTTGTAACCTTGCTCACACAGCCTCAAAAACCCTGAGGAACATCATGTTGAAATGAAATGCAAATGCTGAAGCTACCCTACCACGGTTTTCTCCTTCCCACAAATCAATGAAGCTTTCAACAAATCTAAACAAGACAGATCTCAACAACTCAATATTCTCAGTTTGTCGTGACCTCTTCAGTTATGTCACCCAATAATACAACCGAAAATGAAGCTATTAAGAGTTCTGAGTGACACGGGAAGTTTGCCTTTCATCTTGAGAGATGATGTTCAAATTGCAGATCCTTTCTAGGATTGAAAATCTGTAAAATCACATCTGGTCACCATTTATTTCGAGGTGCATCACTTCGATGAAAAGAATTTAAAATGACTGGTAGTCAACCTTGGAGAGGATATGATAAATAAATGGAAACGAATCATTTTGGTTACAGTGGTTATACCTCCCTGTACCACTACCCCTAAAGATTAGCTTTCCATGAAATATATCACAAATAGAAAATACAACAGTGCCTAGCCTCTCCTGTATGTCAAGAATTCCCATGCACATAACTAAAAATGATCACAGTAAAAATTACTTACAACTTACATTCACGTCATACCCTCTAGTTTGCAAAGCTCTCACTTTTTTCCGTTACCTTGAAAGCACAAGCAGGCAGATATGCACTTGACTATCAAGATTTTTCACAAGGGCCCTACATGAGCCAACAAAGGAAAACTGTCTGGGACCAAAGTCTGGATTACAGTACATAAAGTTTCCCTATCTGAGAGTGCTGTGACCCAGATTTCAAATAGTCAAATACTGTCAACTGACACATACATGTGTGCACTTTTTTTTTTTTCCTGTTTTGAGTAACTGTATTCTTTTTAATAATACCAATTCATTAAATGCGGTTGAATCTGTTTGTGATTATAACGTGTTTGTCACAAAAGCAGTCCACAAACAGGAGGGGAAAAAATCTGTGTGGATGCTTTGTCCCAATTTGAATTTTTTAAAATATATAGTCATCACTCTCTTATCTTACTAGACATACCCTAACTCACTGCAAAACAGAAAGGCCCTAGAACACAAAGGAGGGCTCTGTGGTTCTGGAAGGGACACACAAAACGGCATCAGAGCCTCTGCAGGTGGAGGACAGAACAGAAGTGGAGAGAAGTAAGGGACTAAAGGGTTTATAAACCCAACTGGGAGGAGTGGGAGAAGAGACAAAAGATGCCCAACCTTTGGAAAGTCCTGTAGGCCTGAGCTAGAACAGATCACAGAAGTCAGAACGACAGCACTGAGGCCTTCCTCCAAAGCCAGGCTTGCTGAGCTTTCAGCAAGAGAGGGGTAAAAGGAGGACGGGAGCACAGCAGAGAGAAAGCCAAGTAAAATCAGGCATTTCCCATCACCCCAAATCTCCGCTGTCAGGCCCCACTCGGGAACCAGCACATCTTTCCGCATCAGAGAAGTGGGAACAAATTAGTTCGCATTGGGCTAATGGTTTACAGCTAGCTAAGCACGCTCACATTTTCTTATTTAGTCATTCATGCATTCAAAACAATTTCTGGAATGCCTTCTAAGAGCCAGGCCCTGCCAAGACCTGGAACGAAACTCCATTCAGGTGCTGTCCCACAAGGACCTCAAAGACCAGAGGAAACAGGCCCCCTAACCGAACTAGCACCAAAGGCAACCACGGAGGCAAGCACCCCGTGGAGGTGCAATTCCACCAGCCTAATCCCTGCACAAGGGAGAGATCTACTGTCTGATGTCTCCATCTTTTCACCACTGTTTAAAATGGTTCCAAGGGTGGACCTAGCTAGACAGAACACAATCCATATGATTTGATAGCTTGTAAAACTCACAATAGCCAGCTTGTATTTTAACCATTTAAACCCACCTTTGATGTATCCTTTTTTTTTTTTTTTTTTTGCAGTACGTGGGCCTCTCACTGCTGTGGCCTCTCCCATTGCGGAGCACAGGCTCCGGACGCGCAGGCTCAGCGGCCACGGCTCACGGGCCCAGCCGCTCCGCGGCATGTGGGATCTTCCCGGACCGGGGCACGAACCCGTGTCCCCTGCATCGGCAGGCGGACTCTCAACCACCGCGCCACCAGGGAAGCCCTGATGTATCCTTTTAAAAACAATTTGCTGTGAATCAAAGACAATGAGGTAAAAAACAGCAGCGTGTTAAAAGGGAAAAAAAAGAGACTACAAAACAAAACAGATTGCCCAGAACCACTCAAACTGAGAAAGACAGAGTGCCAGGCTGGAACTCTGTAGCCAAGAGCATCCCACAGCCCTCTTCTATATATGCCATCCAACTGGCCAGAGGCAAGATATATAAGCTCCTTCTTTTCAGTGTTATAGTAGATTTTGGTGTATTTTTAATGTTTCTGAAAAAGAGCTATAAGGAATTTATGCTGAAGACAAAACAGCTAAATGGAATATAGCTAAATGATGGGGTGGGGCAGGGGTAGAGGAAGTTTAGCAGAGTTCTCAAAGGTTGTAATTCTAGAACCAGCTCTTGTAAGAACAACTACAGCAGCACTGGCAGCAGCTACCCAGGTCCCGAGATAAGTGCTTTGCACTCATGGCCTCTTTGCTTTTTACAACTTTTAATGGTAGATACCACACCTTTGGTAGAAGGTAGACAGAAATGGTGGACACATCACTGAAAGCAGAGCTAAGTGCAAAGTTACAGTCAGAAAACATAAATAAGTTCACAATCTGGGGCCAGTTCCCAAGCTCCTATTCCCACAGGGTGACAGGGAGAGAACCCAGTGACACCTGCATACACCACAGACTGCATCACAGCAGAGGACCCCTGAACTTAGGGAACCCGAATTTTATAACGGACATCATATATGCCTATCCCTTTGCTCCATACGAGTATGGCTGGGGAACAGACTGGATGAGAGGTGAGAAATAGGCAAGGTCCCTATAATGGAGTTTAGCTTTAATCCTGTCCAAATTAAGAGCCATTTACGAATTTAAAGTAGGCAATGTGACACAATCAGACTTACCACTGGAGAACTCTCCCTGCAGGAGAATGGATTGTTGGGGAAGGAAGGGAGTACTAGAATCCTGCAAGTGAAAAATGCTGATGGCCTGAACCAAGGCAGGGAAAGGTGGTGGAGAGGAGGATGAGAGGACACACTGACTGAGTTAAGACGGAGCAGGTATTACTGCTGACAGTACTAGTCAGGGTCCGAGATTTCAACCTACTAGTAAGCTAACAAGTCAGCCGGCCACCGTTTCACAGATGCTGGCAGGACTCGTGCAATTCCTGGGTCAAAGGCAAAGGCTGGTTTATTACTCACAGCAACACAGTAGCCATAGTATCAGCATCTGCACCAGTTCCCCCGAGCAACAATTCCCACAGGACCATGCAGAGGGCCCACAACGTGAACTGCACTGAAAGAGAGGACCCTTGAACTTAGGGAGCCCAAATATTTTTTTTCACGTGTGTCTACCTTCCAAGGCTTTTCACTCTACAAATATCCTTGAAAAGGATATTTGGTCCAGAGCAAAGGCAGTCAGTACCTCAGCTTGCAAGATATACAGAAACGAGAGATTTATGGAGAACTGTCTTCCAACATACTCACTTTGCCGTGAGGATTAACTGAGACTCAAAAAGCTTAAGATGAGTCAGGTAACATAGCTAGAAGGTAACAGAGGTGAGATTCAAACCCAGACCTTATGACGGCCAAGTCGCACTACCTTTCATTATCCAAAATCCTATTACGGAAAACATACGGGCTTCTGCTAGGGGAAGGGGGTATGGGGGTGATAAATAGGTCCTCCAGGTTTTCCTGGAGGTTGTCAGCTCACATGGGAAGGGAAAAGGGACATACTAGTGGCTGGTAATTCTGCTTAGCTATAAGGATATAGGTTCTCCTTGGGTCATAGGACTCAAAACTCGAATGACACAACAGAACTAGGCTGCCATAGGAAACAGCAGTGATGCATCTCTATGTGGCGGTAGAGTTCTACTCCTAAGTCTTTAGTTAGCCCCTTCCTAAATCCACCCGGCAAAATTTTACATTTTAAGTGAGAATGCATTCAGAATGGTGAAGAAACGTTTATATGTGAATTCTTGGCCTTTATTTCCTAAAACTACTTACAGAGGTATGCAATAAAATAACATTCCATATAAAAATGCTCTCTCTTCATCTGTGCATTTAAACCAGCTAACACTTCACAGACATAATTAAAAGAAAGTAAAGTAACTGTATTAGAAACTGAAAAGAATTTGGTTGGCAGCCTCTTCATTTTGATAACAAACATACCGAATTCAAGAATCAAAGGTAGGGGCTTCCCTGGCGGTGCAGTGGTTAAGAATCCGCGTGCCAATGCAAGGGACACAGGTTCGAGCCCTGGTCCCGCAAGATCTCACATGCCACAGAGCAACTAAGCCCGTGCGCCACAACTATTAAGCCCGTTCTCTAGAGCCCGTGAGACACAACTACTGAAGTCCGTGAGCCTAGAGCCCGTGCTCCGCAACACGAGAAGCCACCGCAATGAGAAGCCCACGCACCGCAACGAAGAGTAGCCCTCGCTCTCTGCAACTAAAGCCCCCGTGCGCAGCAACGAACACCCAACGCAGCCAAAAATAAACTTTTTTAAAAAAGAATCAAACATAACTGCAGACAATTACTTTTTAAATGGGGTTCATTATTTTGAACATGAGTGATCCAGTTCATTTATTAACATAAAAGTGAACAAATGACTTGCTTGGCTTCAAGGGAACAGTAACAGAGGTTCAGCACCTGCAGGTCTTTTGGTCTCCCTGGGCTCAATGGGGACCAGCTGGACTGCAGACACTAGTCTGAGGTTTCTTAGCTCAGTCTGCAAGGTCCCAAGGTCTCTGAGCAGTCCTTGCCAGCTGGGGGGACCCCCTCGCTTGGCAGGGAGCTCCCACCACATGAGAAGCCTCCACCCTCAACACCATCACCACCAGCTTCCTCCACCAGGAGTGAAAGGCACAGGTGATACTTATCACACTAACAGAAATGTCTGAATCCACTCAGCTTAAGGATCACCCACTTTATAGGCCACTTTTCTTTTTCAACATCTTTACTGGAGTATAATTGCTTTACAATGGTGTGTTAGTTTCTGCTTTATAACAAAGTGAATCAGCTATACATATACATGTGTTCCCATCTCTCTTCCCTCTTGAGTCTCCCTCCCACCCCTCTAGGTGGTCACAAAGCACCGAGCTGATCTCCCTGTGCTATGCGGCTGCTTCCCACTAGCTAGCTATCTACTTTACATTTGGTAGTGTATATACGTCCATGCCTCTCTCTCACTTCATCCCAGCCTACCATTCCCCCTCCCCGTGTCCTCAAGTCCATTCTCTATGTCTGCATCTTTATTCCTGTCCTACCCCTAGGTTCATCAGAACCATTTTTTTTTTTAAGACTCCATATATGTGTGTTAGCATACAGAATGTGTTTTTCTCTTTCTGACTTACTTCACTCTGTATGACAGACTCTAGGCCCATGCACCTCACTACAAATAACTCAACTTCATTTCTTTTTACGGCTGAGTAACATTCCATTGTGTATATGTGCCACATCTTCTTTATCCATTCATCTGTCGATGGACACTTAGGTTGCTTCCATATCCTGGCTACTGTAAACAGAGCTGCAATGAACCCACACCCTCTCCAGCACTTATTGTTGGTAGATTTTTTTTGATGATGGCCATTCTGACTGGTGTAAGGTGATACCTCATTGTAGTTTTGATCTGCATTTCTCTAATGATTAGTGAGGTTGAGCATCCTTTCATGTGTTTGTTGGCAATCTGTATATCTTCTTTGGAGAAATGTCTACTTAGGTCTTCTGCCCAGTTTTGGATTGGGTTGTTTTTTTGATATTGAGCTGCACGAGTTGCTTGTATATTTTGGAGATGAATCCTTTGTCACTTGCTTTGTTTGCAAATATTTTCTCCCATTCTGAGGGTTGTCTTTTCGTCTTGTTTATGGTTTCCTTTGCTGTGCAAAAGCTTTTAGGTTTCATTAGGTCCCATTTGTTTATTTTTTGTTTTATTTCCACTTCTCTAGGAGGTGGGTCCAAAAGGATCTTGCTGTGATTTATATCGAAGAGTGTTCTTCCTATGTTTTCCTCTAAGAGTCTGATAGTGTCTGGCCTTATAAAGGTCTTTAATCCATTTTGAGTTTATTTTTGTGTATGGTGTTACGGAGTGTTCTAATTTCATTCTTTTACAAGTAGCTGTCCAGTTTTCCCAGCACCACTTACTGAAGAGTCTATCTTTTCTGCATTGTGTATTCCCGTCTCCTTTATCAAAAATAAGGTGACCATATGTGCGTGGGTCTATCTACAGGCTTTCTATCCTGTAGGCCACTTGTTTAAACCTTTGGATGGCTGCCCAATGCACACAAGCTGCCACACCGCACAATCCAGGCAGCAAGCACCATGCACGTCCCGAGGAGTTACACAGTTCACAGCCTGTGTAGCTCTGTGCAGCAGCGACCCTCGGGGATAGGGGGTCACTCCCACCGATATGCCCCCTCAAAATCCACTTCCTGGGCTCCCCTGGTGGCGCAGTGGTTGAGATGCCGCCTGCCGATGCAGGGGACACGGGTTCGTGCCCCGGTCCGGGAAGATCCCACATGCCACGGAGCGGCTGGGCCCGTGAGCCGTGGCCGCTGAGCCTGCGCGTCCGGAGCCTGTGCTCCGAAACGGGAGAGGCCACAGCAGTGAGAGGCCCGCGTACTGCAAAAAAAAAAAAAGAAAAAAAAAAAATCCACTTCCTGACCCATTAATTTTTTTATTTTTTACCTAATCCGTGAACCCCCAGATTTCAGCAGTCATCATGGATCTCAATTGATGGCTGCAGGAAGTCAATCATTTTCACATATCATTAAGTGAACGAAAAAAACCATTTAGAATTTGGTTCTAACTGCCAGTAAGATTCACACCGGAAACACCAGGGGCGGGGCTTTCACATCTCATGTATTTGAGCCCTCAGAGCCCTCTCTCCATCAAGAATCTTAATGTCAGGCCTAATTACCACACAGACATATTATTAGTCTTTTGATGGGGGAAGAACTAAATACCTACTGCAGATAACTGGTAAATACACTTTTACAGATACATTTTTAAAAACACACAAAAATTATTGTTCTGAACAAATGTCCTTACTTGGCTCTCATCAGCTGCATGACTGTTCATGATAAACGCTTCTCTAAATGGCCTATACCAGCTTGGAGGTGACCTCAGTGTCATCCTCCAAGAGGCTGGTTAACTGACTGCTTGAAAACAATTCATTCCACAAGTAGCAAAAAGCAAAAAGCGCGCGCGCGCGCGCACACACACACACACACACACACGCTTCCCTGGTGGCGCAGTGGTTGGGAGTCCGCCTGCCGATGCAGGGGACGCGGGTTCGTGCCCTGGTCCGGGAGGATCCCACGTGCCGCGGAGCGGCTGCGCCCGTGAGCCATGGCCGCTGAGCCTGCGCGTCCGGAGCCTGTGCTCCGCAACGGGAGGGGCCACAACAGTGAGTGAGAGGCCCGCATACCGCACCAAAAAAAAAAAAAAAAAAAAGCACACAGCAAGTCTCTTCCGCAGTCCGATTCAACGGAGCCAGGCTGCTTCTGAGATGAGCTGTTCCTCCTCCTCCTCAGCTGCAGCCTGCTGCGTTGGCCTGGACTGGCCCATCTCTCTTCTTTCAGGGCCAGACATCTGACAATCTCTGCATCTTGCCCTGTCTGGGCCCGCTGGGGCTGCCCAGGCTCCCAATATTCCGGGCTCTCCTCCACTGCCACCAATAATTCTGGATCCTGTCGCCTGGCACTCTCAAATCAGCCACTCACGTGTGTCCGCTCTGCGTCTTACCTCAATCAGGGTGCAAGAATTCTCAGTAAGGATGTGCTGGTCTCCTTGGTCCCCTGGCGTCGCACTGACCAGTGGCACAGCTGTGAAGTGCCTGAGAAGCCCCCGCCGGGTCTTAGAAATGTGAGGAGGAAGCTCTGAGGAGCCACCCGCTGCCGCCTTCCTAAACACGTCCTTTGTAGGTGAGACCTCGGTGATTACGTTCTAAACAAGACACATCTGAACACATTTAACAGGCTACGTATGCAACCTACATACAGTACACCTGTGTCTGCTCTTGATTTGCTTTTCCCCTACTTCCAGGGTAATGCATTAGCCTCAGTACTGTTTCATGGAAGCTGGCAGAAGACGTAAGACTCCTGGGTCAGAGACAAAGGACAGTATTATCAGCAGCACGGGCACCATGTCTGTCGGTTCTCCTCAGCCCAAAGTCCAACGGCGGTGGCACTGAGGGGTCCGTGTGGAAGCTGCACGTGCTGCTGTATGTCTGCGGCACAGCTGTGGAACCTGTGCTTTGGGGACCTGCTGCTTTATAACAAGTGTAGGTGAAGTTGCTCTTTGCCCCAGGGAGAGACATCACCTCATCCTTCAGGGCTGCTCACCACAAACACAACCCTAAGAAACGGCCCGAGCGAAGAGCATTTTCCGCCCGCCCGGCAAGACACGGCGAAGCACAAGAGACCCACTGAGGAGTGTCTGTGAGCGACCTGTGTACGTTCCTCAATTTACACGCCTGCCCCTATGGGGTTCCTGGTCCCCAACACTCCTCCACATGAGCCCCCCTAAACTCTTCATATCATGGGTTACAAAAGCAGCAGCGTCATGTCCCTCGTTGGAACGGTGCTTTGAAACACTCCAGAGTTTAACTGTTCGACAGCACAATCTGGGACCACCCCAAGCATATCCTTCCCTCAATACAGTGGCCCGATACCACCTCTGCTTCTCCTCTCCCTTTCTGTTTCACCTCCCCCACTTTTGGAAACTTTTCTATATTTAGAAATGCACAATCAAAAAATAAACTATATATATATACATAAATAGGGCTTCCCTGGTGGCGCAGTGGTTGAGAATCCGCCTGCCGATGCAGGGGACACGGGTTCGTGCCCCGGTCCGGGAAGATCCCACATGTCGCGGAGCGGCTGGGCCCGTGAGCCGTGGCCGCTGAGCCTGCGCGTCCGGAGCCTGTGCTCCGCAAGGGGAGAGGCCACAACAGTGAGAGGCCCGCGTACCGCAAAAAAAAAAAAAAAACAAAACCATAAATAGACACACATTTACATATATATACACACACACACACTCACATATATATAGTGTACAAGATAGAAGCCAGTCTCAACCTGGGCAAAACTTTAGTTCCAGAAATCTTCATCTATATAGCTGAAGGAAGAGAAACCACTTACGATAGTTCAGAAAATGAAAAATGAGACAAAAATCCACTTGACAAATACACTCTGAAAAGAACTAACTTCGGGGAGGGAAGCTGCTTTCTTTTACTATAATGTCAATGATTCTTCAGACTTATTTTTTTTTTTTTTATTTCCCAAACAGTGAAAAGCAATTTAAAATGCCAGATTCCTTAAAATTCAGCAGCCAATAAAACACGATTTGTAACAAAAACTAGTAAGCATCTAAATATAAATTCAGTTAGCAAATTTGTAATTACAATCAGAATAAATTATATATTAATAAATTAACCTTTATAAACATACCTACTTGTGTGTAACACATTTTTGCAGAGGGGCCCAGATGAATGCCAATCTTGTTCCTAAATGGAGAAAATGAATATAGATGGCCAACAGGCACATGAAAATATGTTCAATATCGCTAATTAGAGAAATGCAAATCAAAACTACAATGAGGTACCACCTCAACACCGGTCAGAATGGCCATCATCAAAAACTCTACAAACAATAAATGCTGGAGAGGGTGTGGAGAAAAGGGAACCCTCCTATACTGTTGGTGGGAATGTAAACTGGTACAGCTACTATGGAGAAGAGTACGGAGGTTCCTTAGAAAACTAAAAATAGAATTACCATATGATCCTGCAATCCTACTCCTGGGCATATATCCAGAGAAAACTCTTAATTCAGAAAGATACATGCACGCCAATGTTCACAGCGGCATCATTTACAATAGCCAACACTTGGAAGCAACCTGTGTCCATCAACAGATGATGGATAAAGAAAACGTGCTATTTATATATGATGGAATATTACTCAGCAACAAAAGAGAATGCCATTTGCAGCAACATGGATGGACCTAGAGATTATCACACTGAGTGAAGTAATAAGTCCAAGACAAATATCATATGCTATCACTTATATGTGGAATCTAAAAAAAATGATGTAAATGAACTTATTTACAAAACAGAAATAGACTCACAGACATAGAAAACAAACTCACGGTTACCAAAGGGAATGGGGGAGAGGGGGGAGGATAAATTAGGATTCTGGGATTAACAGATACTGACTACTATATATAAAACAGATAACAAGGACCTGCTGTACAGCACAGGGAATTATATTCAATATCTTGTAATAAACTATAATGGAAAAAAATCTGAAAAAAGATAGATATCTATCAAGATATGTATAACTGAATCACTCTGTTGTACACCTGACACTAACATTGTCAATTAATTATACTTCAATTAAAAATGGTTATTGGGCTTCCCTGGTGGTGCAGTGGTTGAGAGTCTGCCTGCCGATGCAGGAGACACGGGTTCGTGCGCCAGTCCGGGAAGATCCCACATGCCGCGGAGCGGCTTGGCCTGTGAGCCATGGCCGCTGAGCCTGCGCATCCGGAGCCTGTGCTCCGCAACGGGAGAGGCCACTGCAGTGAGAGGCCCGTGTACCGCAAAAAAAAAAAAAAAAAAAAAGGTTATTAAAAAAAGAAAATTACTTTAGATTCAACTAACTTATTTCAATTAATAATTACTGGGTATCTGCTATATTTTAGGTATTTTTCCAGGCATATTTCTATTATTAGAATTATTATTTTATTGGAACTGTAATATTCTGCATATACTACCATAAAAAAAAAAAAAAAACAGGTAGGTTCGTGGCCTCAAAATGACCCTCTAGGCAAGACACGAGAAATGCTGGCATTTGTGATAAAGAAACAGAGGGCTGATCAGGTCATGCCAGCAATGGACATGGTGAACAGCTGCAGCTAAACGTGAGAAGAAATTAGGGTCCAGGAGGCAGGGGAACGGAGCAGCTACCGTAGCTAGAAAACTAAGCTCTCAGACGGATCTAGTTGCCTCTAGTTGCCGAAGGAAAGTGTGGAGGTGCAGCCTCCTCCAGTAGGTGAGGCACCAAAGGAAACAAAAGTTTGACGTGAGAGAAAAGTGCTATTATACAGACAGCGCTTCCCTAATAATGAAAGTTGAGGTTCCTGGACGCCGACAACACCTTTCCCGGGTGATACTGAATCAAAAGCCTGCACCTGTCCCGAGCAGTCACCTATTCCACACCCGATTCCAAGGTCAGCGATCACGGAGCGCCCACCCTTCTCAGGCTTGGCGCAGGCATCATCGCGTTGCATCTTGAGTGTTAACCCAGAGGCAGGCTTACTGTTACCCACTTTTTACCCCAAAGAAACAGTCCAGAAGGATGACATAACTGTCCATGGTCACACAGCTTGGAAGTGCCAAGGCCAATATTTGAACCCAAGTACTCTCACTCTTAAACACTATCTTAAACACTGCAATATTCTCTACCTAGCTTGGCTGGGGTGGAGGTGTGGGGATAAAGAGCAAACGTACCAGATTTTTTTCTTTTTAAATGTCACCTCATACTATCTGGAGTACATCAGTGCAAACCAAATAACAAACACCATGGGTATCTGCTTTCAGTAATAAAAAACCCAAATAGGACACATGAATTCATAAGTTCATCACCACAGAACCTTCCAACACCTAATAGTTTGTTTAAATGAAATATGAACAATATTAGAGATGACAAAGAATTTCAGATAATACCTATGCCATCAAGATTAATCTGTTCAATATGCAACTTCACGTGCAATATAATTGGAAGCCTTTGCTTCTCTGCTAACTTAAAAGCCACATATGGAATCCATACGAAGCAGGAGTTTTCGAGTCTGCTCATTCCAAAGGCAAGAGTAATGCATAATAAATAACCTGAATACTTACTTAACATAAGCAAGTTGATGTTAATCAAAATGACTGCGCCAAAGCTGTTTAGTAGAACCAAATGCGGTCAAAGCACTGGGACTTGGAAACGGGCAATTCAGCCAAGCACACAGCCTACTAGGCCAAATGCCGACTTCATCCTCGTTCAACGCGTAAATGGTACACAGAAACCTTCTCCACCGTCCTCAGCACGACATCAAATCCTCCAGGACACCCGCCATCCCCTCCGCACGCTCTTCCCACGCAGCGAGGCTGGGAACCGCGGAGGCCACGGAGACGCGCGGAGCCCAAGGAGACGCGCGGAGGCCACGGAGACGCGCGGAGCCCAGAGCACCAGCTGTGGCTGCTTTATAAATTGGGGGCTTTGCGGAAAAGTTTGGATGGGGGAAAAAAAAAAAAAAAAGTATTCCACTATTAAGAAGGGAAAAAAGGTGGGTAAGAACCAGAAGCCTAACTGATTTTTGAGGTCCGTTTCAACATATGTTTTGAGATTATATAATCAAGAATGCAAAAGACCAATTAAAGGATAGTTCCAATACTGGAGCACGAAAAGACTTGCCAAAGAACACTCAGTTAAATATTTGCAAAGCCATTCCTGTTCAAAATAATTCCAACCTTCTGTGCTTTCATCAGCAGGTTAACGTTTTTAAAGAGTAAGAAAGAGATTTAGTTACCCACAAAGCAAAAAGCCCTATCTTCTCCGTTCTGGAATTAAATTCACAGAAAATGGGGGGGGCGGGTGGAAGGATGGGATTCAATAGCAAGGATATTTGAGATTAAAAAACTGCATTCTGAAAGGTTCTTAGCAATAATTAATGATCTGTTGGTGCCTCCAGCTAGGCTGTAGTAATTTCATAATTCAAAAGTTTATTTTCTAGTATTCATCTAAGAACCAAAAAAGCAAGAATAGTGTTTTTTCCTGCTTATGTCTTAGGTACTAAGACTGATCTCTGGTTTTTATTTTTAACTTACAAAAAGTTTCATTTAGTTTGCATATTTATAGGATACTGTAATAAGGAAATTTTAATCTTTTATCACAAATAAAATTGTTTGGAGGTCATATGGTCGTTTTTTCTTTATCCAAAGAAAGCGTATACCTACTCATTAAAAAAAAAAATCCAAGGATATAAATCAATATTTAATATGCATGAAGGATATACACTGATAATATATATTTTAAATATCCAAGGATATGTGTCCATTTTAAATGGAATGTATGTATTTCACAAAATATAAAACATTTCAGTCGTCTTTTTAGTGAAACCAATCCTTTTATTTGTAAAATATTGACTCTATATCTTAAAAAAAATGAATGAGTAAAACATTACTTTCAAACTTTTATGCAGTTGTTTCAGACCCTCACTGGAGAGCAACTTTAAAACTCTCAAAGCATACAGTAAGAATATTAGGGATTATTAAATCTTTGCAGACTTGCAAAAACCTTAAATGCCACATATCATCTAGCCACCTCTTCATTCAATTTATTCTTTCAAAAACCCCAACAGACAAAGCTAAAAAGAGCTGGTACCAAAAAAAAACACTACTTTCCATAGGATTCCAGTTACGAAAGTAGAAAAAAAATACTGAGTAGAATTTCTCACATGAGTTGCCATGTGGGCAGGTGCTATCCATCCTTGAATAAGCAGGCACCAACAATGAAACAGGTGTTCAGAAAGTTCCAACTACATTTTTCTAAGTAAAGGTCATGTTGAAAAACATTTAAAGCTAAGAGCCTGGGTTTTGGGCGGTTTTGTTTTTCAGTTACTTAACACTGTAACTCCTTCCTTTAAAAGTACAGGGTTTTTCAAACGCCTAAAGCAGATTTATTGATTTTTTTTTTCCTTGTGTGAAATTGATGTTTATTCACAAGGTATTTGTTCTGTATGTTGAAACACTTATTCTAAATGTTGTCCTGAGGGGGGAAATACTGGTAAAGTCGGAAGAAATGCTTAAAAGCTAGTGATGGAAAAGCACATTTTTCCTTTACAAAGTTAAGTAACTGCCGTTTGCTAAATTTGAATCCCTGTAAGTGACTACCACTGAAACTGAAATGGGCTGTTTGTTTGTTTTGGGCTGTTGGTTCACTGCTCTCAGAGCACTTGACTGAGTCTCTACTTTTAATATAATTGAACTGAAAGTTACTGGAATGTGGTGGATTTCTTTTCCTTAAAAAAAAAGGTATATTAATGTTGCTGTATTGTTTTTACAATAAAAAGTACAAAGAAAGTACCCTATTCTAAAAAATGCATCAAATAAATGGATTCATTCCACATTGAACATAATCAACAGTAACTTGAAGGAAGAGGAGATAGAGGAGTAGAGGAAGAAACCCACTGCGATAGATTTCCTAAGTATTTCAGGTTGACTTTCTGTTCGCCTGAAATACAATCTTCCAAAGCATTTTCCCTTTTATACCTAAGATGTAATTACTCACTGGGGCCTGGGGGTAGCAATTTTTCAGAAATTGGGGGTACCCCTCTTTTTTCCCAATAGGAAACAGAACCTGGAGTAGGCAAGAATTTGAACACATCCCCCCAATCATTTTACCTCTAGAGATTCACCCATCTTGCTAATAGGTTTCAGCTTATAAATGCATGTCTTCCGGCAAATTACTTAAAAGCAGTGTTACCCAAAGTGAGATTCCCTGGTGACCTGGGGTGCCAGAGGAGACAATTTTAGAATACAGCATTAAATATAACCTTAAATAAGAAAGTCATTTCCTTTTCAACTCTCTTTTAATCCTCTGGTCTAGTCAAGGAGGAGGTCTCCATTTGATCCCAGGATGCTGAATACTTTGTATACTTGTTAACTTCCACTGTAACAAAGGAAAAGAAGCCTCCAAGTCGGGCCTGCCAGCAGGCACCAAGAGCTACTAGAAGTTAACAAGCCGTATGACTGTCATTGTACGTATTTGAATAGTGATATTTTTCAAGTTTCCTTTTTAAATAAATGTATTTAAGGTTTAAAAACGGAGTCCATTTAAAGGGAAAGAATACGTTTGAAATGGTCTAGATCCTTGAAATGAAAATGAGATCCGTGGACCAGAAGCACCAGCCTCACCTGGGAGCGTGTTAAGGTACTGGATCTTCGGGCCCTCTCACACCTACCGAATCAGAATCTTCGTTTTCAAGTAGATTCCCACGTGACTTAAATTTTACAAAACTCTAGGGTGGCACAAAAGTTTGTCCAAAACCATGCAGGCAGTTTGCAAATGACTGAGCTTTGAGATGCGCTGCTCTGGCTAATCAGGTGGCCATCCTTGAGACACTCAGCGAAACCACCGGGCAGAGGGCTGGGGACAAGGAGGAAACTCAGTGCTTTCCCCGCGGGGAGTCACAAACCATCAGTGGATTGTGAGGTCAGTGAGTGGGTCTAAAGTGGCAGCGCTGGGGATGCTACAGTGAGCTAAAAGGACTTTAAATACGCTCCTATAATGTCCTATCATGCCACAAAAATCATCTTTTTTTACTAATGAATACACAGTAAAAATTCTACCTAAACCTCCCCTTCATCCCTCCCCTCCGCCTTCAAGGGCTGGGACTTTCTGCACATCTTCAGCATGGGACTGAGTGCCAAGGCTCCTTGGACCTACTGAATTAGCACGTCCTGGCCTTTTCTCCCAGAGTTGAGCCCCTTTAGAGAGAGAATTACGCTTTGGAAATAGGGCAGCCCAGGTCTTCCAGGTCAGGTGACAGTACTGGAAGCAAAAGAGCACAGCTCTCAGGGCATCCCAGTAACGCTTCAAAGAAGAATCCAGGCAGTCACTCATTCCCAAGATGGGTGGCCCAATTAGTCAATGATCCAGGTAATACAGGCCAAAATCCTACTCCTTCATCAGTTGGAAAGACATCCAAGGGGAAAGCCTGAATTACCTGTGTTGCTGACTCCGTGTTCACCTTCACAGCCTAAAGAATGTGTCAGAAATACAGAGGAAAACAATGACCAAAATATATAGAACTTATGACACCATAAAAGCTAAATATATATACTTATAGCCATCCAGGTATTTTCAAAATATCCAGATTTAACAGCTTTTAATAAAATGTTTCTATTTCTCCCAGGTGTTAGGCCTAACACCAGAAACTCAACTTCCCAGTACAAAACACCAATATGAGACAGTTGCATTTTGCAAAGAAAATGAAGAAGAGTGAAGCTAACGGGTAAAGAAAAATGGGAAAATTAACAACAAACAATAGACATGAATTCATGGTCTGGTATCCATGATAAGAATTACATGCTATTCATTACAACGAAAAGAACATTGTGAACATTTGTTAGATCTTTTTTTTCCTTTAGTTATTTTGGGAATGTACTTATGTAGGCAGAACATTACAGAGAAGAAAAAATACATGTTACAATGTAAGATTACTGTAATGGTTCTGAAAGAAGTCAAGAAGAAAACCACCAAATGAAATTATGGGTGTTGAGGAGAATACCGTAATAATTACTAATACCTATTGATTATTCCAAGCAGTTTATACATATTAACTCCTCTAATCCTCATGACTCTGAGGTAGATGTTGGGTCTGAATATTACTGATAACAACATTAATACTACTGCTAAGAATGCCATTTTGAAAGAAAAAAAAAATGCCATTTTGCAGATGGGGAGACATAACCTTAAGGTGAGTAAGTAGCCTGTCTAAGATCACAAGCCGGTGAATGGAGCTGGGTAAAAATCCAGACATACTCCAAATCCAAACTCCTTAACACCAGACTTCTGGCTGCCTACCACCAGAGCACCAGAATGCCCAGCTCAGCATAAACCTTTCATCACTCTCCAATACTAGACCCTATAAAGAATTTTCCTGTGGAATCTTCACAAGTTAAGGGACTGAGCTATATTGATAGGACTGTACCTTAAAACAGGAAAGCTGAGTTTGGGCATTAAATGCTTCAGGAGTGATTAGAACTACTAACTTGGCAGAATTAAGTTTTCAGGCTGCTTGGGGGGAAATATTAACAGTTGCGGGACATTTCTGTTGGAAGCAAAACATTATACTTTGAGAAATGCTTAAGTCAAGTATTCCTCTTTTATTAGGATGACTTAAGTACAAAGCATTAAAATAGCTGGCCTGAATATTTGTTAGAGCAACAGCTGTTCCCTCCAGATTTTTAGAAATTCAGGACTAAGCGCCAACTATAATTTAGAAATTTTTCAACAAGTAAAAAGAGCCCTATGTCTTGCAATACTTATCCAAATAGTAAATAGCAGCTGGAAGAGGTATAGAACATCACTAGGCCTTTTCAACGAGCAGAGCCAAAATGTTTGGCCAAACGCTTCCAAATACTATTGATATTTTGTTATTGAGGTTGGTGATTACATTACTTAAAAATTATACCTTACATTTCATAATTAACAATCCTTTATGTACAGACAGATAGCGCTAACCACAGGGTGTGTACGCCATTCTGGGTATGTTTGGTTAGGAGTGCTGGTAACTATACCCCAGTAAAAGACCTCAGAGAAATCATTTAGATTTTTCTTCAAATTTTTATTTCTTTCAAAAGATTTCCACTTTAGGTGCCTAGCCATAATTGAATACCTAATTCTTTTGTTTCTAAAAGGGGTAGATGAAAAGGAAGACGTCAGGGGAAAAATGAAAAACTTTACTGTGCATACTCTGAATGTTCTACATTGAAACTTCTCTTTGTAAGGAAAACTGACAAATACCAGGTTTGGGTCTCCTGTGTTTGCTTTACTGTCAGCTCTCCGTGACGGTGCTGCAAACTTGGATACGAGAGAAGAAATGTCCCTGCTTGGCATGACAGCAGAGGGAAGTCAATGGAACTGCCACAGAGGTGCAGAAAGCAACTCCCCTTCTTCCCACCCCCAGATCAAGATACTCAGGGCTGGGGGCACAGAAGGAAGCCTCTGGAAACAGCCTGAAAGGAAGAGCACCTTGGACAGGGAGGCTGGCTTGTGGAGGGGAGGACCGTTTGCTGTCTTGCATCTGTGGTTAGACCCAGTCCACTGCGCTGAAGTGTGCAGGACAGCAAGGGCAAAGGAACAAATGTCTATTTCTTCAATGTTCCTGTCGAATAAATAACTAGCTCCTATCCCAATATGATGCTAATTTTTAGCCTACTAATTGCAGCACAAGAGGTTCTCTTTAGCAGAGATTTTCTCATTTTGTTTTTAGGGCTTTCAGGTTTAAAAATAAACTGGCATTTTCGGATTAATAAAAAAAAATTCCATGAGGGATAAAATAGGCCACATTATTTTTTTCTCATAAGCAAAGAACACTAGCTTCATGTGCTGGTGAAATCAGTCACCATTTGGTCATAGACCTATACCAACTCCAGAGAGTAACAGCAAGAGATGCCACATCTGGCCAAGAAAAACAAGCTAGAGCTTCTCCACCTCAGCTGGACATCAGAATCACCTGCAGGGATTAAAAAAAAAAAAAAAAAAAAAACCCACTAAGTCCAGGGCCCCATCCCGGACCTACAGAATCAGATTCCCTGGTGGACCTACGGAATCAGTCCAGGGCCCCATCCCAGACCTACAGAATCAGCATCAGACTGAAATTTCCTAACAATTCACTGATTATGCCGCTGTATCTATAAAGGCACCTGAAATATCAACTAATCCTACAGAAGTCACCCCTGATCAGGGAGAGGGACGTCCTACGCATGAAGAAAAACCCATAGGAGGGGGGCTTCCCTGGTGGCGCAGTGGTTGAGAATCCGCCTACCGATGCAGGGGACACGGGTTCGTACCCCGGTCCGGGAAGATCCCACGTGCCGCAGAGCAGCTGGACCCGTGAGCCATGGCCGCTGCGCCTGTGCGTCCGGAGCCTGTGCTCCGCAATAGGAGAGGCCACAACAGTGAGAGGCCCGCATACCACAAAGAAAAAAAAAAAGAAAAACCCATATGAGGAATAATTTTTTTCTAAACATGCCTTGACCTTCAAGATTTAAAATTATCTGAAGGCTAGAATGGTGCTTTTCAATTGTTTGTTTAAGCAGTAGACCCCTTTTTGCAAGCAAAACGCTTCACAATATCTCAAAATATCAAACCTACTGGCTGAGCTTCTCCAGGGGAAAGAGAGGGCTGGAACCCACTCAGGCCCCAGTTCACCTCAAGGAAGTCTAGTGCTGCTTTGTAGCAGGGTTTGAAAACCACCGGGTCAGAATAAGACATTTAAATAGAATAAATGTGTAGTACTAAATCTAAATTCAAATAATTAACTGGAGGGTTAGGGTCTGATTAGCACTTAGTCAGATATGGGTTTAACAGAAGTTCACTTGGAAAAGAGATGAAGGTTTCATTTCACTAGAAACGCAACTCGAGCCAACTGTGGTCTCTGGCTGCCAGGAGAAGCACGTGCAGTTTAGCCTGGGTTAATAACTACTATTTGCACTGAGAGATCTACCTTGTAGAAAGCGCCTTCACATGCACGACCTCATTTAATACTGGGTAATAACTCTGCAAGCTATTGGAATTATTGTCGCCGTAGTTTAGATGAGCAACCGGGAAAATAACGTGTGAGAGCAACTTACTCAAAGATGAATCCAGGCTTCTGCCTCCTGGGCTACAGACTTAAGGAGGAGTCTGAGAATAACAACCCACCGCTCTCGGTAGGAATGGTGTGTGAAAAACGTGTTTCATTCTGGTCGCTACGGAATGGAGTTGTGTCCAAATGGGACCACAGGCAGAGTACCTTCATCAGGGCAAAGAACAATCTGGAAATAGTGTATGAAGAAGACATGGAAAAACCAACTGCCTTTAAAGACGGAACGCAGAGGGTTTAGGAATGATATCATGGCTGTTTTTAATTAACGAACGTCTGTGCACAGGGAGATAAGTCTTATACTGTATCGCCTAAGAGTAACCTAGGCCCTTCCCCTTCTCCTTCCTGAAAAATTCAGTCCTAAAGTGGGGACAAGGGAAGGTAAAGCCTTTGTCCAGGAACAGGTATGGGGCGGGACGTGGAAGCCCAGAGCAAGGTATCAGAGAGAGGTGTTCCCGGTGGGAAGTAGGTTGTGGCACTGCATGCTGGAGCAAAAGCAGGTAAGGAGGGCAACCACGTGAGGGGCAGGGGCGGCAGCGGAAGACTGCCTACATAAGGGGAGATTTAATCAAATAAGTAAATCGTTAAGAACAACGGGAGCTAGGGCTTCCCTGGTGGCGCAGTGGTTGAGAGTCCGCCTGCCGATGCAGGGGACGCGGGTTCGTGCCCCGGTCTGGGAGGATCCCACGTGCCGCGGAGCGACTGGGCCCGTGAGCCATGGCCGCTGAGCCTGCGCGTCCGGAGCCTGTGCTCCGCAACGGGAGACGCCACAACAGTGAGAGGCCTGCGTAGAGCAAAAAAAAAAAAAAAAAAAAAACAATGGGAGCTAGGATTCTCACTGTCAAAGAAGGTAGTTATAAATATGGAAAAGGAAAAACCTAAAATAAACCCTGTCGTGTCAGATAGGGATTTGAGATACCAGTGTGAACTCGTGGTTTTCAAAATATATAGCTGGATATAGAAGTGCAGATGTAACGTGTGTATGTGTACATATGTGTATATACATACACATATTCCATAGTCCTGTCCACTGAGAGGCCCCAGGGGTGGTGATAGCCTCAAAGCAATGAGCACACTTAGCAACCAGATCTTGGCTTCTAAACATCATTCTCTATGCAAAGGAACCAGGGCTCCTTGGAGAAATGGCTGATACAAAAGATGAGCTTGGAACATGTTGTTCTGCCAGAAAGCAAAGAAGGGCTCAAAGAACGATGGGAGTTAAAGGGCATAAAAAGACTGCCACTGACTGCCAAACCTGGAACTAATGGAACATCAAAGTAAGTAATGAGAGTAACAGTTTAATTAAAACATATTGGACCAAAAGAGATCAAAAGTTCTTACTGATATTAATTAATTAATCAATCAAAATTCTGATGAGGAATGGGCTTTTTAATACTTAATTTCACAATACCTTGCCACAAAATATGTATAAATTACAAAAGGGAAAAGAGTCACTTTATGGTGGAGAAATTCGGCAGACAACACTTTAATCAAGTGACGGTCATCAGTAATGGAACAAACACACACAGAAATCAGTGCTGCTTGACGGATGCAATGAGAGGAACGCAGCACCATTTCTGTGAAGCTCCTGCCAGAGATGCACACCCTGAATCCAAGAATGAAAAAGCGGCAGACCAACCCAAATTGAGGGGCATTCTACAAAATAACCAGTTTTAAATCTTCACAAGTGTCAAGAACCTGACAGTGAAAGACTGAAAGAGACTAAAAAGATCCAACTAAATACAATGTGTCTCCTGAACTGAATTTCTTTGCTTTAGAAGACACGATTGGAACAACCCGGAAACTTGAATGAGATCTAAGGTTTAGATAGTGGTAATGTATCAGTGGTAATTTCCTGGCTTTGATGGCTATACTGTGGTTATCTAGGAGAACATCCTAGAACATATACACTGAAGTATTGGTGTTCTAGCCATCATGCTGGCGACTTTTTCTCAGATGATTCAGGATGAAAACAAAGTGTACTACTTGCAATTTCCCTGCAGGCATGAGACAGTTTCAAAATAAAATTAAAAATCAACAACAGTATATTAGGAAGATGGACGTTACAAGGGAAAACTACACCAAGTTTGCAGGAAAGATGAAACTCTCGAATGATTAAAGTGGTCCCCAAACAGCTCCATCCTAAGGAGGGTTGGCAGGATGTTAGAGAGAAAATGCCTCACTGAATAGTTAAGTTAGAGGAGATGATGCCTATGTACTCTTCCAATGATTTCATCATTCATTCATCCAACAAACATTTATTAAACACCTACTGTTTCAGATAATATGCTAGACACTGAGCTTATGAAAAGAACTGAGAGACAGTCCCTGCAGTTGGAGACCTTATATTCTAGAGAAGGACGGTGATTCACAAGCCTGCAGTTAGAATTTTAAGACAGGCATCAGTGTTACATATAGAAAGAAGCATGTGACTCAAGAACACCTTAATAACACTTTAATAACAGTCTTTAATACTCCATTTTTCATTTATGAATTTTCAGTAGACTACACAATAGTTTATTATTCTATCCTACTCCTTAACATTTTCATCCTAACTTTTGTGTGCTCGCGGGTGGTGTTGAGACATATGCAAAAACCTTATCACTTTTCAATTATGAACAGATGTAAATGACTTACTTGATGTTTTATTTTAGAATAACAAGCATCTTCTAAAATAAGATTCAAATGAGAAGCTAGGGCTATAGTTATTGAAAGAGACTTAACACTCCAAAAGGGAACCCTGATACGTTCTTCAAAAGTCACTCCACGTCTCTGTTCTCCAATTTCTACATCTGTCACAAAGATGTCATAATATGCTTGGAAGATGCTTTGAGATGCTTAGAAGAAAGACATAGTAATTATAAAGCTCTGTTAAAATACAGGTTACTTTCACCTTTTGCCAGGGACTAACGATTACTGTGGCCATATTAAGTAAGATAGAGTGATCCATCTAAATGAGCTCACCTTGGAAATTTTATGGTGGGGGAAACATTATTTGGTTTTCCAACTTTTCCCCTTGGCTTTATTTCAATCTTCCAGGCATATCATCAAGTGAGAATGCTTCAGTGCCTTCTCACTGACCCAGGAGTGAGAGGCCAAAACAAGCAAGTCAGTATTCAATTACTTTCCCCACTTAGGTCTATACACCCTTCTTACACTTTTCCCATTTGACACTTTCATAACCATATTTAGTTAGTTTTCTTCCTACCACCTCCTTGTAATTCAAAAGGCAGTTTAGACTCCCATATGGTTGCCATCGAAGCTAACAGATGTCTAGCAAATTAAAACAAAAGTTATGACTTATAAACTGCTGACGTATCATCATTCCAGAACATCTTACAATTTACAGTGAATCATAAGATAAGACTTCCTACTTATGCCCCCAGCAAGGTTCCCTAAATCTCTCTCCTCTCTGAATTTAAGCCCTGTGGAAACAAATGAGATGCAGCATTCTGCCATCAAACCTGGATAAACCTCCACTTAAAGATACCATGTAATATTTGCAAGCACATCAAAGAGAAATTCGGCCTCAAGGATCCAAGGCTTTCTATCTAATCTTTGTACAGCAAAGAGAAGAGAAAAATGACTTGGTTCTCCCAAGTCATTCAAGGCTTCCACTGATCCATAGTGCTTTTTTAAATACGTGATGATCCAATCTATGGGATCCATTCGCCTCATCTCCTTGTCAGATATTGAGAGGAGCATCATTACCTGGTAGTAATGATGCCAAACTAAGGTATTCTAGAAGTATTCTAAGGTATTCTAGAAGTTTTATAGCCAGGATGGAACTAGTACAAAATCTGGAGACAACGACACAGACCATATTCACCATTTGTTAAATACCGAGACACTGTGCTGGGTAATATCTTATCTGATTGCATCCTTGAGTCTACAACTCTACTGGATATTGTTACCTTTCCTTTATAAATGAAATTAAGGCTCAGTGCAGAAGATTGTATTTTCCAAAGAGGGCCACAACCCACACGACCCTGAGGCCTGTCTGACAAAAGAGGGAATTTCCTTCTTCAGCACTTTGAAATTGAGCAGGTGCCACACGTGCTTAAACCAGTGGAATAGATGAACCTGACACTGGGACAGTTCCGGGAGTAGCCTTCACTGGCTGGAAGTTTCTTCGGCCAGTCTCAGAGACAGGAAGAAGCCACGTTTAGGTGCTCTAGCCAACAAATCTGGCTGAACTCTCAGCAAGCATCGACCGCCAGTCATGTGAGGGTACCATCTTGGGTATCCCACTCCAGTGAGCCTTCAGTTAACTGCACCCCAGCCACATCTCACTGCAACTGCATGGGCCATTCCAAGTGCAAATCACCTACATGAGCCTGGTCAAATCACAGAACTGTCAGATATAATAAAGTTTTATTTTAAACCACTAAGCTTTGGGGTTGTTTGTTACGCAGCAAAAACAAATTTACAGAATTTGTAATAGCAATAACCAATTTACAGAAGCAGGCTGCCCATTCCTGACCCCAGTTCTTCAGTCAGTAATATCTTAGTCTTGAGTTACTGTGATCAAGTATCACGACTACCTCCCTACTGATCATCACTCTAGAGACCAGGGTACTAAAAACTCAGAGATTCCAATATGAGGTAAATTTGAAGCAGACAGCAGCATAGGAAAGGTATAAGGGCGTATATGAGTGGAAGGCTTTAGGCCCAGAAAGGAGGGACAAGGTGTGAAGAAAGCAGAGCAAGAGAAGGGCCCTTGTAACAAAGGCATCTACATAACAATTCTGCCTGGGGCAGCTGGTTTAGTTCCACAGCCTACATCTCTTTTCAGGCTTCCCATAAAACTTCCCCCAAGAGATGAAGACCTTCAAAATGAGACAAGACCAACGTGACTCTTCTGCAACTCTCTGTGCAAGCACTCTGCAATTCTTTGAAGCTCTCCACAATTCCAGAGGTCTTGCCACAACCTAATCCACAGCAAATACTCAATGTGCCTCTGTACATACAAAATTACACCAAACTGTCAGGGAAACAGGCCCAAATCCCTTTATTTCTTTTCCACCTCCTGCCATGAAACTGCAGAGAAAGCCCCTGGGTACTTTTTGTTGCCTAGTTGCTGAAATGTGCAACTTTTGGAAGTGTTCAAGTAGAATCAAGAGGCTTGGACTCACTATGCCAACAAGATCCAGTCCCAGATCGGCAGTCCTTGACTCTCAAAGTCATGAAAGTTTCAAGTTCAGATAAAAGCAAAACGCCTCACCCAGAAATGTGACTTTTAAACATTTCCAACGAGGGCTGAAAAAAAGGAAGCAAGGAAAGAAAATAATGTCTTCTTCCTATATTTATAGCAGTGTTTGAATGCAGGGTGGGGGGTGACTGCTAACAGGAATCATGTCCAATCCCTGGCAAAAATGGCCTGTGAAAGCCTAGATCTGATATGTATTCATGGGTCCCCCTTCATCACCAGTCCCGAGGCCAGATGACATGCTGACACAGAAAGTGGTCTCCAATCCCTTCCATTTCCTTTTGCAAAACATGCCTGAGCAGTGCAAGGTACTCGTATAGAAAACAGAAAATAAAAATAAAATAGCCTAGTAAATGTGTGGCAAAAAAAGAAGACTATTAAGAGCTGTATTGACAACTGGTCTCATCGATGTATATGTTTACAGCGTATGGCCAAAATTAAAGGAGAATCAAAATAAATACACCCTGTGTTAAGACTCTTGGGGATTGTTATTGATCCCACCACTGGATTATTGTTTACCTCACACTGAACCTACACTGAACAGCAACTTGGAGAACCGACCCCCCCCCCCCAGACAGCCACCATCTTTACTTTCCATGGAGGGGGAAGAGTAGAGGGGCAGGAGAAGTGCCCAGTAAGGAAAAGGATGGGATAGGATGGGATGGAAAGGAAAAATAACACGGTCTTTGAACCAACGTTTTCCTCTCGTCCTAGTGAACTCTTTGTCTGGCTGTTGAACATGTTTGTGAGATCGAGGAAAAGAAAAAGAATTCAAACAAAACAAAAGAGTAGGCATCCCAGCCTCATTACGATAGGTGCCCAGCGCACTGTAGTGCCAGCAGAGCATGGTTTGAATCTTTCCTTCAAGCATTTGCTCTCCCGGTAGCCCCATAAAACATGTCTCGTACACCTTCTCTGCATTTCTCCAAGGTTTCCCCAAAACGGCCCGCTCTATGTCACTCCTCAAAAAGGAGGACGTGAGGCACGAACACACAGAAACATATGTTGATGGTGACTTCTGATTATCCTGACAATAACACAGAGAGAGGAATAAATCTCTCCACCCCACACGCCCACTGGTCAGTCCATTACGCAAAAGGAGCGCTTTCCAGATGAAGGGGAAGAGGGTGCAGGAAGCGTTATTTACGTGCACATTACAGAACCGTATACCACCGCATCTGCATCCTACACAAAGCCCGAGATGGTGCAAGAAGATACACGCTGAACATGGCACAGACCAGCCGCGGCAACACGGAGCCAAGCCCTCGTCCAATCAGATCCTTGTTAGAAGGTGGACCTCAGGGTCGGGTCTGCCCGATTAGCCTTCCCTATTATGACACCACGCTCAGCCCGACATCCATATCCCACCCGGAGTAAATCTCATCCGAGTGGTTGCTCATCTCTCAAACTGCCGAGCCCTTTCTTTCATCTGCATCCACGCTATTCCTCCCTTAAAAAGCCACCCCAAGGCCTGGGTGCCCCCTTTCCGGCTCGGTTTTTCTTTTTACCTCTTCGCGTTCCTAGAAAGGATTAAATGTTTATCTCTCCAACGCGCAGGCTGAAAAGGCGGAAGGCAAATGCCTCTCCGCGCTACGGCAAGCGCCCGAGGGGCTGCGAAAAGTAAAGGCAGAGAGCAACGTGGGGGAAATCGTCGCGAATCGATCGGCCACGATAGTCGAAATCCCAGAAGCGCTCCAACTTACCCAAAATATGACATTGAAGCCAAATATGAAATATTTGATGCAACAACTGACTTCAGGACCCTTGTAATGCTTCCCGGACATCCTCTGGGTTCATGAAGACACTTGCCCCGGCAGCCCGAGTTTGGAGCCCCTGAGCACCGTTGCTCGGAGCAGCACGGCGGGGAGCTGGGGCTCAGGGACGCCGCTCGGGGGCCGCGGCGCAGCGCAGCGGTCGGGGCTGAGCAGCGCAAGGACCGACCTGCGGAGAGCGGCTCCCGCACCTCCAGCCCCTCGCGCGCCGAGGCCGCCGGAGCCGGGGTGGCCGCGAGCGGGCGGGGAAGCGCGCGCTGCAAGCCCCGAGCTTCGCTGGAGCCGGCCCCGAGCACAAGGCGAGCTCCCAAGCCCGTCCGCCAGACGATCTGTCCGTCGGTCAGGCTCCGGGCAAACGCGGCCGCGGCATATACTGGAGGAGACGCTCCTCGGCCGCCTGCCGGCTCGCGAGCTCCCTCCCACCCCTCGCTCCGCCCGCCGATCGCTCCGCCCGCGCCGCCCGCAGCTCCGCCCGCCTCCCGCCGCCGGAGCCTCGGCGAGGTGCGCGCGCGCACGGGCTCCGGCTCTCCCGGATGGCGGTGGGACAAAGTATGCGCGCCGCCCCCTCCTTGCAGCGCTCTCCGCTCCTGCTGCCGCCTCCGTCCTCGCCCCTCGCCCCTCGCTCCGGCCAGCCCGGAGCGCCTCCGACCCGCGAGCACTGCAGCGGGGTAGGTGGGGAGGATGGCAGGGCGGAGGGAGAAGTATGGGTGCCCGGGGAGCACGCCCATTGGGAGCACCCTGGAGGAGTGACGGGGCTTGACGAGCAGCGGGTCCCCCTCTGCCACCGGCAGCAGCAGGCAGCTTCTGGAGGGAGGCGGGGGAAAGGGTCGCTCTGGGGCAACAGTGGGGATCCTGAGTGAGAATCCTCCCCGCGACCCCCGGACGAGCCTCCGTTCTGGGTGTAGCCACACTCACGCCCCCCTGCTCCACCACCCAGTTTTGTGGCAAGAGAAGACGCCGGGCCACTGAGCCCGAGAGGAAAGGGGTCGTAGACTTTGCTGGGAGCCCAGGGGAAGGATAAGGTGTTAGGGAAGGAGGAGAAAAGAGAGATGGGAAATGGGGGGAGCGAATCACGAGGGTTGCATAAGACAGGCCCCCGAATCCCAGTGCGGCTCCAAGCCAGCCTCCCCACCTGCGGGAGAAATAGGCTTATCCTAGAAATAGGGACGAGAAAGGAGAGATGGCCCGAAGGAATCCTGACCCGGGATGCAATCCTTGCCCTAGGGCCAGTTGCTAACAACAGAAACCCGGATTGCAGATGCTCCCACGAGACGGAATAGTGCCGAAGGAACTTGACTGGTCTTAACTCTGAGAAGGAATCCAGCAAGGCGTTCCAGGACGGTCTTCCGTGGAATCCGAATTGAGTTTATAGATCATGAACGGTTTAAGCTTTTGACCTTTGAGGAAGGAGGGAACGTGCCCGGAAATTATATTGCAGCCCTACCTGAGAAGTTGTGCCCGTTACTTGTGTATCTGCCTCCCACCTGGAGCTCTTTCATAGGTGCTGACAAGCGGGTACCAGCATTTCATGGAAAAAGAATGAAGAACCGCTCAGAACTGTGTGTAAACATCCGTGGGAATTTTTTTAAAGCTTCGGGAAGCTACAAAGAGATGAGATCAGGAAATTTTTCCAGTACCACCCCGTGTAACCTGGTACTGGGCACAGAAATCTGCATGTTTCCTAAGCTCTCGCGTGATACTTAAGTGTATGCCTAAGAACCTTTGTCGTAGGGCTTCCCTGGTTAACTACTTCTCACTTTTCTCAAAAACTAGCTAGCTAGCTGACAGCCTGTTACGTGGAGGAGCAAGAAGTTACTTTTTCTTGCAATAAATCGCACTTAAGTAGGCTTGGCCTTGAGAGGGGTTGGGGCTATAGTGAGGCCACAGGTAGAAGCCAGGGTCCCCACAAAGGTGGAAGGACCAAGAGCTTCTAGAATTATGACACTGGTTAACAGTGACTTGAGCCCTTTGGATGAAATAACCCTGTTTACCTCAAAAGTGTCCCCCACCCACCCAAAACACACAGCATAGTACTACTACCAATCTGGTGGGCTTCAAAGGTAAAGTCTGCTCTTAGCAGCAGATTCCCTACTAACAGGGAGGCACTGACAAGCTTTACCTAAGCCTACTGGTGCTGTATTGTAGTTCTTTCTGTACATAAATAAAACAGTTCCTGCAGATTCCTGGGTAAATCAAAGGAAAGGTCTATCTTAAGCTGATATGACACAACTCAGAAAAGGACTAGAAATTAGATCCAGTTGATGACTGAGTTGATCCCTAAGCAGGATTGACCTTTGAAATAAAACTCAACAGAGAAGGGGAAGTTCGGATAACTCACTGGTAATTTGGGGCAGGGGGGCAAGTTGAATTCTCATTTCATATGTCAAAAGCAAGTTCAAGGAGGATTTATGAGTTAAATGTATTTTTTAAAGCAAACCAGAAAATACTATTTGTTAGATCTCTGGCTAGAAGTATTCCTCAACTTAGAAGCAATAGAAGGAAATGGTCAATGGATATGACTGGGTAATACCTAAAACTTCTATGTTTTAGACAGAAACCTAAACCAAGATAAGAAAAAAAGTGACAGCAGATATTTAGAAAAAAAGTATGACTATCTCTAAGTAGGGCTCATACAGCTAAAGTAAAATATAGAATCTCAGTTATTGAGTATAAACAGAAAACAAATCACACACAAGGACATCAAATAGTAATAAATATATGGTGAAAATTAACCTTATAGTAATTAAAGAAATAGATGTTAAAACAAACCGGTGATAAAGATATAGAGATAATAAGGAATGGTTTGCTCATACATTGCGGGTGTCATTATAAAATGATACTGTCCATTTGGAAAGCATTTTGACTATATGTCATAGGTCAGGGGGCTCCTACATTTTGATTCAGAGGTCCCACTTCTGGGAGTCTAGCCAGAGACATACTCCAAAATATGGGGACAGTTATATGCTGCAAGTTGTATATCACAGCATTATTTATATTGAAGACTAGGCCACAACTTAGAGATGCTAGAGGTAGGGGCTATACCCAACTCCCTGTAGCCACCTGGACCACGATGCTACTTCATGTTTCTCTGCTTTGCACATATTCCTGGTCTCTACCTGAAGGACTCTCCTTGCCCTGTGTCTGTGAGCTGAGCTCTCTTCTCTCACTTATCCTCAACACTTTTGATCAGCATTTTCCAGGCTCCCTCTTTCATGCCCACAAGGCCTCCTACACTCTTCGATCTTGGCCCTTGGAGACTACCTGTAATTACTCGTTTCCCTCCCTGTCTCTTCCACTCTGCTACGTCTCCTTCAAGGGTGTGCTCCATTTCCTTTTAATCTTAGAATTACTAGCATTCTGCCAATGTTTCAGGTGCCTGATAAATAATTATTTAAAAATGGATGAATCAGGGACTTCCCTGGTCGTCCAGCGGTTAAGACTGTGGGCTCCCAGTGCAGGAGGCATGGGTTCGACCCCCGGTTGGGGAACTAGGATCCAGCGTGCCACATGGCACAGTCAAAAAAAAAAAAAAGGATAAATCATTTACTCAAAACTTTTACAGACATTAAGGATGATGATTCTAATCGCTTATATGTGGAATCTAGAAAAATGGTACAGATGAACTTATTTGCAAAGCAGAAATAGAGACACAGATGTAGAGACCAAACTTAAGGATACCAAGGGCGGAAGGGGGGTAGGATAAATTGGGAGATTGGGATTGACATATATCCACTACTATGTATAAAATAGATAACTAATGAGAACTACTGTAGAGCACAGGAAACTACTCAGTGCTCTGTGGTGACCTAAATCAGAAGGAAATCCAAAAAAAGAGGGGATATATGTATACATATAACTGATTCACTCTGCTGTACAGTAGAAACTAACACATCGTAAAGCAACTATATGCCAATAAAAATTAATTTTAAAAAAAGGATGATGATTATAAAGAGTCTGTGGCAATGTGTGAATACATTATAATGTTCAATTTTAATTTTGTGGAAATATCTCTAATATAAAAGTTAGATGAAAAAAGCAAGATGCAAAATAGTATACAGAGTAGGCTACCATTTTGTAAAAAATAATAATAGGGCTTCCCTGGTGGCGCAGTGGTTGAGAGTCGGCCTGCCGATGTAGGGGACGCGGGTTCGTGCCCCGGTCTGGGAGGATCCCACATGCCGTGGAGCGGCTGGGCCCGTGAGCCATGGCCGCTGAGCCTGCACATCTGGAGCCTGCGCTCCGCAAGGGGAGAGGCCACAACAGTGAGAGGCCCGCATATAGAAAATAATAATAATAATAATAATAATAATAAAGCATGTCGTGGAAAATTTATATATGCACGTATTTCCTGGTTAACGGGTAGGCTATGTATAGAAGAAAATAAACTGGTAGTAGCGGTTTGAGGGCCAGGGGGCAGACTAGAGGCCTAAGGATGTGATGGGAGGGAGGCCTGCTTTATTTTTCAATATATAAAAAATATATATATATTGTTTGTTTTCAAAATTTGTACCATGTATATGATATACCTGTTTTGAAAAATCAATCTACAAAATTGTATGCAATTATATGAAAAAAGTTAGGCGTGAATTCTTAACAAACAAAACACAGACCTACTAGAGCATGGACTTGAAGATACGGGGAGGGGGAAGGGTAAGCCGTGACGATGTGAGAGAGTGGCAGGGACATATACACACTACCAAATGTAAGTTAGATAGCTGGTGGGAAGCTGCCGCATAGCACAGGGCGATCACCTCTGTGCTTTGTGAACACCTAGAGGGGTGCGATAGGGAGGGTGGAGGGAGGGTGACGCAAGAGGGAGGAGATATGGGAACATATGTATATGTATAACTGATTCACTTTGTTACAAAGCAGAAACTAACACACCATTGTAAAACAGTTATACTCCAATAAAGATGTTTAAAAAAAAACTGAAAAATAAATAAATAAAGAAAGAAAAGAAAAACAAATCAATCTACAAAATTGTATGCAATTATATGAAAAAAGTTAGGCGTAAATTCTTGACAAATAATGGTTGTTCAACTGTGGGATTGTGGGTGATTTTGTTTTCACGTCTCTGGTTTCTTTTTTATTTAATGTGGTTATTATACTGCTTTTACAATGACAAAGATAAAATTATAAATAAAGACATAAGCAAATAACTAAGTAATCATTATATTTATTTCAGTACCACCTTTCATGACTCAATAAATTCTGGCCTGTTTGAAGGAGGAAAAAAAAGGAGAGTAATTTTCTCCCTTGGAGACAGCTACAGCCATCGCCTTTATAATTCTGAGGTTGAAAAAATGGTTAATAAGTCTAATTACTGAAACGTTAATCAGCCTGTCAAACGGCAGTAAGAACAAGTAAAGCATGTTCTTCTAATAGTTGCCTAAACAACAATATATGACAAGAGCGTTTTAACCTAAGACACCAAATTTAGTGAGCTTGACTCTCTCTCTGTATTTCACTCTCCCCACTGACTTTCTACCTCCCTCCTCTCTCTCTTTCACTTTCTGTCTCTCTGCTCCTCTAGTCCTGTATTTCTCTTTTCCTTCTCTGTGGCCGGCACTGGTGGTTGTCTACCCACCTAATGTTCCAATGTCCCCCCTCTTCTCACAGCCATAGGCCTGGGAAGGTCAGCTCCAATGGGTGAGCCAAACCTGGCTGTTGCCAGTGTTCTGTTCAGAAGTGGGCATGAGACACAATTCTGACCAATGAGGAGAATCTTCTGGGAGTCTCCTCACATCTAAGAGATGTTTTCTTTTTGGCCTTGGATGTAATTGCGTTTGGATGTGACACCTGGGCCCTCTACAGCCTGACGATAATAAAGACCATACCAAGCATGACAGAGTGAGAAAGTGAAAAGAACCTAAGCTTCATGCCTTCATTGCCTGGCTGACTTCCGCCTCTTCAGGACTTCCTGTCACAGGAGAGAACTTGTTAGCCAAGGCACTGTGAGAGAGGTTTTCAGTATCATGCAGCTCAAAGTATGCTGTTTTAAACACTCCTTCTGGCATTCTCTCCTGACCCTTTGATTTTCTCTTCTTGAATCACCACCAGTGTTTCCACGTTTCTCTCCGCAATACCCTTTTTCTCCTTTTCCCTCCCCTCTCCTCTCCTCCCCAACTGTTCCTGTCTGTCTTGAGCAGTCTGACCAGCTTACACCCACCCCTTTCTCTCACTTTCTCAACCACAAAATGCTTCCCCACCTCTGACCACGCTCATACTTCACAGCTGACAGGCCTGGGTGGATCCACGCCAGGCCAGCCCCAGAGTCGGTCTCTCTCCATGTTGAGGTTCCTTAACAGAGGAATCCCTGCATGTGGCTGAAATGGAGGTGATGCTTTTTGGGAGAGCTGAGGGGCCTGTGTTTCCAGGAGCAAGACTCTCACACTCTCTCTGCAGAAAGAGGAAGGAAGCGCAAACACCAAGAGAAACCGGGGCAGAGTCTCCGACAACGTGGGCCTCGCAAACTGTTGTACATTCTGTGCTCTGAAAAGCTTCCGGCCCTGCTAAAGGCTTTCTATTTCTGGATTTCTTCAAGAGGACCCTATCCTTGAGGTTTAAGAAGTGTTTAGACAGAATTCTTCCATTGCACCCCATTTTGGCTTTAGCTACTTTGGAGTGGGCATCTCATATTTGCAAATCAAAGAACCTTGATGAAAGCAAGTCCTCCCACCTCAAATCCATTATCTAATGAGGTCAACCGAAAACATTTTTAACTGGCCATGATATAAATATTTGTTGTAGTTAATGAATCAAATATTGTGCCTACTGTTCTTTCATCAAAAAGTGAGTAAATTAAAATACCATATTTCTCTAAAAAACAAAGGATCCCCCAGAATCAGTATCACCCCGTGCCCCTCTCGCCCCATGTCCACACATACCCATTAAAGAAGTCTAGTTTTCAGGGCCCCAGGAAGAACATAAAAAGAAAGCATATCTGTCTCATAAATATGATTAAACAAGCGTACGTAGAACACAGTTGTTTCACTTTTAAAAATCAATTAAATTGCTTGTGTAATAAAATGAATTCTATCTTTTCCAAAACATGACAGCACAGGCATTGATTTGTTGATGTTGCTGTCACCTTGTTTTGGGAATATCACCTCGATTTCCTACTGCTTTGGAAATAGTCAGCGAGGCCTCCCTCCGAATCCAGGTGCCAGGCCCTACCCTCACCTTACCAGGGGCAGATGCATGACACACATTTGGCCAGTCAGAAGCTCCCTTCATGCTACCACACAGAGGCAGGAAAAGACCAAAAACTACCTGGAGTTCATCCATTGCAGCCCCTGGACAAGTCTGAGGCTGCCTTTGGGACCTTCGGGGTCCTTCTGGTTCTGCCCTCCCTCTAGTTCCGTAAACTAGCTTATTTCCTCGAGTAAATTTCCCTCCTGATTAAATCAGCCTGTTTCAATGGCTTAGACCCAAAAATTCCTAATCAACACTTGGTGAACTTTTTTTTTTAATAACTTATTTATTTCATTTTTGGCTGCATCGGGTCTTCGTTGCTGTGCGCGGGCTTTCTCTAGTTGCGGCCAGTGGGAGCCAGTCTTCGTTGTGGTGCATGGGCTTCTCATTGCAGTGGCTTCTCCTGTTGCAGAGCACGGGCTCTAGGGGCATGGGCTTCAGTACTTGTGGCACGTGGGCTCAGTACTTGTGGCACGTGGGCTCAGTACTTGTGGCGCTCGGGCTTAGTTGCTCCGCAGCATGTGGGATCTCCCCGGACCAGGTCTTGAACCCGTGTTCCCTGCATTGGCAGGAGGATTCTCAACCACTGTGCCACCAGGGAAGTCCTAGGTGAACTTCTGAAACTGCACTTTCAGAGAAAAATGTTAACTTTTTTTCTGATTTCCAAAGTAGGATAGCCTTATTATACACTATTTAGAAAATTCAGAAAAAAATTTTAAAGACTCCCGCATGACATTTCCAAAGAAAACTACCGTCAATATTTTGATATATTTTCTTCATTAACAAATATTTTTGTATGATTGATCTCATTCTGTAGAGGAAAAAAACTTAAACCTACTACATTTTCCATTTGCCAGTGCCCCCAAATAGTGCGGAGAAATCCCCCGTCAGAAGAGAAACAAGTCCATCTCATTTTCCAGTGTGTGCTTATCAGTCAAGATTCTAACCTCGTTGCCCTGTGTCTCTAACCCTTGAGTGTTTTCCTTTTCCACCGCGTATCGGCCTTTGTTTCCTTTCTCATAAGGCAAACATTCTTGCACGCTCTCTTACATTCCTAACTCACTCCTACCTCCAAACAATCTCAAAATTCCATTCCCACCCCACAAACTCCATCCTTCTTTTCATCCATCACCAAATCAAATTATATTGCAGTTAAGCATTTCAACTCCTTATAAAAAATCTGCCCCCATTTAACACTAGGCATGCTAATCATATCTAGTAATTTCCTCTTTCACCATTTGGTTTCTTTCACCGTCTAAAAACTTTGCTTCTGTGATATATCTCTTTCCAATGGAACTATAATTGGTGGAACATTGAACGTAATGTCCAGAAGCAGGGAATAGATATTAGTAGATTCCTCAGATATCCACTTAGGTTTTATTAGGCAGAATCAATTGATTCAACAACAAATATTTACTAAGAACATCTCCCATTAAGGCACCTGTAGTCATAATTTCTGCCCTAAGAGTGAACTGGAAGAAATAGTCAGAGGTAAGGACACAGGTCAGAATGGACTAAGTGCTACAATTCCAACCAAGTACAGTGTGATACAGAGTCATAAAAAAACTTCTTCTGGTTCTATTTTTCCTTTTCTTTTCTTTTTTTTCTTTTCTGTAGTAGAAGCATTAAGGTGCAACTACTAGGGACAAAAACTAGTTCCATTTATGAAGACTGAATGTCTTATATCTGAATCATTTATTTGAATGAGTTCAGGACTCTGAAAGAATAAGTTTTTAAAATTTATAATTAACCACAATGGTATAACTATTGTGGAAAACAATTTGGCAGTTCCTCAAAAATTTAAACAGAATCAACATATGATTCAGCAATTCCATTCCCAGGAACATACCCAAAAGAAATGAAAGCAGGGAACCAAAGAGATACTTGTTTACCAATGCTCATAGCAGCAGGAGAGCCAAAATGTGGAAACAGCCCAGTGTCCCTCAATAGATGAATGGATAAACAAAATACAGTATATATACAATAGAATATTACTCAGCCTTAAAAAGGAAGGACTTTTTGTGTGTGTGTGTGTGTGGTACGCGGGCCTCTCACTGTTGTGGCCTCTCCCGTTGCGATGCACAGGCTCCGGACGCGCAGGCTCAGCGGCCACGGCTCATGGGCCCAGCCATGCCGCGGCACGTGGGATCTTCCCGGACCGGGGCACGAACCCGTGTCCCCTGCATGGCAGGCAGACTTTCAACCACTGCGCCACCAGGGAAGCCCAGGAAGGACATTTTGATACATGCTACAGCATGGCTGAATCTTGAAAACATGCTAAGTGAAATAAGACAGATACATACAGACACGTATGATTCTACTTATATGAATGAAGTACCTAAAAAAGGCAAGTTCATAGAGACACTAAGTAGAATAGAGATTACTAGGGATTGAGGGGCAAAGAATGAAGAGTTATTGTTTCATAGATACAGAGGTTCTGTTTGAGATGATGAAAAATTCTGGAAATGAATAGTGGTGATGGTTGCAGAACACTGTGAATACTTAATGCCACTGAACTATATGCTTAGAGATGGTTAAAGTGGTAAATTTTATGTTCCATATATCTTAGCACAATGAAAAAAGTCTACGCTTGCAACAAATAACAAACTGAAGAATAGTTCAAAATATAGAAATAAGTTACTCACTGAAGTCTAAATATGATCAAAATTAAATGTCCAATATACGCATCTAAGGTTATGAGTTGTGTGTGTCCCTCACTTTAGAAAATCTAATAGAAGTGTGAAAATCAATGTAGACATGGCTGCCTATAAAAGGACGTGTTTGGGCTTCCCCGGTGGCGCAGTGGTTGAGAGTCCGCCTGCCGATGCAGGGGACGCGGGTTCGTGCCCGGGTCCGGGAGGATCCCACGTGCCGCGGAGCGGCTGGGCCCGTGAGCCATGACTGCTGAGCCTGCGCGTCCGGAGCCTGTGCTCCGCAACGGGAGAGGCCACAGCAGTGAGAGGCCCGCGTACCACAAAAAAAAAAAAAAAAGTAAAAGGACGTGTTTTACAGAGGGATTTATCCAAGCATTCTTTTCAACAAGGAGCTTCCCCTGTAAACTTAATTGTTTGCTAATTATCAGGAGCAACGCAACAAAGTCTGTTGAGAGGAGAAACACTCTCGGTAAAGAGGAGTCAGGAAGCTGGGGCCCCTCTCTAGTGCACAGTCTTACACAGGAGACCAGCCACCTGTGTTTCTTTTCTCTCTTCCCAGAGGAGCTCTGGGCCCTCTCAAGCCTTCCAGGAGAATCCAACATAGCTGCGGCGAGTTGGGGATACAGTGGTGAGAGGATTAGCTACCTTCTAAGCTGATGATCTGAGGTCTTATACCAATCACTCAGCAACCTTTTCTATGAGACCACAAACTCCTTGAGGGCAGGGATCAAATTTCTGTCTAGTGTGTTGCCTTGCAAGGATGCCACACGTGCTGGGTGTATCATATTACTTACTGAATAAATGAGTGAATGAATGAATAACTTTAGTACAAAATGGCAATGGAAGGTCAAACAAAAATAGTTATAAAGCAGCTCTGAAATTCTAATATACAAGAAATCCACTTGAGTCATAAAAGTTCAAATGACATATACAATCTTAGAGAAACACCCCTCAAAGCATAAAGTGAGCAAAATCTGTGTCCACGCTTATCCTAACTTCTCCTACAAAAGGGACCTATTTTCCACTGTGTCTGTAAGTCTGTCTTATACCCAAATGCACCACATTCACTGGGTTCACCATAAATACTGTCAACAGAATGAGTGACAAGGCAAAAAATAGCTTGCAGTACTTTTCATTTTTTACAAGTGTGGAAAGCATATTAAACCATCTGCTGATTAAAAATATGCATGTTTTGACTTGCATATGAATCAAATTAACATACATAAATCCAGCACCTCCATATCACTAGATTCCCAGCCACAGCCAATAAATTTCCATGTTTCTTCAAATGCATCAATCCCAGAGTGACATGATTGTTATTAGAAATAAAATACACAGTAATGGTTTATAACTAAAAGCTAACTTTTGTTTTATTTCAATTCAATGCTCATTTATCCTCTAAAAATAAAAAAGGCATAAGATCATTGGGAATCCAAAATTTTATGCTCACATTTGCTCTATAAATACCTAATATCACCATGGGAAACTAAAATTTGAGGTATAAAACAGGAACCATCATCCTTCAATATGATGAATTAGCATTAACCAAGGTACCACATGTTGAACCCTAGCACCTTGCTGCCTTATATAACCCCAGAAATGTGACAGGTCTCAAGTTGCAGCTTCTAGAACTTC
Organism: Kogia breviceps; assembly: GCF_026419965.1. Lineage (NCBI taxonomy): Eukaryota > Metazoa > Chordata > Mammalia > Artiodactyla > Physeteridae > Kogia > Kogia breviceps. Next base: position 17,303,181 of record NC_081315.1, read on the forward strand.
AGCTTCTACCTGCCCCTCTGCTCCCAAGCATCCGTCACCACCACATTCTCTCCAAGACTAAAATTTATTCAGAAGCTAGAAGGATTCTTCCCAAACAATTGCATCGAGGAGATTTAACTGTCATGCTATTTATTTGTACTATGTGCCTTTGTTGAGTTGAGTTGCTAATATTTAGTTGCAGAATCATGGCTTTAGATGAGATCATGAAAAGCTAGTCCATTTCTTCCCTGGAGCAGGGAAGCTTCTCTGGGAAGTAGAGGAATAGCTCTGTATACTGTTATACTAATGGACCTGTCAACCCTCCTGGGAGGAAGAACACCTCCAAACTACAAACCGAGGTTGGGCCCAAGACAATTAAGAGGGGGTCAAGGGGATTCCCTAGTGCTCCAGTGGTTGGGACTCTGGGCTTCCACTGCCAGGGGCCGGGTTCGATTAGCTGGTCAGGGAACTAAGATCCTGCAAGCCGCCTGGCACAGCCAAAAAAAAAAAGGGGGGGGTCAGTTGCTGTTACTGAGAGACACCCTGCCCCTTCCTATTAACTCCTCAGTCCCTCAGGATTCACCACCGTCTGGAGTACTGCTCTAGGACCAAGGACGTAGCCTGGGTAGAATGTCTGGCACCCAGCCTCTCTTTGCATCTGGCTGTTGACATACCTCTAGCCACATATAAATGCCCAGCACTTTGGTCATTGGGTCCTCCCAGGACTGCTGGCACGGAGCCACTGAGGACAATGGAAATCTTTCCAGAGCAGTGTTTTCTAGCCTTGTCTCGTATGAGAATCATCGAGGGCTATAGTCATAAATACAGATTCCCAGGCCCTTTCCCTAGATGTTCATTTTTAGTAGGTCTATACGGGGTCCAGGAGTCTGATCATTTAACAAGGGCTCAGGTAACGCTCTTCACCAGGGAGTTTGGGGAAATACTAAGTTCAGCACATTCTTCAAAGTGTTCCTTGAGTCTCCTGGTAGGAGGGAGTTGCCCTGTGAGGAGTCAAGCCTTGTCATCTCTGGGGGTAATGAAGGTGAGTGTACTTTGTACACTGGGAATTCTCTGCAAATCCAAGATGTACTATCATTATCATAATTATCTACCTCTAGCCACAGCCCCCGGACGACATGTATAGCTGGGGTAAATGTCTCCTCAGTGTGCAGGGCTAAAGGCACCAGCCCCAGTCTCTGCGGATGAGAAGTGGCCAAAAGCAGAGGAGAAAGGGAGGAGCTGGAGCAAAGGCTGGAATCTGGACATTAATACACACGTATTTCAATCCACAGCTGCTCTGGCTGCTGATATAAATTAAAGGAAGAAGGAGGGAGAGTCAGGGAGAAAATGTTAACAGCATGAATTTTCCAGATAGTAAAGACTGAATGGGTTAGCTGAATTATTCCTTTATTGTGAGTTGGACTCAGAGACACAACTCAGTACTGAGATAAGCACCTGCACGATGGGTCACCACGCCAAGTAGCCTGTGAGGTTCAGTCATCTACATGAGGTTGCCACAGCTGGGGAAAAGCCTCTAAGCTGGCAGTTTTGCTGCTGATTTACCATAAATTAAAGATGGATCTGTACTTAGAGCACTGCCTCCCCCACGGACACAAAGACCAGGCCCTTCCTTACAATATTGATGAAGAAAATTTGCAATGATGCCAGAGATGAAAGAAGTGCATATCCTTACAAGATGCTGGGAGATAATTTATAAATAACAACCGCTCTTTTCTGAGACTTGAACAAGAAGTTGTGAGTTAAATAGCAGCCTGTAGAATCACCTGGCACTAAGAAAAGGCACATCATGCTCCAAGTCTCCTTAAAAAGATGAATGCCGTCTTCTGTGATTGAATATGTTCCTGCATAGGAACAGAGACATGGACTAGCTTTTCATGATCTCATCTAAGGCCATGATTATACGACTAAATATTAGCAACTCAACTCAACAAAGGCACATAGTACAGATAAATAGCATGACAGTTAAATCTCCTCGATGCAATTGTTTTGGGAAGAATCCTTCAAGTTTCTGAATAAATTTTAGAGGATACAGGACTTCAAAGTTAAAGCTCCTCAGAGCCAGAAAGGTACCTCAGCCTCTTTAGAATTTTTGGTTCCTCCTGTTGTGACAAACATTCCCAAGGAGTTGAGTTGCAGCCAGGAGATGGCTTTGGGATAATTAGGAAATACATTAGATGCCAAAAGTATATTAAATGCCCAATACGCCTCAGAGTAGCCTCTTTTGAGAGTCACATAAAATATGCAAGAGACACTTAACCATTCTCATCTTCAATTATAATTCCTTAGGTCTCATCACTTCTTTCCTCAGATATGTATAAAGAAAGGTTTTTCATGCCCACCCTGCTGACAAAATTTCAACCACTGGAACTTTCCCTTTAAAACTAACAAGGCTTTTTATCTCCCTGAGTTGGCCAGATAACGAGTTTGCAGGCCACTCAGAATCACCAGAGAGAGAAGAAACTGGAGCAGTACAGACAGATGAGATCCTCGCAGATAAAGCACATCATTCAGGGCAGTCAGGAGCTGCAGCCTCTTCCCTCACTTAACCTCGTTCCAAAGCTGCTGTGGGTAATTTGATTCCCTGCGCACCTTTCTTTGTTGAAATGGAACATGGATTTTTAGGGTGATGTTAGAGGGGGAGACCCCGTGAAGGAAGGAACACTGTATAAGGACTTAGGAAATCTACCCTAACTCATTTGCCACGTGAGATCAGTTATTTCACTACTCAAAAATCTGTCTCCTTACCTGAAACGGGGGAGGTTAGATCAAACCGGTGGGATAAAGATCTTGATCTGGAAGAATTCTCTAAAGTCCCCGCTTGGGGCGAGTGGGAAAAATAAGTGGATTCTAGGCTGTGGTTCTCTCAGAACACTACTACTTTTCTCTGTTTCCACATTGGTGTTTCATATAAGATTTTCTGAAAGGTATCCCATGCTAAAGAAAGTTTGCAAACCTCTAGACTAAAACAACTGTTTCCTTCCAGCTCTCACACCCTCTGACACTTTAACATTCAATGATAAGAGGGATGCATGCCCGCTAAAGCAACCAGAAGGTTCTCAGTTAGAGTATTACCTAGATATTGAGTGAATCTGCGAATTGAAGAGATGCTTGAAGGATGTGAAAGAGGAAATTTAGAGAAACCCAGATGGCGCATCACTTTCCCAGGTTAGGAAGGAGACCTGTATCACTCTTTCTTCCTTCCCTACTTAGTTCTCAATTCTGACTGTCTAACAGATTAGCCTATTAAATTATTCAGGGATCTGGGCTCCTGAGATTCTGAGTCAACAGATGTAGAGACAGAGTTTTTTCAGCTACTTCATTTTACTTTGGTTTTGTTTTAAGAGCCATAGGTCATTTTGGTGTGCAACTAGGACTGAGAATCTTTGCTTGGCTTCAGCGCTCCAACCATGACTAAGACCATTCCCTTAAAAGACATTAATGCCCTCCCACAATGTCAGTTATCATTTTTAGGCAGATGACCCCAAACTGAACTCTCAAGAGACATCCATCTTCCATCTTGGTGTTTCAGAAGCTCTTCAGCCACCAACCAGCCTTGTCTCCAACATCTATCATTCTGTTAGTGGCCCAGACCTTCTTCCAGTGTCTAAATCTTCCAGTGACCTGAAGGCATCTTTGATTCCGCCACTCCTGTGCTCCCAGCGTCCTATCTGCACAAACTTCACAAACCTACCCTGTATCTGACCCTAAATCAGATCCCAGCCCCCTATTTCTACTGCCACTTTTCCACCACGCTCCCTTTATGTCTTGTCTATATTGTTTATAGCCACTTACAGAACTCTTATTTTCCCATCTTTACCCTCTTCAATGCATATTAATCTGACTTTGTTAGCCCCTTGTTTAAATAATTACAATGGTTCCCTATGGCCCACCCTTAAAAAAATAACCCCCCTCATCTTTTAGGTTCCTCGGTAGGAACCCAATCTAAGTTTCCAGCCTCATCTTCAATTACATAGCAGCATGAACACAATACACCAACCAAAGAGCATGGCTCTCTCTTCCATACACATGTCCTACGCTTTCCTGATTACGTGCCTTCACCCTTAACCACTCTCTCAGCCCAGAAGACCCTCCTCCCCATTCTATGCCACTCCCTCCCTAAAGGCTCTCCACAGTCTCCAAGTGAATCTGAAGTACAACGGAAAACACTGTGCTTGGCCCTCTTTCATGGCAGTCATTATATCCTGTCTTGTAGTGTAGTTATCTATGGCCATATCTTACACACTTTACTGAGCCATTGCTTCTTCAGAGAATGTCCTGTGAGCCTTGTAGCTATATAGAAAGAGAGTAGACTTTGGAGCCAGACAGCCCTGTGTTGCAATTCCAGCTCTGCCACCCAACAGCTGTTTGAACGTGTTCATATGATTTACCCCTTCCCTGCTTTAGTTTCCCCATCTGTAAAATGGGAATATTAATATGCAGTTCCTAGGATTAGTGTGAAGTTTTAATAATACAGTACATGTAAGGTGCCTGACACAAGAAAGGCCCTCAAAAAATTGTGGTTCCCATTAGCAAATGTCAAATGGAGGCTGGACAGGCCTTCATCTATAATGGAAGGTGATGTCCTGCTAACCCAGCCTGATGGGAACCTTCCTCTATAAATATTCACTACCTGGTACTTTGTACTCATTAAGATGATAACAAGGCTATTTAAAATTTTGAGACGATTCTGAAGCAGAGTATTGGTTTCTTCCCTTTTCTCTATTGGCCAAAATAATAAGGGTTGGTAGAAATAGTGAAATGGCTGGTAGACAGGAAAGGGAAGCAAGAGCGGCAAGAAAACACTGGATTAAGATATCCAGCAATACATACTGAGAGACATAAAATGGCCACAATTTTGCCAAGCAAATATTATCAACTTACACTATGCACTATGTAAAGGAATAAGCCATCATAGTCAGGGGGGTAGAAATCATTAAATAAAATGACAGTTATTAACATAATACATCAAATCATTACATCAAATACAAAAATAATTACTTCTATAGATGCTCAAAGTGTATTTCATAAGATTCAACACCAATCCCTAGTAACGTTATTTTAAGAGTAGAAATAGAAAAAATATTTCTTTAATATAAGAAAAAGTAAGGGCAGACAGCAGAAGCAAGAAGAACTACAATCCTGCAGCCTGTAGAACAAAAACCACATTCACAGAAAGATAGACAAGATGAAAAGCCAGAGGGTTATGTACCAGATGAAGGAACAAGATAAAATCCCAGAAAAACAACTAAATGAAGTAGAGATAGGCCACCATTCAGAAAAAGAATTCCGAATAATGATAGTGAAGATGATCCAGGACCACGGAAAAAGAATGGAGACAAAGATAGAGAAGATGCAAGAAATGTTTAACAAACACCTAGAAGAATTAAAGAACAAACAGAGATGAACAATACAATAACTGAAATGAAAAATACACTAGACGGAAGCAATAGCAGAATAACTGAGACAGAAGAACAGATAAGTGACCTGGAAGACAGAATGATGGAAATCACTGCTGCGGAACAGAATAAAGAAAAAAGAATGAAAAGAAATGAAGACAGCCTACGAGACCTCTGGGACAACATAAAACACAACAACATTCTCATTATAGGGGTCCCAGAAGGAGAAGAGAGAGAGAAAGGACCAGAGAAAATATTTGAAGAGATTATAGTCGAAATCTTCCCTAACATGGGAAAGGAAATAGCCACCTAAGTCCAGGAAGCTCAGAGATTCCCCCACAGGATAAACCCAAGGAGAAACACACCAAGACACATAGTAATCAAATTGGCAAAAATTAAAGACAAAGAAAAATTACTGAAAGCAGCAAGGGAAAAATGAAAAATAACATACAAGGAAACTCCCATAAGGTTAACAGCTGATTTCCCAGCAGAAACTCTACAAGCCAGAAGGTAGTGGTATGATATATTTGAAGTGATGAAAAGGAAGAACCTACAACCAAGATTACTCTACCCAGCAAGGATCTCATTCAGATTCGATGGAGAAATCAAAAGCTTTACAGACAAGCAAAAGCTAAGAGAATTCAGCACCACCAAACCAGCTCTACAACAAATGCTAAACGAACTTCTCTAAGTGGGAAACACGAGAGAAGAAAAGGACCTACAAAAACAAACCCAAAACAATTAAGAAAATGGTAATAGAACACACATATCAATAATTACCTTAAACGTGAATGGATTAAATGCTCCAATCAAAAGACACAGGCTTCCTGAATGGATACAAAAACAAGACCCACATATATCTTGTCTATGAGAGACCCACTTCAGACCTAGGGACACGTACAGACTTAAAGTGAGGAGATGGAAAAAGATATTCCATGCAAATGGGAACGAAAAGAATGCTGGAGTAGCAATACTCATATCAAATAAAATAGACTTTAAAATAAAGAATGCTACAGGAGACAAGGAAGGACACTACATAATGACCAAGGGATCAATCCAAGAAGAAGATATAACAATTATAAATATATATGCACACAACATAGGAGCACCTCAATACATAAGGCAACTGCTAACAGCTATAAAAGAGGAAATCAACATAACACAATAATAGTGGGGGACTTTAACACCTCACTTACACCAATAGGCAGATCATCCAGACAGAAAATGAATAAGGAAGTAGCAGCTTTAAATGATACAATAGACCAGATAAATTTAATTGAAATTTATAAGACATTCCATCCAAAACAGCAGATTACACTTTCTTCTCAAGTGCGCACGGAACATTCTCTAGGATAGATCACATCTTGGGTCACAAATCAAACCTCAGTAAACTTAAGAAAATTGATATCATATCAAGCATCTTTTCTGACCACAACGCTATGAGATTAGAAATGAATTACAGGGAAAAAAACACTAAGAACACAAACACATGGAGCCTGAAAAATACATTACTAAATAACCAAGAGATCACTGAAGAAATCAAAGTGGAAATCAAAAAATACCTAGAGACAAATGACAATGAAAACACGATGCTCCAAAACCTATGGGATGCAGCAAAAGCAGTTCTAAGAGGGAAGTTTATAGCAATACAATCCTACCTCAAGAAACAACGAACACCTCAAATAAACAATCTAACCTTACACTTAAAGGAATTAGAGAAAGGAGAACAAACAAAACCCAAAGTTAGCAGAAGGAAAGAAATCATAAAGATCAGAGCAGAAATAAATGAAATATAAAACAATAGCAAAGATCGATAAAACTAAAAGCAGGTTCTTTGAGAAGGTAAAGAAAATTGATAAACCATTAGCCAGACTCATCAAGAAAAAGAGGGAGAGGACTCAAACCAAAAGAATTAGAAATGAAAAAGGAGAAGTTACCACAGACACCACAGAAATACAAAGCATCCTAAGAAACTACTACGAACAACTCTATGTCAATAAAATGGACAACCTGGAAGAAATGGACAAATTCTTAGAATGGTATAACCTTCCAAGACTGAACCAGGAAGAAATAAAAACATGAACAGACCAATCAAAAGTAATGAAATTGAAACTGTGATTAAAAATCTTCCAACAAACAGAAGTCCAGGACCAGATGCCTTCAAAGGTGAATTCTATCAAACATTTAGAGAAGAGCTAACACTCTATATGTATTCTCTATACATAGAGAGTCCTAAGGATGCCACCAGAAAACTACTAGAGCTAATCAATGAATTTGGTAAAGTTGCAGGATACAAAATTAATGCACAGAAATCTCTTGCATTCCTATACACTAATGATGAAAAATCTGAAAGAGAAATTAAGGAAACACTCCCATTTACCACTGCAACAAAAAGAATAAAACACCTAGGAATAAACCCACCTAGGGAGACAAAAGACCTGTATGCAGAAAACTGTAAGACACTGATGAATGAAATTAAAGATGATACCAACAGATGGAGAGATCACAATGTTCTTGGACTGGAAGAATCAATATTGTGAAAATGACTACACTACCCAAAGCAATCTACAGATTCAATTCAATCCCTATCAAATTACCAATGGCATTTTTATGGAACTAGAACAAAAAAACTTAAAATTTATATGGAGACAGAAAAGACCCCGAATAGCCAAAGCAGTCTTGTGGGGAAAAAAAACGGAGCTGGAAGAATGAGACTCCCTGACTTCAGACTATACTACAAAGCTACAGTAATCAAGACAATATAGTACTGGCACAAAAACAGAAATATAGATCAATGGTACAAGATAGAAAGCCCAGAGATAAACCCATGCACCTATGGTCAACTAATCTATGACAAAGGAGGCAAGGATGTACAATGGAGAAAAGATAGTCTCTTCAATAAGTGGTGCTGGGAAAACTGGACAGCTACATGTAAAAGAATGAAATTAAAAACACTCCCTAATGCCATACACAAAAATAAACTCAAAATGGATTCGAGACCTAAATGTAAGACTGGACACTATAAAATTCTTAGAGGAAAACATAGGAAGAACACTCTTTGACATAAATCACAGCAAGATCTTTTTTGATCCACCTCCCAGAGTAATGGAAATAAAAACGAAAATAAACAAATGGGACTTAATGAAACTTCAAAGCTTTTGCATGACAAAGGAAACTACAAACAAGACAAAAAGACAACCCTCAGAATGGGAGAAAATATTTGCAAATGAATCAACGGACAAAGGATTATTCTCCAAAATATATAAACAGCTCATGCAGCTCAATATTAAATAAACAAACAACCCAATGCAAAAATGGGCAGAAGACCTAAATAGACATTTCTCCAAAGAGGACATACAGACGGCCAAGAAGCAGATGGAAAGCTGCTCAACATCACTAATTATTAGAGAAATGCAAATCAAAACTACTATGAGGTGTCACTTCACACCAGTTAGAATGGGCATCATCAGAAAATCTACAAACAACAAATGCTGGAGAAGGTGTGGAGAAAATGGAAACCCTCTTGCACTATTGATGGGAATGAATTGATACAGCCACTATGGAGAACAGTATGGAGTTTCCTTGAAAAACTAAAAAATAGAATTACCATATGACCCAGCAATCCCATTCTGGGGATATACCCAGAGAAATCCATAACTCAAAAAGACATATGCACCCCAATGTTCATTGCAGCGCTATTTACAATAGCCAGGACAAGGAAGCAACCTAAATGCCCATCAACAGATGAATGGATACAGAAGATGTGGTAAATATATACAATGGAATATTACTCAGCCTTAAAAGGGAACAAAATTGGGTCATTTGTAGAGATATGGATGGATCTAGAGACTGGCATACAGAGTGAAGTAAGTCAGAAAGAGAAAAACAAATATCGTATATTAACGCATGTATGTTGAACCTAGAAAAATGATACAGATGAACTTGTTTGCAGGGCAGAAATTGAGACACACATGTAGAGAACAAACTCATGGACACCAAGGGGGGAAAGTGGTGTGCAGGGGTGGTGGTGGTATGATGAATTGGGAGATTGGGATTGACATATATACACTAATTTGTATAAAATGGATAACTAATAAGAACCTGCTGTATAAGAAAATAAATAAAATAAAAATCAAAAATTCAAAAAATAAAAAAGAAGTAAGTCTGATATTCCTCTAACACATGTAATAGAAGAAAATCTGACTCTTAATGTTCAGCTTTTTGTAGAAAAACTACATTAAAACAGAAATGTGTACAAATGATAAATGTATAGCTCAATAAATTTTTCAAAAATTAACTGTGAATGCAAAATAAAAGACAGATAATGCTCTATACTTAAGGTGCTGCCCTCATGTTTCCATTCCATTCTCTAGCTGCATCTGTGCAAAGAAGTGACTTCTGTTAACATTGAATAAATGTATCTCTTTTTGAGGTATACAGATGTAATCATGTTATCTGAATTACTTTGTTCAACATTATGTTTTTGACACTTTTTCATGTTTTGTGTCTAATTATGACTAGTAAACTCTATTGATGGATAGTGTTCTAAAAAAAAAAGAAAGAAAAAGTATAACATTAAGACTAACAGCCAGCATTATATGCAATAGTAAAACATTAGTGATATCACCATTAAAAATATGTACAAAAGGGGCTTCCATTTTGTGCAGTGGTGGTGCAGTGGTTAAGAATCTGCCTGCCAATGCAGGGGACACAGTTTCGAGTCCTGGTCTGGGAAGATCCCACATGCCGCAGAGCAACTAAGCCCATGCACCGCAGCTATTGAAGCCCACGCGCCTAGAGCCTGTACTCCGCGGCAAGAGAAGCCACCGCATGAGAAGCCCGCGCACCGCAACAAAGTGTAGCCCCCGCTCACCACAACTAAAAGAAAGCCCGTGTGCAGCGAGGACCCAACGCAGCCAAAAATAAATAAATAAATTAATTAATTAATTTAAAAAAATATGTACAAAAGAAGGAATATTACTTAATATTGTTCTGAAAGCTATAGCCAATACAATATGACATAATACAAAATTAAAAATACATTATTAATAATGAAGAGATAAAAAGACATTTATTTGGGGATGAAGTCATTATATAGGTCCAAAGAAATAATTTAAAAATTGATTAAACACAAGGGGATGAATGTAAGATAAACACACAGAAATCAAAAGCATTCCAATATAGTTGAAATTATAAGCTAGAAACTTTAAAAATATATATTTATATGTAATTCTCAAAATGAGTTGAGATGGTTGTGAGAAAAAATGGTTATAGAGAGGCCATGCACAGTAACAACAAAAATATAAAATATCTTAGAAATAGCCTTAATGTATGATTTCTTTCATCTATGCAAAGAAGAGAGCAAAATTTTATTGAGATATATTTAGTGAAGCTTGAGAAAATGGAAAAATATGCTGTGTTTCTGAGCAGGAGGACATTGTTACAAATATTTACATATTTTCAAAATAATATAGGTTTAATCACGACTGTCATCAGTCAACCTACTATATGCCTAACAAAATTCTAGTTACTGAGGATAACCATGCAAGCAGTAAGTAACACAAAGACTCTGCCCACATGGTGTTTAGATATTTATGGATTTGACACACCAAACAAATAAAGTCTTACTCTTATACAACGTTAGGAAATGATACACGCATTGAATAAAATTAAAACAGGGTCAAGTGAGCATGAAGGGCAGGGATGCTGTTTAGAATAGAGGGGTCATGAAAAGCCTCTGAAGAAGTAACATTTAAACAGATATTTGAATAAAGTGCAGTGGAGAGCCATGTGGCTGTCCGGAGGAATAGTGTTTCTTGCAGAGGGAACAGCAAATGCAAAGACCCAGACATGGAACCATGTTTGAAGTCTTCCAGGAATAAAAAGTAATCCAGTGTTGCTGAAGCAGAGCAAGTGAGGTGGTCATTGGTAGGGGATGAGGACAGAGGTAATGAGGGACAGATCATATGTGGGCCTTGCAGACCACATAGGAACTTTGGGTTTTGTCCTAAGTCTGATGGTAGCCATTGGTAGGCTTTGGTCAGGTGAGAATGCGATCTAATTACATTTTAAAAAAAGATTTGTCTGGCCTCGGTGCTGAGAATAGTTAAGGTAGAGGTGAGGGGGGAATAGTGAGATCAATGAGGAGGGTATTTCAATGATTCAGGCTGGAAAAAATAGGCCTGTATTGGGTAGTGGGGTAGAGTAATCAAAAGTGGAATCCAGATATAGGTTAGAGGTAGACATAAAAGATGTGCTGATGGGTTGAGTAAGAGGGGTAAGAGAAAGAGAAGAGTCAAGGTTGGCCACTAGGTTTTTGTCTTGAAGCAACTGGCTGGGTCATAGTATTACTTAACGAGGTGAGGTGAAGACTGGAAAAGGAGCAGGAGTCGGGGATTGAAATCAAGAGCTGTGTTTGGAAGATGTCAAATTTAAAACTTCTCTCAGACTCCAAGTGGAGAGTTGAGCAGGCAGTTTCCATGAATCTGAAACTCAGGGGAACTTCTCAGGCCATCAGCATGTAGCTGGAATGTAAAGGCAGAAGATTGGATGAGGTTATCTATGGAGAGAATGCACAAGAGAGACACCCAGGGCCCACCAGTGTTTAGAGTTTGAGACAAGGAAGAAGATCCTTTAGAGAAGACTGAAAGGAGGCAGCTAATAAAATAGGAGAGAACCTGGGAGAGTCTGGAGTCTCAGAAGCCAGATAAGTAGTTTACTATAACTCCCATCAAAAATATCAATGATTTATTTCTATTAACTGACAACATCATTCTAAAACATATCAGCAAAGCTTAATGCACACCTGGGATAATGGACCATCTTGCCACATATTTCTTTTTTAACAACTGCTATGGACATGATGTTTTTATGACCTTGTAAAATGAAAAGGAAATCCTTCTTACTTAAAAATAATCTATTTGCCTATGTAAGCACTCTGTCTTCCACTATACAACCCCTCCATTTTATACGGGCACACTTGTTTCAGTCACCTTGCTGGTGTCCTTGCAGCAAGTTAATAAAATGTAGCAGGAGTTTGAGAAAAATTTGTCTAAAAAATTTTGCTTTTGATACTTGGAAATTGATCCTATTTTATATAAGAATCTATTATGCCATTAGGAAGCATATTAAACCACTGGGCAGGCATAAATTATTCAATAAATAGTGTTGGGACAAGTGTCGAGAAATATGAAAACTAAATTGTTTTCTCACTTCATTCTACACACCAAAATAAATTCTAGATTGATTAAAAGTTAAATCTTTAGGGAGTTGCCTGGTGGCCTAATGGTTAGGATTCTGAGTTTTCACTGCCATGGCCCAGGTTCAGTACATGTAAATGAATCACTGTGGTGTATACCTGAAATTAACATGATACTGTAAATCAACTATACTTCAATTTAAAAATAAGTAAAAAAAAAAAAAGAGAGAGAGAAAATTGAAAAAAAAGAAAATACAACATCTATTTATAGAACTTTGACAAGGGGGAAGATTTCCTAAGCTTAGAAATAACAGAAGACATTATAAAGCAAAAGACCAGCAGATTTGAATATATAAAAATAAAAATGCTATGCATGGAAAAGCATACAGTAAATGGGAAAATGTTTTCAATAAAATGTCAAAGTTGATATATTTTCTACATAAAGAGTTTATGCAAACTGATAAGAAAAGCAATAGTATATAAAAATAGATAACTAATAGGGACCTACTGTATAGCACAGGGAACTCTACTCAGTACTCTGCAATGACCTGTATGGGAAAAGAATCTAAAAAAGAGTGGATATATGTGTATGCACAACTGATTCACTTTGCTGTACACCTGAAACTAACACAACATTGTAAATCAACTCTACTCCAATACCTCTGTTTTGCCCCTCCCCCCCAACCGGTAACCACTAGTTTGTTCTCTATTATCTGTGTCTGTTTCTTTTTTGTATATTTGCTAGTTTGTTTTATTTTATAGATTCCACATATAAGTGATATCATACAATATGTTTTTAAGAGAGCCCTCTTTTGTTCTGATGGTATACATTTAGACAAGCAACTTGAATTTGTATGGAGATCCTTAAAAAAGGTCCATACTCAATGGATGGCCCAGCATTTCTACTTGTAGACTATCTTAAAGAAATAATTCTTATATGGAGAAAGCATTTTACCAAAAAAAAAAAAAAAAAAAAAACAAATAGGATTATTTATAGTTTCTTCAAAATGGAAATAATAGAAAAGTTTTGCAGATACAGTGGACATGAAATGGTTAAATTAGAAAAACAGCTTTCCCTGTTACAGCCAGAAGTAATTCTTAATGCTACAAAGGAAGTTTCACTGTGTGCATATTTCTGCTCAGTGGGGATCTCTTTGTAGCTCTGACCCTAATCAGTAAGTCAGTCCACCAAAAGAAGAATTTAACTTCCATCCACACAATGTGGGTGGACCAGGGAACACAGAGAACCCAGATTAAAGGACTAGAAAGTTCCAGGGTCTTACAATTGAAAGGGAGGCTCCTCTGATAACAAATAAGTAGCAGGAGACATTTTGCAGAGTTTATTGAAGGAAAACAAAGTTTGCTTTGTGATAAAATTGATAAAGATTATTATTTTGAGCAAACTCAAAGCAAAGACAGACCTTCTGCAGAGAAATAAGGGCTACAATAAAAGAAAATGACATTCTTGCAAAACTAGCACAGGAAAGAAGGTGAAGATCTGTAGCAGAACTCACATGAAGTTCAAAGTAGAGGAATCTGGACTAGACTGGAGACTGCTTACTCAGTCACACTTCCATGCACATTCCTTTATTCACTCATTCACTCTTTCATTAATTTATTAGTTGATTCATCAACTATTTATTGAGCAGCAAATATATGCCAGGCACTAAGCAAGTATTGGAGGTTATCTTGGTGAAAAAAGACAAAGAAGATCCTTCATAGGACACATAATAGTTGCAAAGCTAAGATTGAAACAATAATGACACAAATCATCATTTAAGTTCAAATGTGATAACTACTAACAAAAAAGAAGTTTTGAAATCTGTGAGAGTAAGTAGCAGGAGAACCTAATCTAACTCAGAAGATCAGAGAATCCTTTGGGTTTCTATGAGATTTGAAATTTTAAGTAAAGTTTGAAAAGTGAAAAAGATTTAGCTAGGGTAAGGATTTTTACCAATTCCTTAGTGGGGAAGGAATTGGAAATCTTATTTGTGGTTTACTGAATATATGGTGCACATATGTTTTCTATACAATGAAATTAAGTGTAATTATAGCTTTTGTTCCATTGTATGAATTCCATCATATTCAACAAATTCTATTATTTTTATAAAGACCTAAATTATTCATCTGGATAGATTTTTAGGCTGTGTGACCCTTTCCATCTATTTAGTCAAGATTCTGGTATTTAGCAACACTTCTGTCTGGGTTTCTAACCATTACCAAACCTTAACCATTTAGTATAGGCTTATTAAGATCATACTTCCATTTAAAACAAATATGTGTTGAGCATCTGTTGTGTGCTAAGCTCTATTGTTGCAGCTGAAGTTACAGTGGAAAGGAAGACAGAAAAGGCCCCTGACTTTATGGAGTTCACATTCTAGTATGAACTTAAATTCTATGCTTCTAATGTTCTAATTAACATTCCCAATGGCAATACACAGGGATGACCACTTCATTGTATTGCACTGGGCTTTATTGTTCTTGCTTTTATAATGAAAAAAAGTACAAAAAAGATTAGGGCATTGTTACAGGTTGAACTATGTCCCTGCAAAAAGATATGTTAAAGTCCTAACCCCCATTACCTCAGAATGCGACCTTACTTGGAAGTTTTTGTAGGGTTTTGGGGTTTTGTAGATGTAATTAGTTACCGTGAAGTCATCAGGGTGGGCCCTTATCCAGTATGACCGGTGTCCTTATAAAAAGGGGAAATTTGGACACAGAGACCTATATACAGGGAGAATGCCATGGGAAGATGAAGACAGAGATCGGGGCTATGCAACCACAAGCCAGGGGATGACAAGATTCTCCCTCACAACACTCAGAAGGAATCAGCTCTGCCAACCCATCAGTCTCAGACCTCCAGCCTCCAGACAATACCCTTCTGTTGTTTAAACCACTCAGCCTGTGGTACTTTGTTATGGCAGCCTTAACAAACAAATACAGGCATATTTCTTACTTTGGGTTCCCCTAAAAGCAAAGATTGTGAAAAGGACTTGAGTGTATCAGTGTTGTTTGACAAGTGTGCACAGTTGTAAACCTTGCTCTCAGAAGTATTGCAATGTTTTGTTAGTTTGTTTTCGCTTATTTTCCCAGGGGCTTTAGACCTAAAGGATAACCAAACAAACCAAAGGCCTTCAATGAACAATAAAGGTCTCCACCACAGACTACCAAATTTGGGTGCTCAGTGATTAGAATGGGATGCAGGAGTGGATCTAGGTTTTGTAGGGATTGAAGTTAATCTTCTCTAAAAGCATCAAATGATAAACGAAAAATTGGGTACAAAAGTCAATATTTATTTAGAATAAAAGGGAATTAAGGGCTTCCCTGGTGGCGCAGTGGTTGAGAGTCCGCCTGCCGATGCAGGGGACACGGGTTCGTGCCCCGGTCCGGGAGGATCCCACGTGCCGCGGAGCAACTAAGCCCGTGAGCCGTGGCCGCTGCGCCTGCGCGTCCGGAGCCTGTGCTCCGCAACGGGAGAGGCCGCGACAGTGAGAGGCCCGCGTACCGCAAAAAAAAAAAAAAAAAAAAAAAAAAGGGAATTAAAACAAATTACAAATATTAGAAAGATGATAAACACTACAAATACCCCTAAATCTTGAAATATAGAACATCCTTGTTTCTTAATTATCTCACACCCCTTCACAATGCTTTTTTCCTACATATTTTGGCTGCATGGTTTTTGATCACCTCTTCCTACGGCACCAAGTTTGTAACATGATTTTCAATAGGGAGAAAGGAAAATTCTCTTCCTTTAGCATTTGTGTTTCATTAGTGGCAATGCGATGCATAAAACATGCAACTTCACACACAGATGTACTCACTGCTCCAGGATTTTGAGCCAGAAAGACAGGAATTTCCAGAAAAAATGTATTTGGAGTTTATATATAATGTATTATCAAGTATATATATTCCTGACAGGAGAGAATTTCTGCCTTGATGAGGCATTGATGATAACTGAATCCTCTGCTTATAATTTTACACATCTGATGCTTGGAGGAATTTTCCACAGAATTGCTTCTGGTTCGGATCATCGCAAGCCTTGCTCTCTCTATTCCCCACATACTTCCAGTGTTAGGGGCTGCAGGACACATCCTTATCCTGACATGACTTCTGACCCTGGTCCTTCAAATCGCAAATGCCTGGTAAGTTGGCTTAAGGGCAGGAAGAGTATCCAGAAGCCATTTCTACACCAGGTCACCCAAGAACAGCTTAACTATATAAAGGAGTGACTAGGACCTCATAAATATATCCCACTGAGCCAAAACTTACTGTACTCCCAACTCAACTTGCCCCGTAACCAGATCCCCAAAATACTTGTGTCCTTGACTTGACTACAGTGTGATACATAAAAGTATTTTATTTTTTTTTACAAAGTTCACAAAAATCTATTACTGTGTGAATGTGTCAGGATCTTTCCCAGGACCTTAGAAGGAGCCCATACATGAAAGGATCCCTTCATGAGACGGACCGGGAAGCTTACATTTCATTTGCTTCATGGTAAACCTACCTTTCACGATGCTAAAATGAATGATCAAAAGCTTCATCACAGGTATGTTTTTTACATAGTTAATGGTTGATCATTTGTCCTCTGGCAGCAGGGAATAAAGTTTAGACAATCCCTCTGGGGCAATGGTTGGCTGTGATGCAGTAGAAAGAGGGTGGGTAAACGAGAGAGGAATCGTTAGAAGAATTGTAAAGTGGTACTGATAGTGACAGAATAGGATAATCAAATAGTTTAGAGATCCCACTAGGGGATTAAAGACAGAAGGGGAATTTTAACAGAGTTTGGGAGACTGTTGTAAGCTAATGACCAATCCAGAAAAGATCCAGTCACCTAGCAATAATCTACTCTACCTTGAATGAAGACCAGGCACATTCAGGTACGAGGCACACGCAAGCCACAAATCCTGATACTTAAAACACAAGACAGTACATATGGGGTCTATGTCTTGTTACATGAAGTCAGGGAGTTAATGGTCCTTGAAGAATAGCATTTCTGCATGTAGCCAAGACAGAAATATAGGTGAAAGGGGAAAGAAAGTAGGTGAAAGGGGACGTTATACCTAAACCTGAGATGAGAGACCACATTTTGGTATATGTTACCACCCTTCTGCTAATATACATATGATTTAAATAGCGCCATGACAGTCCAGTTAGACCATATGGGGGCAAAGGAGAAACTAATGATCTAAGCCTTGACATCTACCCAAAATGAGGAAGATGGACTTCTCCCCTCCCCACTTTTTCTTTGATTATAAAAACGTAGCCCCCTTTGTTCTTGGGGCTGTGCTCCTCGTCTGCCCACTGGTATCTCTCACAAGCATCCTATGCTAATAAACCCACTCTTTGCCTATCACTTTGCCTCACAGTCGAATTCTTTCTCTGCGGAGACAAAAGAAGCTGAGCTTCAGTAAATCCTGACACCAGGTGAGCAGTTTCAATTAAAAGACAGCGGCTGGTGGGAAGCAGCCGCATAGCACAGGGAGATCAGCTGGGTGCTTTGTGACCACCTAGAGGGGTGGGATAGGGAGGGTGGGAGGGAGGGAGACGCAAGAGGGAGGAGACATGGGAACATATGTATATGTATAGCTGATTCACTTTGTTACAAAGCAGAAACTAACACACCATTGTAAAACAGTTATACTCCAATAAAGATGTTAAACAAACAAAAAAAAGACAGTGGGTTGGAGCTTCCTTGGTGGTGCAGTGGTCAAGAATCCACCTGTCAATGAAGGGTACTCGGGTTTGAGCCCTGGTGCAGGAGGATTCCAGGAGCAACTGGGCCCGTGTGCCACAGATACTGAGCCTGTGCTCTGGAGCCCACGAGCCACAACTGCTGAAGCCCGTGAGCCTAGAGCCTGTGCTCCACAGCAAGAGAAGCCACTACAATGAGAAGCCTGTGCACTGCAACGAAGAGTAGTCACTGCTAGCCGCAACTATGAAAGCCCGTGCGCAGCAATGAAGACCCGACACCGCCAAAAATTAAAAAATAATAATAATAAAAAAGGACAGTGTGTCTGAGTCCCCTCCTAAGTCCGGGATCATGGGTTCAAGTCCCAATGTGAAGTGTGTCTGGGTGCGAGTCCCATCCGAGAAGGAGTGCAGTTTCAGTAGTGTGGATGGAAATAATAAGCTACGAGTCCAAAATATAAGCATTTTCTCTGTCCTTTACGTCTAACATAAAGGCTAGAAGATGATCCTCAAAGACAAGAGGTCTACCTGATTTTTTTAACCGAGGGAGGCAGAGAACTTCGTTTTGTTCAATCCAGAAAGGTCTGTGATATAAGAACCTAGCCACTGAAATTAATATGAGTTATTATTTTGTATCTTATTTTCATGTGGGCTTCAGACCAAATGATTTTCCTAACATGTTTATAAATGGAAAGTACACAAGGTTTGTTTTTAGCATTGGTGATAATAAATTGGAAAATGCCTAAGTCTATTTGCCACAGTGACAATAACAATAATGTCTGTAGGCCCACTAAATTCTGTTTGGTTCTGTATGCTTTGGTTCAACTGAAGGCATTGGCATTAAGGTAAGAAGAGACCTTAGCTATTGGGTAGATTTCTTTATAATAACAGGAGTACTCTTCTGGTTAATAATTAAATTACACTATTAAATCTTCAGATAGAGGAAAGGCAAATAAATAAATTTCAAAGGCATTAACATGTAATCTGTTTTTAGTGAGTATAAAAACAAAGGCTCTAGTAGATCAATAAAAGTAACAACGACTTTAATAGGTTTTGACTTTGGTCTAAGCAGCTAGAGATTATGGGGTGCTCTTCCCCACCAGGAAGTATCCCGCTGATGGAGCTGTAAGGCCGAGGAATATGCTGATAAAGGGGTCCAATTCTCTAACTGCCTTGATTTGTTCTCTCCTGTACTTATTTTTGCATGCTTTTGGAACAAATTACCTCTGTACTATCTTACAGTTCTGCAGATTAGAAGTCCAACATGGGCTCATGAGTTAAAATCAAGGTGTTAGCAGGCCTACGTTCCTCTCAGGAGGCTCTAGGAAATAATTCACTTTCTTGGCTTTTCCAGATTCTAGGGGCCGCTCATACTCCTTGGCTTGTGGCCACTTTTCTCTATCGTCAAGGCCAGCAACGTAGGATTGCTTCCATCAGCACATCTCTTTCTGACCACAGCTGGGAAAGTTTCTTCACTTTTCAGGGCTTATGTGATTAAATCTGGCCCACCTGACTAACCCAGGATAATCTCCAATTATGAAGTCCTTAAATTAGTCACATCTGCAAAGTCCCTTATGCCACATAAGGTAACCTATTCACAAGTTCTGGGGATTAAAATCGGGATGTCTTTATGAGGGAGTCTTTATTCTGTCTACCACTGTTCCCTAGCCTAGAACGTGGAGTGGGGTGAGAGGTCAGCAGCTTCCCACTTTTCTGCAAGGAACATTTCATGGAATATCTCCATTCTTAATCCGTCAAAGGAAAAGGTTTTCCAAAGTGGCAGTGCAAGAGTGAGATAGATAGGTATGCCTTTTCTCTTTTAAAATTAATAATAATAATAATACAGGAATACCTCAGAAATATTGAGGGTTCAGTTGCAGACCACCACCACAAAAAAATACTAATAAAGCAAATCACACAAGCTTTTTGGTTTCCCAGTGCACATAAAATTATGTTTATGCCATACTGTAAAATATGCCATACTGTAAAAATATTTTGTTGCAAGATTGGTTCAAGATGGCGGAGTAGAAGGATGTGCTCTCATTCCCTCTTGCAAGAACACCAGAGTCACAACTAACTGCTGAACAATCATTGACAGGAAGACACTGGAACTCACTAAAAAAGGTACCCCACATCCAAAGACAAAGGAGAAGCCACAATGAGATGGTAGGAGGGGCGCAATCACAATAAAATCAAATCCCATAACTGCCAGGTAGGTGACTCACAAACTGGAGAACACTTATACCACAGAAGTCCACTCACTGGCATGAAGGTTCTGAGCCCCATGACAGGCTTCCCAGTCTGGGGGTCTGGCTACAGGAGGAGGAATTCCTAGAGAATCAGACTTTGAAGGCTAGCGGAATTTGATTGCAGGACTTCAACAGGACTGGGGGAAACAGAGACTCCACTCGTGGAGGGCACACACAAAGTAATGTGCTCAATGGGACACAGGGGAAGGAGCAGTGACCCCATAGGAGACTAAAGCAGATCTACCTGCTAGTGTTCGAGGGTCTCCTGCAGAGGCGGGGGGTGGCTGTGTGTCATTATGAGGACAAGGACACTGGCGGCAGAAGCCCTAGGAAGTACTCCTTGGCATGATCCCTCCCAGAGTCCGCCATTAGCCCAACCAAAGAGCCCGGGTAGGCTCCAGTGTTGGGTCTCCTCAGGCCAAACAACCAACAGGAGGGAACCCAACCCTACCCATCAGCAGACAAGTGGATTAAAGTTTTACTGAGCTCTGCCCACCAAAGCAACAGCCAGCTCTACCCACCACCAGTCCCTCCTATTAGGAAACATGCACAATCCTCTTAGATAGCCTCATCCACCAGAGGGCAGAAAGCAGAAGCAAGAAGAACTACAATCCTGCAGCCTATGGAACAAAAATCACATTCACAGAAAGATAGACAAGATGAAGAGGCAGAGAGCTATGTACCAGATGAAGGAACAAGATTTATCTTGCACACAGGAAAGCAATGAAATGAAGTGGAGATAGGCAACCTTCCAGAGAAAGAATTCAGAATAATGAGAGTGAAGATGATCCAGGACCTCGGAAAAAGAATGGAGTCAAAGATCAAGAAGATGCAAGAAATGTTTAACAAACACCTAGAAGAATTAAAGAACAAACAAAGAGAGATAAGCAACACAATAACTGAAATGAAAATTACACTAGAAGGAAGCAATAGCAGAATAACTGAGACAGAAGAACAGATAAGTGACCTGGAAGACAGAATGGTAGAATTCACCGCTGCGGAACAGAATAAAGAAAAAAGAATGAAAAGAAATGAAGACAGCCTAAGAGACCTTTGGGGCAACATAGAACACAACAACATTCGCATTACAGGGGTCCCAGAAGGAGGAGAGAGAGAAAGGACCAGAGAAAATATTTGAAGAGATTATAGTCGAAATCTTCCCTAACATGGGAAAGGAAATAGCCACCCAAGTCCAGGAAGCAAAGAGAGTCCCATACTGGATAAACCCAAGGAGAAACATGCTGAGACACATAATAATCCAACTGGCAAAAATTAAAGACAAAAAAAATTACTGAAAGCAACAATGGAAAAATGACAAATAACATACAAGGGAACTCCCATAAGGTTAACAGCTGATTTCTCAGCAGAAATTCTACAAGCCAGAAGGGAGTGGCATGACATACTTAAAGTGATGAAAGGTAAGAAACTACAACCAAGATTACTCTACCTGGCAGGGATCTCATTCAGATTCCACAGAAAATCAAAAGCTTTACAGACAAGCAAAAGCTAAGAGAATTCAGCACCACCAAAACAGCTCTACAATGAATGCTAAAGGAAATTCTCTAAGTGGGAAACACAAGAGAAGAAAAGGACCTACAAAAACAAACCCAGAACAATTAAGAAAATGATCATAGGAAAATACATATCAATATTTACCTTAAATGTGAATGGATTAAATGCTCCAATCAAAAGACACAGGCTTCCTGAATGGATACAAAAACAAGACCCATATAAATGCTGTCTACAAGAGACCCAATTCAGACCTAGGGACACATTCAGACTGAAAGTAAGGGGATGGAAAAAGATATTCCATGCAAATGGAAATCAAAACAAAACTGAAGTAGCAATACTCACATCAGATAAAATAGCATTTAAAATAAAGAATGTTACAAGAGACAAGGAAGGACACCACATAATGATCAAGGGATCAATCCAAGGAGAAGATATAACAATTATAAATATATATGCACACAACATAGGAGTACCTCAATACATAAGGCAACAGCTAACAGCTATAAAAGAGGAAATTGACAGTAACACAATAATAGTGGGGGACCTTAACACCTCACTTACACCAATGGACAGATCATCCAAACAGAAAATTAACAAAGAAACACAAGCTTTAAATGACACAATAGACCAGTTAGATTTAGTTGATATTTATAGGACATTCCATCCAAAAACAGCAGATTACACTTTTTCTCAAGTGCACATGGAACATTCTCCAGGATAGATCACATCTTGGGTCACAAATCAAGCCTCAGTAAATTTAAGGAAATTGAAATCATATCAAGCATCTTTTCTGACCACAATGCTATGAGATTAGAAATCAGTTACAGGGGAAAAAAATGTAAAAAACACAAACACATGGAGGCTAAACAATATGTTACTAAATAACCAAGAGATCACTGAAGAAATCAAAGAGGAGATCAAAAAATACCTAGAGACAAATGACATTGAAAACACGACGTTCCAAAACCTATGGGATGCAGCAAAAGCAGTTATGAGAGGGAAGTTTATAGCTATACAAGTCTACCTTAAGAAATAAGAAACATCTCAAATAAACAACCTAACCTTACACCTAAAGGAATTAGAGAAAGAAGAACAAACAAAACCCAAAGTTAGAAGAAGGAAAGAAATCATAAAGATCAGAGCAGAAATAAAAGAAATAGAAATAGAGAAAACAATAGCTAAGATCAATAAAAACTAAAAGCTGGTTCTTTGAGAAGATAAAGAAAATTGATGAACAATTAGCCAGACTCATTAAGAAAAAGAGAGAGAAGACTGAAATCAATAAAATTGGAAATGAAAAAGGAGAAATTACAACAGACACTGCAGAAATACAAAGCATGCTAAGAGACTACTACAAACAACTCTATGCCAATAAAGTGGACAACCTGGAAGAAATGGACAAATTCTTAGAAAGGTAAAACCTTCCAAGTCTGAACCAGGAAGAAATGGAAAATATGAACAGACCAATCACAAGTAATGAAATTGAAACTGTGATTAAAAATCTTCCAACAAACAAAAGTCCAGGACCAGATGACTTCAAAGGTGAATTCTATCAAACATTTAGAGAAGAGCTAACACCCGTCCTTCTCAAACTCTTCCAAAAAATTGCATAGGAAGGAACATTCCCAAACTCACTCTAGGAGGCCACCATCACCCTGATACCAAAACCAGACAAAGATAAAAATAAAAAAGAAAGACAAAGAAAAAAGAAAATTACAGACCAACATCACTGATGAATATAGATGCAAAAATCCTCATTAAATACTACCAAACAGAATCCAACACCACATTAAAAGGATCATACACCATGATCAAGTGGGATTTATCGCAGGGATGAAAGGATTCTTCAATATGCGCAAATCAATGTGATACCCCATATTAACAAATTGAAGAAGAAAAACCACATGATCATCTCAATAGATGCAGAAAAAGCTTTTGACAAAATTCAACACCAATTTATGATAAAAACTCTCCAGTAAGGGGGCATAGAGGGAACCTACCTCAACATAATAAAGGCCATATACAACAAACTCACAGCAAACATCATTCTCAATGGTGAAAAACTGAAAGCACTTCCTCTAAGATCAGGAATAAGACAAGGACGTCCACTCTCACCACTATTATTCAACAAAATTTTGGAAGTACTAGCCATGGCAATCAGAGAAGAAAAAGAAATAAAAGGAATACAAATTGGAAAAGAAGAAGTAAAACTGTCACTGTTTGCAGATGACATGTTACTATACATAGAGAATCCTAAAGATGCCACCAGAAAACTACTAGAGCTAATCAACGCATTTGGTAAAGTTGCAGGATACAAAATTAATGCACAGAAATCTCTTGCATTCCTATACACTAATGATGAAATATCTGAAAGAGAAATTAAGGAAACACTCCCATTTACCACTGCAACAAAAAGAATAAAATACCTAGGAATAAACCCATCTAGGGAGACAAAAGACCTGTATGCAGAAAACTATTAGACACTGTTGAAAGAAATTAAAGATGATACAAACTGATGGAGAGATATACCACGTTCTTGGATTGGAAGAATCAATATTGTAAAAATGACTATAGTACCCAAAGCAATCTACAGATTCAGTGCAATCCCTATCGAATTACCAATGGCATTTTTTAAAGAACTAGAACAAAAAAATCTTAAAATTTGTATGGAGACAGAAGAGACCCCAAGTAGCCAAAGCAGTCTTGAGGGAAGATAACGGAGCTGGAGGAATCAGACTCCCTGACTTCAGACTATACTACAAAGCTACAGTAATCAAGACAATATGGTACTGGCACAAAAACAGAAATTTAAATCAATTGAACAGGAGAGATAGCCCAGAGATAAAGCCAAGCATCTATGGCCAATTAATCTATGACAAAGGAGGCAAGGATACACAATGGAGAAAAGACAGTCTCTTCAATAAGTGGTGCTGGGAAAACTGGACAGCTACATGTAAAAGAATGAAATTAGAAAGCTCCCTAACACCATACACAAAAATAAACTCAAAATGGATTTGAGACCTAAATGTAAGACCAGACACTATAAAACTCTTAGAGGAAAACATAGGAAGAATAATCCTTGACATAAATCACAGCAAGATCTTTTTTGATCCACCTCCTAGAGTAATGGAAATAAAAACAAAAATAAACAAATGGTACCTAATGAAAATTAAAAGTTTGTGCAAAGCAAAGGAAACTACAAACAAGATGAAAAGACAATCCTCAGAATGGGAAAAAACATTTGCAAATGAAGCAACGGACAAAGGATTAATCTCCAAAACATAAACAGCTCATGCAGCCCAATATTAAAAAAACAAACAACCCAATCCAAAAATGGGCAGAAGACCTAAACAGACATTTCTCCAAAGAAGACATACAGATGGCCAAGAAGCACATGAAAAGCTGCTCAACATCACTGATTATTAGAGAAACGCAAATCAAAACTACCATGAGGTATCACCTCACACCAGTTACAATGGGCATCATCAGAAAATCTACAAACGACAAATGCTGGAGAGGGTGTGGAGAAAAGGGAACCCTCTTGCACTGTTGGTGGGAATGTAAATTGATACAGCCACTATGGAGAACAGTATGGAGGTTCCTTAAAAAACTAAAAATAGAATTACCATATGACCCAGCAATCCGACTACTGGGCATATACCCAGAGAAAGCCATAATTCAAAAAGCCACATACACCCCAATGTTCATTGCTGTGCTATTTACAATAGCCAGGTCATGGAAGCAACCTAAATGCCCATCGACAGACGAATTGATAAAGAAGATGTGGTACATATATATAGTGGCATATTACTCAGCCATAAAAAGGAATGAAATTGGGTCATTTGTAGAGACATGGATGGATCTAGAGACTGTCATACAGAGTGAAGTAAGTCAGAAAGAGAAAAACATATATCGTATATTAACGCATATATGTGGACCCTAGAAAAATGGTACATATGAACCACTTTGCAGGGCAGAAATAGAGACACAGATGTAGAGAACAAATGTATGGACACCAAGGGGGGCAAGCGGCGGAGGGGTGGTGGTGGTGGTGTGCTGAACTGGGCAATTGGGATTGACATGTATACACCGATGTGCATAAAATGGATGACTAATAAGAACCTGCAGTATAAGAAATAAATAAAGTAAAATTCAAAAAAAAATACTTTGTTGCTAAAAATGCCATCAGCTGAGCCTTCACTGAATCATAGTAGTAACATCAAAGATCACTGATCACAGATCATCATAACAAATAATAATAATAATGATATTAAGAATAATAATAAAGTTTGAAATGTTGTAAGAATTACCAAAATGTGACAGAGTCGCGAAGTGAGCAAATGCTGTTAGATAAATGGTGCCAATAGACTTGTTTAGCACAGGGTTTCCACAGACCTTCAGTCCGTAAAAAACACAATAACTGTGAGGTTCAATAAAGCAAATTGCAATACAACGAAGTATGCCTGTCGTGATAATAATCATAACAATAATAAAAAGTTCATTGGTGAGATCTATCCTCTTAAGAAGATCTCTGAGAGCTGTACTTTGTATGAGTTGAGTGGCTGTCTAGCCTGCACATGAGACTGAGAGATAAAATGGTACTACTTTGGTTATTATTTGTCTTGGCTGATTATACAATACAACCGAAGGGCATCAAAGTCCATATCCAGACTCCTGGGCGGTCCATTTCCCTTCACTGCTACTTCGTCATTTTGCACTTTCCTGATTTTGCCCAAATATTTGCAGTTTGGGTGGAGCCACAGCTTACCAGTCAACCCAGAGTTCTTTTCACCTGTATGCTATTATTCAACTTGTAAGTAAACTCCAGTCTAACAAAGTTCCTTTGAACTTTACATATCAAAGAAAAATCACTTTTTTAGACTAACATCTAAAGCAGCTCAGCACACTTGGAGAGAGAGATGTCACAGCTGCGATTTAGAGACCCAAATGGGATGTTCTGGCAGGCTGTCACCTACTGACTAGAAATCTTTGGTTTTAGAAAATGATTGCTTCTTATAGAGACGTTGGCCTCTGCTAAGTAATCCTTTCCTTTTATGCTTTGACGTTTAAACTGTTTACAATCAAGATGCTAACCTCTTACTTGTTCTTCCTTTGAATTGTTTTGTTAATTGTTACCCACAGATACTAGCCCACAATCAAGGCAGTTCTTTGCACAATCAGGACTGAACAGATGAATGCATGGACAAAGGAGACGATGCTGTGCTGTAGATAAACCCAGGCCTCTCGAGTCTTGGCTCCTTTGATAACATCTCTGTGGCCTCGGGCAGGTTAGCTTCTGTGGGCCTCAGTTTCTCCATCTAGAAAATTTGTGTAATCATGCCCGCCTCGTACATTTACTGTAAGAATTTGAGATAATATATGTAAAATCCCTGAAATACAGAAACTGGCAGAAAATCTCTCTCAATAGGAATCATTACCCGGTGTTTTGCTCTTTGGGGATTACACAGCTAACACTCAATAATCCACATGTGGGTTATTCTCTTTGCAAATTAGCTCCAGCAAAATTTTGAAAGTAAGTAGATTTTCCCATGAACTCCTCATTTACTCTTGGCCGACTTCCCACCACCAATCTCGTGTGTGTTTATAAAATGCACTCAATTTAAGAATAAGATACGTATACATGAGTAGAAAGGTAAATCTGTGGCCACAAATGGGATGCATTATAAAACCAAACATTTGTGACATATGGATTCTCTAGCTTGCAGTTACTTGCCAAGATTGCTGAACAAGCCAGATGTAAAATTTTGAATTTCGTTGTATTAAATGGGGGGATAG
This sequence comes from Kogia breviceps, assembly GCF_026419965.1. Lineage (NCBI taxonomy): Eukaryota > Metazoa > Chordata > Mammalia > Artiodactyla > Physeteridae > Kogia > Kogia breviceps. Next base: position 17,331,023 of record NC_081315.1, read on the forward strand.
GATGGCCAAATAATAGTGTGGTTTTCTAAATTTTTAATTTTTTTTTCTTTTTACTTAACACTCTTAGATCACGTCTATTGTATAAACACCAACATGAATCTTCAGCAAATATCTTCTGTGACATCTAAAATGTTTGCTGTCACTGGCTCCATTGAGATCATCAGATCAGTCACATCTGACCTCAGCCCCCTCTCTGGGACCCCAGAGAAGAGGACAAATCATTGTGGCTGGCTGATGAGTTTCCAGCCATTCCATGGAGCTGAATCCCATAGGTAAATAGAGAAGGAGCAAGGTTCAAGCCACTGGAAAAGGCTGAAATATAAATACGTGGGGATGGTTAATAAAAGCAGTGAAAGTTGAAATTGAGGGTCTTAGGTTATAGTCCAGAAGGGAAGGCACCACAATTCCAAACCAAATTAAAGATACCGCACTTCAAATAAATTACCAGAGGCTGATGGATAAAGATTTCAAAATAAGGGAAAAAAATGACACGTGTGTTATTTCTGGTGTTTATGGATGAAGAAGAAAAAAAAATGAACGGAAGGAAAAGAAGGCAAAGGCCAAGGACCTTCACAGGGAAGAGCAGGGCTGGGGTTGGCTGCCTCCAACACCAGGCGAGCAAGAATGGGGTGCCTGTCGTGTGCTCTGCTTTTTGTTTCTTTTTCAACAGCTTTATTGAGATAAAGTTCACATACCTTAAAAGCCACCCACCTAAACTGTACAATTCATAGGTTTTTAGTATATTCACAGATATGTGCAACCATCACCACAATTTTAGAATGTTTTCATCACTCCAAAAAGAAACTTTTTGCCTTTTAGCTATGACCTCCCATCCTCCCTCCCCTAACCCTAAGCAACCACTAATCTATTTTCCATCTCTATAGATTTGCCTATTCTAGACATTTCATATAAATAGAACTATATAATATGTTGTTTTGTGTCTGGCTTATTTCACTTAGCGTTGTGTTTTCAAGGTTCATCCATGCTGTAGCATGTATCCGTACTTCACTCCTTTTTATGGCCAAGTAATATTCCACTGTAAGGCTATACCACATGAGTTAATCCATTTGTCAATTGATGGACATTTCGGTTGTTTCTACCTTTTGGCTATTATGATTATTATGAATAAACGTTCATGCAAAAGTTTTTGTGTGGACTTACGTTTTCATTTTTCTGGTTATACACCTAGGAGTGGAATTGCTGGGTCATATGTTAACTCGATGTGCAGCCATTTGAGAAACTGTCAGGTTGTTTTCCAAAGTGGCTACACCATTTACATATTTACCAGCAGTCATAGGATATTGCTGCACAACCTCACCTGCCATTTACTCTCATCGTTTGGCTTTAAATAGCCTCTTCTGGTAAGTCAGATAGAGAAAGACAAATATATGATATTGCTATTATATGCAGAATCTTTAAAAAAATGATAAAAATGAATTTATTTACAAAACAGATACAGACTCACAGACTTAGAGGACAAGCTTATGATTACTGGGGGGAAGGGGGGAGGGAGGGATAGACTGGGAGTTTGGGATTGACATATACATACAACTATATTTAAAATAAAGAAACAACAAGGACCTACTGTATAGCACAGGGAACTCTGCTCAATACTCTGTAATAACCTAAATGGGAAAAGAACTTGAAAAAGAATAGATTCATGTGTATGTATAACTAAACCACTTTGCTGTACACCTGAAATTAACACGACATTGTTCATCAACTACACTCCAATAAAAAATAAATTTTTAAAAATAAATAGCTTCTCCTATGTGATAAAAGAAGTGAGATGAAAACACAGGATTTGCTTTTGGGCAAAAGAGCCCACTATTATTAGTGTTCAAAGAAATGCTGATGTTCTACTTTAAAAAAAAAATTATTCTATTGAAGTATAGTTGATTTACAATGTTGTATTAATTTCTACTGTACAGCAAAGTGATTCAGTTATACATATATACACTTCTTTTTCATATTCTTTTCCATTAGGGTTTCTCACAGGATATTGAACATAGTTCCCTGTGCTATACAGTAGGATCTTGCTGTTTGATTTTCTACTTTACGGCTGTGAGCTGTTTTTCAGCATGTGCTATACTAATTTGGATAGCGAAAGAAAAACCCAAAGCTGGATTGGAACTATGTAAAAACGAATTCCTATATTACCACTTACATAATAAACAGCCCAAAGTCTGCTCCCACCCCACCACCTTGAACTGGTGACCTGTTACTCCTTTTTGGTCCTGTGGGTGCCTTCCCCAAGTCACCGGCTTGAATTAGGTCACCTGGGGCAAAGCTCCCATTGGGCCTCTACTTCCTCCGATGCAACATGCAACAGAGTATACGTATTAAAATATTTCTAATTGTATAATATCTTCATTATTAGATTAATATCTGTTTTTTCCTCTAGCTTGTAGAGCAATGGGGCAAAGCGACCTTGGCTATCTTTCCCCTGACACCCCCAGCGTCCAGCACTTGTGTGCACTCTGTAGGTATTTGTTGAATGAAGGAGCAGGAGCGTTTTACACTAAAGTTTTCCTGCTTAACGAAAATTTTCAGCAAGTGTGTACAAATTAAGCTTTACCAAGGTGTTTGCTTTGTTTAAATACAAAAAGCCCAAGCTGCACCTTAGTTTTTTGACATGCTCCAAGAGCAGGCTTATTTTACCAGCAAATTGCTCCCTGAGTCAGCTAATGCTAAGGTATGTTCAATACTTGTCTAAAAACTATCCTAATCTTCCCTAACAGAGGCCAGAGTAAAGCTGAAACAGCTATTCTGACATTTGGGAAGCTCTGATTCTGTCAGTCATTTTCTGTTCTTTATCGTGGTTTTTTTTTTTTTTCTCAAAGGAAAAAGCTGTTTTCCTGTGTGTGAGAACATTCTCTCCTATCTAATAATGCTCAGTTGTCTTTCTGTTCCATCAGTGTGCAGGAAACCACCTGTCCAATTGAGATCAGAGCTGGGCGTGTCAAAGTGTCTCATTTTATACAGAAGTGCAGCTGTCAGATCAGGGATCAAAGCCTTGCTTTTAATGAAAGCAAGTCATTTTTTTACCAATATGACTGTAGAATTTATATGAATACAGCGATCTGGATCAAATGATTGGCATTGTACTTCTCAGGCTCCAGTCATTTTAACAATGACTTGGTTTTCCAAATAAAAGGACGAGGGAAACCTCTGCTCCCTCCCTTCCAATCCTGCCCCGTCTGCTGTGGTCTCTAAATGGTGGGTTGTCTCCTGGGTCTTGCTTAAGAGATCTGTTTTATTTAACCAAAAGCATTAAAAAAATTTCTTTGTGGATTTAAGGCCAGTATTTAAAATTGGGAAGATTTCACATAAAATTTTGACTTTTCAACTTTTCTTGAAAAATCAAGCACTAGCAACACTGGGTAATGTTCCCACAAGGCAAATAACGTGGCCTATAAGATGGTCCCCAGTGATCCCACTTCCTGGTTACGCATGCCCCTGTGACATCTCTTCCCCGTTGAGTGTGGGCTGAACCTGGTTTTTGTCTCTCCTGAGGTTAGGTTACAAAAGACTAATTTCCATCTTGTTTTCTCTCTTCCTTCTTTGCTTGACCTGGAGGGGAGCTGGCTGGCATGTTGGGAGCTGCCCTAAGGAGACACCCACGTGGCAAGGAACTGATGCCTCCAGCCAACAGCCAACAAGGACCCGAGGCCTGCCAACAGCCACGCCATCAGTTTGGATGTGTGTCCTCTCCCAGCTGAGATTTAAGATGAAATCACGGACACAGCTGACGCGTTAATTATTGTCTGATGAGCGAACCTGGACCAGCGGACCCAGCTAAAGGATGTTTGGATTCCTGGTCCACAATATACGCGTATACATCAAGAAAATATATATTTGTTTTAAGAGAGTAAGTTTGGGGGTAATTTGTTACATAGTAATAATAGGTAACTAATTCAGTGAGCACAGCTATGCCCTTTGGAAGGCACACACCCTCTCTGGTTTACACCTGTCCAGCCCTCCCCGGGGTGACTGAGACCCAGCCCCGCACTGTGCAGTAGGCCGCCATTCGCTGAGTCACCCCATCAGGACCTGGAGTCGCCCCTCAGTCACCCAGTCGCCAAACCCTCCAGGATCGACCTCTGGGTCTCATTCCCCTTTCTTCACTCTGCCCTCTCTTCCCAGGGTTCAGCCCCTCACCGTGTCTTGCTTGGGCTATGGCAACAGTCTCCTAATTCTCCTCTCTGCTCCCTGTCTCCCCACCATCAAGTCATCTCGCCACACTAGCGACAGAGTGCTCTTTCTGAACTCTCTCCAGGATAAAATCCAAGCATCTGGGCTTGCCTTCCAAGGCCCTCTCTACCCAAGCCTGCCCCACACTCCGGCTGCACCTCTCCCACCCCCCTCCTCACTCCAGTCACCTGAAACTCCTTGCTAACCCTTAAACGTGCCACAGGAAGCAAACGCCCCTTTGCCCACACTGACCCCTTGGCTCCCAAGGAAACATCTCTTCCCTGCCTGGTGACCACACCTCCTCCGTCGCCATCACCTCCTCCGTGAAGCCATTGTTAAATCATACCCCAAGCGATTAACTGCTTCTTCCTTGCTATCCCTACAGCCTTCAGTTCATGCACCTGCCTCCTTACCTGTCACTCTTCTCTTCCTGGTTAGTAAGCTCCTTGAGGAAGGGATGCTGAGATAGCCAGCCTGCGTTTCCAACACAGTGTCCGGCACAAGGGAGGTACTCAATTCACAGCACTGTTTCCACAAAACAACCACCACCAAGATGATTCTGTTGTGTCCCCTTCATGTCACCCCTTTGACAGTCCTGCTCTCTGGAGGAGAAGGCACCCAACCTTCCCTCTTCTTCTCAGCCTTCAGGTCGCAGCTTGAATGGCATTCCCTCAAAGAACACTCCCTCCTCCTTAGACCACACTGACATCCCTCTCAGTGAGACTCAACACCGATGCAATCACTTACACAGCGTTTGTGCATTCCAGACACCGTTCTAAGAGATTCGTACATATATTAGTTCATTTAACGCTCACAGCAATCAATCTGGGCCACCCTGGTTCAAATGGAGGCATTTCAACCCAAGCAGTCTGACTTGGGGTCCGTGTACCTAACAGCTTCTTTAATGCCTGTCTATGAGCGCCTCCCTTCCCCCCCCACTCACAGAAACAAGCCATTAGATAGTGGGCCCTAAGAGGACAGGGTCAGGCCTACCTTCTCGGTGCTTCCCCAACCCCAAGCCGACTCTGGGCTCCTGAGAACAGACGGACAAAGGAACTTCTGGAACCCACTGATTTGTACCTGGTCCCCCAGGCTGGGCTCTGCACCTGATCCCCTGGGTCAAGGGGTGCACCTCTGAGTGGCCCACCTCAGAGAGCCAACAGGAGTTCGCCACGTTTCATGACAAGGCCAGGTTTCTAAAGCTTGATAATGCAGAGATTTGCAACAGGTTGCAACCTTCCCGGAAAGCAGGAGACATCCGAGCTCCATAGCTGGGCACGCACGCCAGGGGCCTGCGCTGCCGCTGGCCGCTGAGTGAGATCCAGGAACGACCCCTGTTATCAGCTCCTCACGATGGAAGAGCTGATGTCTAGGAAGCCCATCTACAGTGTTCCAGAAACTCCCCACTCTGATCTCAAACCCGCACAGTGCTTCAAGGAAACTAACCGGTCAGAGCCTGAGATCACAAGGGCACACTTTCTGACGGCAGTGCTTCATCCCCAGCACCCAGAACGACCCAGAGTGGCCCAGAGTGGGTGCTCGATACATACTGTCTGGTGAACTTTGTAGATGGGGCTCAGCAAGTTCCAGTGACAAACCCATCGCCATATACAGCTGGCAAGTTGTACAGTCGGGATTTCAAAGTAAGTCTCTCTGAAGCTAAATCATGCTTTTCCCACTATTTCACACTGAATCTCCCACCCCCAGTCATTTCCCATTCCCAAGAAACTTCTCGGTATTATTAGGGTCTTGATGGTTGAGAGGTGCCGGCCATGACAACCCAGGGGCCAAAATATGGCTCTTATAAGTTGTACTTATTTATTTAGGTTATTTTCTTTTATTTTCATTTGTTTTGGTCGTGCCACACAGCATGTGGGATCTTGGTTCCCAGAGCAGGGATACAACCCATGCCCCCTGCGGTGGAAGTGCGGAGTCCTAACCACTGGACTGCCAGGGAAGCCCCCTTAAAAGTTATACTTATGTGGCTTAGCCTGGCTGTGGATGTCACAGCACTTCAGAAGTTCTGTCTTAAAGCCAACTGGGGCCATAGAAGTGTGGAAACCACACTGCCCTCCCTCATTATCCGTCAGGCCTGTCTTTTCCCTTTATTGTCATTGTTTGCAAAAAAAAAAAAAAAAGAGTCAGAAAGCCTCTTTTTGCATTCTCTTTTTCCAGATCATTCATGTCAGCAGGTTTCTCCTTTTCCTGAACGTTTGTGAGTCACTGATGTCCCCTGTTAAATGCACTGCTTTCAGGGCTGACTTTCGGGCTGGATTAAAAGATAGGCAGTCCTGTACAAGCGTTAACTCACGGTCATGCGCTGCATTTTTAATGGCCCAGGAGCTGCTGAAGTCTAAAGTGACATATCTTTTAAAAACGACTGACCTCATTTCACTCCATAAAAATGCTGGGCTTGCTATTTATGCAGAGAACCTATCTCCTCACTGTAAATATTGGAAAGAATTTTCCATTTTCACCCTCCTATGTTACATATTTTTGAGATTCTATTTCTGTTACTTTCAAAAAAAATAACAACAGGAGAAAGTGTTATGGATACCTTGGAAAAAGATGAGCTATTCTAACTAGCTACGGAACCGGTGCTATCAGATAGGAATTGATCATCCTCCTCGCCTACTATGCCCTTTCTTGTTTGGTGTGTGTGTGGGCGCGTGTGTCTGTCTATGAGGCTAGGAATGGGTAGAAAAGCCCTGCAAACATCTGAGCTGGTTGACCATAGCTCTCAATTTACAAATTTAAAAATTGCCCCTGGGGTGGCTAGAGAAGATGTTGGAAGTGTAAGACGTGGAGTTCACCTTCCTCCCCAAAGATACATCAGAAATACATCTACATGTGGAACTGCCCCTATAGAACACCCACTGAACGCTGGCAGAAGACCTCAGACCTCCCACAAGGCAAGAAACTCCCCACGTACCTGGGTAGGGCAAAAGATAAAAGGAATAAACAGAGACAAAAGATAGGGACGGGACCTGCACCAGTGGGAGGGAGCCGTGAAGGAGGAAAAGTTTCCCACACACTAGAAGCCCCTTCGCGGGTGGAGACTGCGGGTGGCGGAGGGGGGACCTTCAGAGCCACGGAGGAGAGCGCAGCCACAGGGGTGCGGAGGGCAAAGCGGAGAGATTCCCGCACAGAAGATCGGTGCCAACCAGCACTCACCAGCCCGAGAGGCTTGTCTGCTCACCCGCCGGGGCAGGTGGGGTCTGGGAGCTGAGGCTCGGGCTTCAGAGGTCGGATCCCAGGGAGAGGACTGGGTTTGGCGGCGTGAACACAGTCTGAAGGGGGGTAGTGCGCCACGGCTGGCCAGGAGGGAGTCCGGGAAAAGTCTGGAGCTGCTGAAGAGACAAGAGACTTTTTCTTGCCTCTGTTTCCTGGTGCGCGATGAGAGGGGATTCAGAGCGCCGCTTAAAGGAGCTCCAGAGGTGTGCGCGAGCCGCGGCGATCAGTGCGGACCCCAGAGACAGGCATGAGATGCTAAGGCTGATGCTGCCGCCACCAAGAAGCCTGTGTACAAGCACAGGTCACTCTCCACACCTCCCCTCCCGGGAAGCTGTGCAGCCCGCCATGCCAGGGTCCCGTGATCCAGGGACAGCTTCCCCGGGAGAACGCACGGCGCGCCTCAGGCTGGTGCAACGTCACGCTGGCCTCTGCCTCCGCAGGCTCGCTCCGCACTCTGTGCCCCTCCCTCCCACCGGCCTGAGTGAGTCAGAGTCCCCAAATCAGCAGCTCCTTTAACCCCGTCCTGTCTGAGCGAAGAGCAGACGCCCTCAGGCGACCTACACGCAGAGGCGGGGCCAAATCCAAAGCTGAACCCCGTGAACTGTGTGAACAAAGAAGAGAAAGAGAAATCTCTCCTAGCAGCCTCAGAAGCAGCGGATTAAATCTCCACAGTCAACTTGAAGTGCCCTGAATCTGTGGAATACCTGAATAGACAGCGAATCATCCCAAATTGAGGAGGTGGACTTTGGGAGCAAGATATATTATTATTTTCCCCTTTTTCTCTTTTTGTGAGTGTGTATGTGTGTGCTGCTGTGTGAGATTTTGTCTGTATAGCTTTGCTTTCACCATTTGTCCTAGGGTTCTGACCGTCCCGTTTTTTTTTACTTAAAAAATTTTTTTCTTCTTAATAATTATTTTTTATTTTAATAACTTTATTTTATCCTACTTTATTTTTTCTTTCTTTCTTTCTTTCTCCCTTCCTTCCTCCCTCCCTTCCTTCATTTCTTCCTTCCTTCCCTTCTTCCTTCCTTTCTTCCTTCCTTCCTTTCTTTCTTTCCTTTCTATTTTTTTCTCCCTTTTATTCTGAGCCATGTGGATTAAAGGCTCTTGGCACTCCAGCCAGGCATCAGGGCTGTGTCTCTGAGGTGGGAGAACCAACTTCAGGACACTGGTCCACAAGAGACCTCCCAGCTCCACGTAATATCAAACAGCAAAAATCTCCCAGAGATCTCCATCTCAACACCAAGACCCAGCTTCACTCAATGACCAGCAAGGTACAGTGCTGAACACCCTATGCCCAACAACTAGCAAGACAGGACTACAGCCCCATCCATTAGCAGAGAGTCTGCCTAAAATCATAATAAGGCTACAGACACCCCAAAACACACCACCAGACGTGGACCTGCCCACCAGAAAGACAAGATCCAGCCTCATCCACCAGAACACAGGCAGTAGTCCCCACAACCAGGAAACCTACACAACCAACTGAACCAACCTTAGCCACTGGGGACAGACACCAAAAACAACGGGAACTACGAACCTGCAGCCTCCAAAAAGGAGACCTCAAACACAGTAAGATAAGCAAAATGAAAAGACAGAAAAACACACAGCAGATGAAGAAGCAAGGTAAAAACCCACCAGACCTAACAAATGAAGAGGAAATAGGCAGTCTACCTGAAAAAGAATTCAGAATAATGATAGTAAAGATGATCCAAAATCTTGGAAATAGAATAGACAAAATGCAAGAAACATTTAACTAGGACCTAGAAGAAATAAAGAGGAAGCAAGCAACGATGAGCAACACAATAAATGAAATTAAAAATACTCTAGATGGGATCAATAGCAGAATAACTGAGGCAGAAGAAAGGATAAGTGACCTGGAAGATAAAATAGTGGAAATAACTACTGCAGCGAAGAATAAAGAAAAAAGAATGAAAAGAACTGAGGACAGTCTCAGAGACCTCTGGGACAACATTAAATGCACCAACATTCGAATTATATGGGTCCCAGAAGAAGAAGAGAAAAAGAAAGGGACTGAGAAAATATTTGAGAGATTATAGTTGAAAACTTCCTTAATATGGATAAGGAAATAGTCAATCAAGTCCAAGAGGCACAGAGAGTCCCATACAGGATAAATCCAAGGAGAAACACGCCAAGACACATATTAATTAAACTATCAAAAATTAAATACAGGGCTTCCCTGGTGGTGCAGTGGTTGAGAGTTCGCCTGCCGATGCAGGAGACACGGGTTCGTGCCCCGGTACAGGAGGATCCCACATGCCGCGGAGCGGCTGGGCCCGTGAGCCATGGCCGCTGAGCCTGCACATCCGGAGCCTGTGCTCCGCAACGGGAGAGACCACAACAGTGAAAGGCCCACGTACCATTAAAAAAAAAAAAAAAAATCCTACCTTAAGAAACAGGAAACATATCGAATAAACAACCTAACCTTGCACCTAAAGCAATTAGAGAAAGAAGAATAAAAAAAACCCCAAATTTAGCAGAAGGAAAGAAACCATAAAGATCAGATCAGAAATAAATGGGAAAAAAATGAAGGAAACGATAGCAAAGATCAACAAAACTAAAAGCCGGTTCTTTGAGAAGATAAACAAAATTGATAAACCATTAGACAGACTCATCAAGAAAAAAAGGGAGAAGACTCAAATCAATAGAATTAGAAATGAAAAAGTTGAAGTAACAACAGACACTGCAGAAATACAAAAGATTATTAGAGATTACTACAAGCAACTGTATGCCAATAAAATGGACAATCTGGAAGAAATGGACAAATTCTTAGAAATGCACAACCTGCCGAGACTAAACCAGGAAGAAATAGAAAATATGAACAGACCAATCACAAGCACTGAAATTGAAACTGTGATTAAAAATCTTCCAACAAACAAAAGCCCAGGACCAGATGGCTTCACAGGCGAATTCTATTAAACATTTAGAGAAGAGCTAACACCTATCCTTCTCAAAATCTTCCAAAAGATAGCAGAGGGAAGAACACTCCCAAACTCATTCTATGAGCCCACCATGACCCTGATACCAAAACCAGACAAAGACGTCACAAAGAAAGAAAACTACAGGCCAATATCACTGATGAACATAGATGCAAAAGTCCTCAATAAAATACTAGCAAACAGAATCCAACAGCACATTAAAAGGATCATACACCATGATCAAGTGGGGTTTATTCCAGGAATGCAAGGATTCTTCAATATACACAAATCAATCAACGTGATACACCATATCAACAAACTGAAGGAGAAAAACCATATGACCATCTCAATAGATGCAGAGAAAGCTTTTGACAAAATTCAACACCCATTTATGATAAAAACCCTGCAGAAAGTAGGCATACAGGGAACTTTCCTCAACATAATAAAGGCCAGATATGACAAACCCACAGCCAGCATCGTTCTCAATGGTGAAAAACTGAAACCATTTCCACTAAGATCAGGAACAAGACAAGGTTGCCCACTCTCACCACTCTTATTCAACATAGTTTTGGAAGTTCTAGCCACAGCAATCAGAGAAGAAAAAGAAATAAAAGGAATCCAAATCGGAAAAGAAGAAGTAAAGCTGTCACTGTTTGCAGATGACATGATACTTTACATAGAGAATCCTAAGGATGCTACCAGAAAACTACTAGAGCTAATCAATGAATTTGGTAAAGTAGCAGGATACAAAATTAATGCACAGAAATCTCTGGCATTCTTATACACAAATGATGAAAAATCTGAGAGTGAAATTAAGAAAACACTCCCATTTACCACTGCAACAAAAAGAATAAAATATCTAGGAATAAACCTACCTAAGGAGACAAAAGACCTGTATGCAGAAAACTATAAGACACTGATGAAAGAAATTAAAGATGATACAAATAGGTGGAGAGATATACCATGTTCTTGGATTGGAAGAATCAACATTGTGAAAATGACTATACTACCCAAAGCAATCTACAGATTCAATGCAATCCCTCTCAAACTACCACTGGCATTTTTTTTTTTTACAGAACTAGAATAAAAAATTTCACAATTTGTATGGAAACACAAAAGACCCCGAATAGCCAAAGCAATATTGAGAATGAAAAATGGAGCTGGAGGAATCAGGCTCCCTGACTTCAGACCTTACTACAAAGCTACAGTAATCAAGACAGTATGGTACTGGCATAAAAATAGAGATATAGATCAATTGAACAGGATAGAAAGCCCAGAGATAAAGCCACACACACATGGTCACCTTATCTTTGATAAAGGAGGCAAGAATATACAGTGGAGAAAAGACAGCCTCTTCAATAAGTGGTGCTGGGAAAACTGGACAGCTACATGTAAAAGAATGGAATTAGAACACTCCCTAACACCGTACACAAAAATAAACTCAAAATGGGTTAAAGACCTAAATGTAAGGCCAGACACTATCAAACTCTTAGAGGAAAACATAAGAAGAACACTCTGTGACATAAATCACAGCAAGATCCTTTTTGACCCATCTCCTAGAGAAATGGAAATAAAAACAAAAATAAACAAATGGGACCTAATGGAACTTAAAAGCTTTTGCGCAGAAAAGGATACCATAAACAAGACCAAAAGACAACCCTCAGAATGGGAGAAAATAGTTGCAAATGAAGCAACTGACAAAGGATTAATCTCCAAAAGTTACAAGCAGCTCATGCAGCTCAACATCAAAGACACAAACAACCCAATCCAAAAATGGGCAGAAGACTTACATAGACATTTCTCCAAAGAAGATATACAGGTTGCCAACAAACCTGTGAAAGAATGCTCAACATCATTAATCATTAGAGAAATGCAAATCAAAACTACAATGAGATATCACCTCACACTGATCAGAATGGCCATCATCAAATAATCTAGAAACAACAAATGCTGGAGAGAGTGTGGAGAAAAGGGAACCCTCTTGCACTGCTGGTGGGAATGTAAATTGATACAGCCACTGTGGAGAACAGTGTGGAGGTTCCTTAAAAAACTACAAATAGAGCTACCATACGACCCCAAAATCCCACTACTGGGCATATACCCTGAGAAAACCATAATTCAAAAGGAGTCATGTACCACAATGTTCACTGCAGCTCTATTTACAATAGCCAGGACATGGAAGCAACCTATGTGTCCATCAGCAGATGAATGGATAAAGAAGTGGCACATATATACAATGGAATATTACTCAGCCATAAAAAGAAATGAAACTGAGTTATTTGTAGTGAGGTGGATGGACCTGGAGTCTGTCATACAGAGTGAAGTAAGTCAGAAGGAGAAAAACAAATACCGTATGCTACCACATATATATGGAATCTAAGAAAAAAAAATGTCATGAAGAGACTAGGGGTAGGACGGGAATAAAACACGGACCTACTAGAGCATGGACTTGAGGATATGGGGAGGGGGAAGGGTAAGCTGGGACGAAGTGAGAGAGTGGCATGGACATATATACACTACCAAACGTAGGGTGGATAGCTAGTGGGAAGCAGCCGCATGGCACAGGGAGATCAGCCCAGTGCTTTGTGACCACCTGGAGGGGTGGGATAGGGAGGGTGGGAGGGAGGGTGACGCAAGTGGGAAGAGATATGGGAACATATGTATGTGTATAACTGATTCACTTTGTTGTAAAGCAGAAACGAACACACCATTGTAAAGCAATTGTAGTCCAATAAAGATGTTAAAAAAAAAAAAAGGAAAAACAATTGCTACTAAGTTCAGAAAATATGTGCCTCTGTAAGAAACTGATCATGCTGGCCTTGTATGCTGGTGGATGAAGCAGTTGCTTACTATATGGCACAGTTTGAGGTTCATCCTCAAAACCAACTACCTGAGTTTTAATACTGTTAGGGTCAGATTTGCTACCCTGGCTCCCATGCTATTAATCTGGGAGTTAAGAGGTAATCAAATGTGAGCAGACTAGACTGAAGAGACAGTATCCTGAAATGGAAACCGCATAGGATTTAGAATCTCAGCTCTGCCATTACTCACTGTGTGTCCTTTGCCAAATCACTCACCCTCTCGGATCCTCATTTGCCCCATCTCTAAAATAAGTTTAATGATATTTACTTCACAGGGTTGTAACAAGGGTGAAATGAGAGAATATTCATGAAAGCCCTGGGGCCTCCCACCTACTCCCTTAAACTGGGGCTGGAAGCTCAGCTTAGCCCTCCTGAGGCTTACCTGATGATGACATAGTGTCCACCACAGCTCTGTCCCATGCTTGGTTAGCTTTCCTTGCCTTTCTCTCAGCCTAGGGCCTCTTGTGGTTTGTAGTTTCCTCCCATTCTCAATATTCTTGAGTGATCATGTGTTTGCAGGTCAGATGATGGGTAGAAAATGAATAAACACTACTGAAAAGTGGAAGCCTGGGGACAGAAAGCAAAATGCCATTCATGAAGTTTTTGCCAGTCCTCACACTACGCACATTTTGGTATCTTTAAGGCGACCTCCAACCTGCTGTGCGGTTTTGGGATCCTTGAATCTTTACCTCCTCGGCACCCTGTAATGAGCTCTCAGCAAAGAGCCACGGCCTCAGCCCCCCAAGCTAGAGTGTGTGGAATCACAGCAACGTGGGATGGAATGGCATAGAGGTTAAGTGCTCTGGAGCCAGACAGCCCACTCGCGAATCCTGCCCTACACTTGTCAGCCAGCAGACCACTGGCCTTGCCAAACGTCCTTATGTCTCAGCTGTCTCGTGTATGAGACGGGAATATGACTAATACTTCCTTGCTAAGTAATTCACGTTAATATTTGTTATGGACTAGATGTTTGTGTTCCCCCTAAATTCAAATGCTGAAATCCTAACCCTGAATGTGATGCTGTTAGGAGGTGGGGCATTTGAGAAGTGATTAGGTCATGGGGGTGCAACCCTCAGGAATGGGATTAGTGCCCTAATAAAAGAGACTCCAGAGAGCTCTCTCACCCCTTCCACCACGTGAGGACACAGCGAGAAGACAGCTGTCTATGAACCAGGAAACAAGTCCTCACCACACACCAAATTTGCTAGCACACTAGTCTTGGACTTCCCAGCCTCCAGAACTATAAGAAACATATGTTTGTTGTTTAAGTCACCCAGTCTATGGTATTTTTGTTACAGCAGCCCTAAGGGAGTAAGACAATAACACCAATATCAGCACTGGTGTTATTTTAGCTTTTTGGTCTCGGGAAATGAACTTGTTTAGTTCCACTAGTTATGAAGAACAGAAGCTCCTTAAACCAATGCAAGTAAAAAGGATCATGAAGAGGTATGATAGAATCTCAGGGAAATGTAATGCAGGAAGTATAGCCAAACCTCATGAGAACTGGAAACCCATCTGTCTATCTCTCTCCCTGCACATACATAGAAAGAGAGCTTTTCATCATTGTTTCTCTCTTTGCACTTGCCCTTCACCATGTGGCAGCTCAGCATCCTCTCTTTCTCATGGTTTCTGCCCGCCACACAACTTCAACTTGTATGTGGCATTAGCTCACCATAGGCCAACTCCCATCCTGACACCACTGGGCCTCAAATGTCTAATTTCCATGGCCCTGTCACTGTATACATGGCACTGTATTTCCCAGTCAAATTCTAGAGAGAAGATAACTGGATTTTGACTAGATTATGGACTGGTTCTTTGAGGGTCAGATATGGTAACCCCTGGTTTAATCGGCTGTGATCAGCAAATGTTGGTCACATAATACAAGAATCACTCTGTTCAAGGGATGTAGGTAGGGCTCATTAAGCCAGAAGGAGGAGTTCTACCATAAGTAAATATTTCAGAAGACAAATTTTACTTTAACCATGAAAACTGTTCAAGTTTAATTTTTGTAGAAAAATGTTCTCATAATACATTACTCATGTTCCCATGTTTATAAAACAGGTTTTTTTGTTTAAAATTGATATATGACTCTTAGAAACTCTTATAACTCTTAGAGAATATACAAAAAGAATATTAAAGATAAAAATCAGCTTCAATCTTCCTATTTAGAAATTAATCTGGTTAACATGTTTATATATTTCTTCTTTTTTTCCCTTGTTATTTTGTTTTTCACGGTTATGATATATTATTATTTTGTAACACTTTTTTTTGGGGGGGGGGGTTGGTTCATTTTTTGGTTTTGGTTTTGGTTTTGGCTTTGGTTTTGGCTTTGGTTTTGGTTTGAGTTCCCCAGAAACAAATTCTGAAATAAAGATTCAAGAGCACATACTGGGGACTTCCCTGGTGGCACAATGGTTAAGAATCCGCCTGCCAATGCGGGCGATATGGGTTTGATCCCTAGTCTGGGAAGATCCCACATGCTGCAGAGCAACTAAGTCCATGCACCACAACTACTGAGCCTGCGCTATGGAGCCCGCTTGCCACAACTACTGAAGCCCGCGTGCCTACAGCCCGTGTTCTGCAACAAGAGAAGCCACCGCAATGAGAAGCCCGTGCACTGCAATGAAGAGTAGCCCCCGCTCACCACAACTAGAGAAAGCCAGTGCACAGCAACGAAGACCCAATGCAGCCAAAAATAAACAAAGAAACAAATAAATAAATTTTAAAAAAGAAAAGATAAAAAGAGCATATTCTGTATTTTGAAGGCAACCCCAGGAAACACCAGAAGGAAAATGGGGAAGAGATACAGGGAAGGGGAATGTCCAGTCACTACTGCTATGTAATAAGTTATTCCTTAATGGTATAAAACAACGGAACCATTTTATTTTGCATTCAACTTTGTGCATCAGGAATTTAGGAAGTGCTCAGTGGAGAGACATCCACTGGGGCTGCAGGCATCTGAAGGCTCTGCTGGGCTGGGTGGTCCAGATGGTCTGCTCACATAGCCTGAGCCTGATGGTTGACCTCAAGCTCAGTTAGGGTTGTCGACCAGAGTATCTGCATATGGGTTCTCCAGCAGAGCAGCCTCAGTGGAGTCAGACTTCTTACCTGGTGACTGGTTTCCCAAGAGTGAGTGCCCAAGACAACCTGATGGCCTTTTATGGTCTAGCCTTGGAAATGATATAGCATAAATTCTACCATACTCTTTTAGTCAAAGCTGTCACAAGCCCACAGGGGAAGGGGACATAGACCCTACCACTTAATGGGAGTAATGCCAAAGAAGTTAGGACCCTTAAAAAAAATCATCACAGGAGGGAAGCCAATAAGTTGTGTGTAATTAATCCAGTTGGCACTGTGTTGCAACTGGAGTTGAGTTCTTCTGGAGGACGCTTAGAAACAGAGTACGAAACATCTCAAAATTGTCCTCACGGAAGGCAGAGAAAGCTAAAGTATTTAACCTCCAACTTCCTATTAGTAATTTTTTAGGGCTGGGAAGTTTGGGGAGGGAACAATAATTCCCCTAGGAATCGATGGGCATTCCCCTAGTATTGACTTCTAAGCATGCTCCTTGGCCAGAGGAAAGCTTCAGGCAGAGAGCTTCATGTGATCACAGCAAGCAGCCTTTCAGGAGCAGAGATCTGAACAGAGATGAACGCCAGGGGGTTCTCAGGAAGCTACCAACACTATCTCCTACAGCGTATCTTAAGCATTTTTCCTTGCCATTAAATATTCTTTGTGATGACTTTTAATGGTTACATAGATATCTTGTTGTTTAAGTAACACCTCTGTACATAAAGCTGAGGGCTGGGGGGAAAAATCACACCACACACCACTGTATCCATTAATGCCTGCCCATGTTCTCTAACTTTAGACAACTATGAAAATTAATAGAGGAAACCACAACTAAAATTGGAGTTGGGAAGGACTGCAGAGGAGATCTTATGCCCTACCACTTGTCATCAATTCCCCCAGACGGGAAAGAAGTACCTTGCATCTCCAACAGGAAGGTGTCTCTACTTTACCACCTTAGGAGGAAGGAAGATTTTCTTCTTGCCCAGCAACAAGTCCAGCCAATGGAAAACACCACAGCTCAGCCAATAAGAAGCCACCATCACCCTGAACTCTTAGTTTCCTCCAATGAACTTTCATTTTTCTTTTGCTAATGACTTCCTTGTCCCACCCTTCTTTCTATAGAAGCCTTCCATTTTGTATAACTCCTTGGAGTATCTCCATTTGCTAGATGGATACATGAATTGTTTCATAAAGCCAATTAGATCTTCAAATTCACTCAGTTGAATTTTGGGTTGTTTTGTTTTGCCGTACGCGGGCCTCTCACTGTTGCGGAGCACAGGCTCCGGAGGCGGAAGCGCAGGCTCAGCGGCCACGGCTCACGGGCCCAGCCGCTCCGCGGCACGTGGGATCCTCCCGGACCGGGGCACGAACCCGCGTCCCCAGCATCGGCGGGCGGACTCTCAACCACTGCGCCACCAGGGAAGCCCGAATTTTGGGTTTTTTAACACCACCAATTACTCATCTTTCTGATTCTCCTTGGTTACTCCCTCTCTTTACACCAAACTATCACCTCTCCCCAAGATCTGTTTTCAGCTTGTATCCCCTTTACTTTCAGTAGATGGTTCAATCTGTTTCAGTGAGAAATGGAAGTCGTCAGAGATGACCAAGCCTGTTAGCCCTTTCTACCTACCCATTTTCTTTATCTAATCCCTTTCTCATTCCTTTTCTTCCCATCTCAGAATGTGAGTAGTCCCTCCTTCACTTCTAGACCAACCCTCATGCTCCCTTCCTCCACATGAATCCCGGCCCCAACCCCACCTGAGTTCTCCCTGCCTTCTCCTACATCTTGTCCCTTTGGTTCTCCTCTCTCTCCTTTACCTTCCACCTCTCACTCACTCTTTGCTCCTCCCCACCTCCCTATAAACATGCCCAAGGCTTTCTTCAGGCTAAAATAATATGCCCTTAGCAATCTAGCAACTGTATGCTCTCTCTCCTCACTTTCCATTCATTCCACAGTCTACTGCATTTGAGCCTCTGCCCGTACCATTCTTCTGAAACTGCACTTACTATCAATCAACCACCAGTTGCCAACTCTGGAGGGTAAGTCTTAACTTCCTGGCTCTTAGACCTCTGGTGCATGTGAATTCACTGACAGCTCTCCTCTTTCTTAAAGCTCTCTGTTCTCTTGGCCTCCGAGACTCCTCACTCTCCTAACCGTACCTTAGGAACATTGCTTCTCTCTCTCTCTTTTTTTTAGCCACGCTTCCTTTGGCTAATCCAAAATGCTGCTGTTTCCTGTCTAGTGCTTGCTTTTTTATTTATACTTTCCCCCTAGGTGATCTTATCCTCTTTCATGTTCCCAGTTATAAGTCTACAGTGCTTCATCTGAAACTCTCAGGACCAGGTGGTTTAAGAATCCAGAATTTTTCAGATTTTGGAAAGGTTATAAGGAACATATACTGAAAATTATATACTGGGCCCAGTAGAGCCTGGGATAGCACCTTCTAATAAAACACAAGAATATTTCTGTAGCAAAACACAGATATAGTCACACTAAGTAGGATTTTTAAAGGGGCTAGAAATAGTTTTTGATTTTTTAAAAAATATTTACTTATTTGGCTGCGCTGGGTCTTAGCTGTGGCACACAGGATCTTCGTTGCCACATGCAGGATCTTTTAGTGGCAGCATGCGGGATCTAGTTCCCTGACCAGGGATCAAACCCAGGCCCCCTGTATTGGGAGCGTGGAGTCTTAACTGCTGGACCACCAGAGAACTCCCAGGGCTGGAAATAGTTTTCATGTATATTTAGGCTACGTTTTAGTGTCAAAAGTGCCAGCAAATGAATTTTTTAAGACTTTTGGTTTTTAGACTTTTTTTTTTGGATTTGGAAGTTGCAAGTAAGGGATTGCAGACCAGTACCACCGGTGTGATGATATAACTCTCAAATCTTTATTTCCAGGCTGCAGCATTATATGGAAGTTGAGGCTTAGCTGTCTGAAGCCTATTAGATATCTCTACCTGGATGTCTTATAGACATATAAGCTCAACTCATTCAAAACTGAGTATCATCCCCTCTGTCTCAGGTCCAGTCCCCTGAGAAACAGAATCTGAGACAGGTATCTGTGAGCAGATTGACTGAGGAGTGCTTTAGGGTGTAGCACCTGGAGGCCCGTGAGGGAAGCAGGATTCGGCACAGGGAGAAGCTGAAGTGTGCTGCAGACACAACATGAGCCTCGGCTGATCTTCAAGGGAGCTCTGGGGCTGGAATGGCCCTTCAGAGTTTTCCTGAACTGAGAAAAGGAGACCCAGTCTTTGTGTCCCTACATCAACCAGTCATTGAATATGGGCTTCACCTGGCAATGGGGCATACCCTTGAGCAAAGTAGCTCCCTTAGGCCAGAGGGGACTCTTCCATGAGCCATCAGCAGCCATTATTCCTGAAGGCTGAGGAAATGATGGCTTCCATCTTGAACACGGTGCACCATCTTGCAGTAGCCATTGCAAGCTCTCCCCATGCTTTCTGTGTCTGCCATCCACTCAGACACCCAAGTTTATAGCTTCTAGTTGTCCTGGACTTCTCTACACACGATACCACTTCCACATCTGGTAACTCATCACATCCCACCAATTTAGTCTTTTAGATAAACTTTTAAAATCTGCCTCATCTTCTCCATCCTTATGTCCAATGACCTTATGCAGCCTCACACTGTCTCTTTCTTGCCTGGTTTACTGCAATTGCCTCCTACTTGTTCTCCTTTCTTTCGTTCTTTTCCCAGTTACATCCATTTTCTGCACATGCCAAGAACGAACTATCTAAAACTCAAATCTGTACAGGGCTAGAAATCCTCCAATAGTTCACCATTGCCTACAGGGTAAACTCCAGGTTCCTCAGCCTGTTATACAGGGATCTCTATGATCTCACCCCTGTCTGGCTCTCCTGGGCCACCTCTCCCAATACTTAATATCCCGGCAGCCCCTGAACTGCAACGTGTTCCCCTCTTGCACTCTATGCTGCTTCTTGTCTCCCTCCTTTCACTCATGTGGTCCTCTCTGCCTAGATGCCCTTCACCCCTCCTCAACTCATCCTCTAAGACATGGCTCAGTTATCACTTGCTCTAGGGGGACTCTTCTATGTCCCAATCCCCAGTCTAGGTTGAGTGCACTTTCTCTGTGCATTTATAATGTCCTATCCACACGTCTCCCATTGCACTCAGCATCCTGTGTTATCATTAGATGTGTTGCTGCTTCTTGAAAACCAGGACAATGGTCTCATCTTTTTAACCCTCTCACCTAGCTCAGAGCCAGGGACACAATATGCTCTCAATAAAAGCTTGTTGAATGAGTGAATGAAAGATTATAATAATTATAATAGCTAATGTTTATTAGAGTTTAATGTGTGCCAGGCACTGTGTTAAGGGATTCACATATATTTTTTCATCTTATGAAGAAAGTACCATTTTTTTCCCATTTTCCTGATGAAGAAACTGAGGCTCTGAGGGCTTAAATCGGGGGTCCCCAACCCCGTGGTTCCCCTAGGAACCAGGCTGCACAGCAGGAGGTGAGCGGCGGGCAAGTGAGCGAAGATTCACCTGCCGCTCCCCATCAATCCCATGACCACCCGAACCGCCACGACCCCTGCCCCCGCCCCATCCGTGGAAAAAGTGTCTTCCACAAAACCGGTCCCTGGTGCCAGAAAGGTTGGGGGCCGCTAGCTTAAGTGACCTGTTCAAAGTCACACTGCAAGTAGGTGGTAGAAGGGGGATTTGAATGCAAGTATACCTGACCCCAGAGCATGAGTCCTTAACCCTGCACAACGTGACTTCCAGGAGCCCGTGACCCACAGCCCCGAAGCTGCAAGGGCTCCTGGGAAGACACCTTAGTGAGCGGAAGCTTAGGTCAGTGTTTAGTCCAAAGCTCAGAGCATGCAATTCTCCCATGGAAAACTTCAATGAGCTCCTACTGAGCACTGAATAAAATCCCAGATCTCAAAAGTGGCTTTATAAGGACCTGAACAACAAGGTGCCTACCTTGTCCTCTCCGTGTCTGTGCCTCCCCGCTCCACCACCCAGTCACACTGCCACCCCCTCCGCAATCTGAACACCCCGAACCCTTTCCAGACTCCAGCCCTTTGCACATTTGTCACCCCTGCCTGACTTGTTCTTTCCTATATTCTTTCTTTCCTCTTAGCTAGCTCTTTCATATCTCTATTTATTTATTTATTTATTTATTTATTTATTTTTTTAGTGGTACGTGGGCCTCTCACTGTTGTGGCCTCTCCCGCTGTGGAGCACAGGCTCCGGACGCGCAGGCTCAGCGGCCATGGCTCACGGGCCCAGCCGCTCCGCAGCATGTGGGATCCTCCCGGACCGGGGCACGAACCCGCGTCCCCTGCATCGGCAGGCGGACTCTCAACCACTGCGCCACCAGGGAAGCCCCATATCTCTATTTAAATGTCACTTCTTCATAAAAGGTTTTTGTTCCCCACAAGTAGGTCCGCATCATTATCTGCCTCATTCCTGTGTTTCCTTCATAGCATTTCTCAAGATTTGTAATTATTTTATTTCATTTGTTTGCTTTTGTCTGTCCTTCTCTCTAGAATTACAAACTCCATTAGAGCAGAGTCGGCTTGTCGTATTTCCAGTACCTACCGCAGTGAATGGATGAACAGGTGCTAAATAAATATGGATTCAAAGCTGTATTACCTGTAGGATGGTTACTATTTAAAAAACAAAAATACGAAAACAAGAAATAGAAAATCACAAGCGTTTGTGAGGAAGTGGAGACATCAGAACCCTTGTACATTGCAGATAGGTGAAGCCACTATGGAAAACAGGATGGTGGTTCCTTAAAAAGTTAAAAGTAGGGCTTCCCTGGTGGCGCAGCGGTTGAGAATCCGCCTGCCAATGCAGGAGACACGGGTTCGTGCCCTGGTCCGGGAAGATCCCACATGCCGCGGAGCAACTAAACCCGTGAGCCATGGCCGCTAGGCCTGCGCGTTCGGAGCCTGTGCTCCGCAATGGGAGAGGCCACAACAGTGAGAGGCCCGCATACCGCAAAAAAAAAAAAAAAAAATTAAAAGTCGAATTACCATACAATCCAGCAATTGCACTTCTGGTTATATATCCAAAAGTATTGAAGCAAGGACTTGAATATGATATTTGGATACCTATGTTCAGAGCATTATTATTTGCAGTAGCCAAAAGCTGGAAGTAATCCAAGTGTGCATAGACAGATGAATGGATACAAAAAAATGTGGTGTACACCCAAAATGGAATATTATTCAGCCTTTAAAAGGAAAGAAATTCTGAAACATGCTCAACATGGATGAACTCTGAGGACATTATGCTAAGTGAAATAAATCAGTCACAAAAAGACAAATATGTATGATTCCACTCATATGAGGTTCCTAGAGTCAAAAAATTCCAAGAGACAAAAAGTAGAACAGTTGTTCCCAGGAGCTCCGGGGAGGGAAAATTGTGATTGTTTAATGGCCACAGAGTTTCAGTTTTGCAACATGAAAAGAGTTCTGTGGACAGATGGTACTGATGGTAGCACGGCAATGTGAATATACTTAATGCCACTGAACTGTTCACTTAAAAATAGTTAAGATGGTAATTTTTATGTTATGTGTATTTTACTACAATTTTTTACAAAGAAAAAGAAAGTTGTATCCTATTTAGTAGCACCGCTGATCTCCTGACTCCCAGTCCAATATCCTCTCATTTACATATGCTGGCTCCTATCAGAATACATTTTATCAGCTAGGCATGAAAACCATCTCCTTTCTCAAAAGAAAAGATCTTTCTAGGACATAACAAAAAGGGATTCTACTTAGTTTAGGATTAGAAGAAACGTTAGAATTTACCTAAACCCATATCTTCTGTATCAGAGTGCCGGATGAGGATAGGGTTAACATAGGCAGGAAGCCATTGCTGACCTGGCTGCGGAAGGATGAAGGGAGGGAGTGGTTCCTGGAACTTAAGAGCTGAGGCTGTAGGAGAGGCGATGACCTCTGGGAGAGGAATGTGGCAGTTGCCATGCACTGTGAACAAGAAGGGAGCTGGTCAAATAAATATGCCTTCCTCTCCTCTGATCTTCTGCTGGTACCTCCTATTGGTTGAACCCAACAGGAAGTCAGCAGGCAAGAGACCCACTGATGTGGTTCCATAAAGACCCCAGGACACAGAGTAGAGGGGGAAAGGCGGAGAACGGATCTAGAGGTGCCTTCATTATACCACACTTCATTCTAAAAATAAAAGCACTCAGACTCAAAGAATTAAATGACTTACTTAAGGTCTCCCAGTGATAGATATGGGACTGTCATGGTTTGTATGACTTAAGAAAGCTTCCACCCACACATCAGTAAGGAATGAGAACATTAGTCTAAATTTGGAAAATCTGCCACCAATAGAACAAACATCTAGAGGAAGTTTTATTTTCAAAAAGGGGGTGGTACGCACCCTTTCCACAGACTTAGCAATATCAGGAGCTTTTGTGCTGTGGACTTTGCAAGTCTGATTCATCACATGTTACAAAGAAAACAATGTTAAGATCCTGAGTTTTCTTCCTGTTTCTGTCCTAACAATCATCACAGTTTATGGAACGTTTAGAAGAAGCTAAAGCAGAGTATTAAATTATACATTTTGAGTTGAATAAAGTAAGATCGCTAAGGCAAAAAAAAAAAAAATGGTTGAAAAGATTCACAGAAGTGCATCCTCAAACACGGATTTTTTTTCACAATTAAAGAACTTTGAGACAACTTTTCAGACTCCTCGAAGTTCACATTACTTTAAAAAAAAAAAATTGATGTGACAAGACCTTTGAACACAAAAAACTGAAACTTCAAGGGAATAAAACAAGAATGGTGCCCCTAATTTCCCCTCAAGGAAGAAATGCAGCATAGCATAGTAATTAAGAGTCTAAGTTGCAGAATCAAAATTCTTGGGTTCAAACCTGCTCCATCACTTGCTAGCTGCACAACCATGTGCAAGTGACTTTGCGTTTCTTTCTAAGCCATAGTTCTCCCATTTGTGACATAGGAATAATTGTAGCTAACTGATCAGGTAATGGGAGGCCTGGATCAAACAGTAAATATAGATACTTAGCACGTTGCCTCTCGGGCACCTACTAGGGTCTCAAAAAATCCTAACTAGTAGCATTATGCCACAATTTATTCTTTTTGCCACCAGAGGTGTTTATACAACTGCATTTAATGACTAATTTCTCACAGTTGCTCTGACTGCCATTGATCTGTTGCTCTGTTAAGACCACCCTAAAGTCCAATTGAATTATGAGTCTACAATTGTGAAGATGCATCTTAAGTGAAAAACAGTGAGTGGTAATGCTGAATTTGGTGAGTGTGCAAGAAGAGGAGGGAAAGGAAGAAGAAAAAGAAGAGTCGGGGTGGAAGGAGAAGAAAGAGCCCCAAAGATGGGTCTTGTGAAGGATGAAGAAGAGAGGATGTCAGTCTGCCACTATGGTGGTCCCAGGATCCACAGCTAGCTACATGTTGGACCAAGGCAGAAAAGTCAATGGAAATCAGTCTAAATGTTTAATGCATATAGGATATTACACCTAGGATGCCAACATTTGGAAAAGGATTTCCTTGAAGGGTTAATTACCACCTTCTCTCTGCAATTTGCTTGTGAAGTGCACAGGTGAGGGAAGGGCCTTCCTCTGAGTCCACATCTTAATTTGCCTCCTTCGTTTGGTAGAAACAACTCTCTGTGATCCTTGGGGTGAGGATGGTCCCAGGCCTCTAGGAACCCCTCCCTAATTCTCTTTTGAATGCCAGGTTCTATGGACTCTTCCCCCACATCCACAAGCTAGAGACTGAAGGATGTGAAAAGAGCACCAGATCGGCCCTTATCCTCAAGGAACTTGCAGCCTCAAGCTGCATGTTGAATTCCTTACACATTACATTTTTGGAAGATTTCTCCCTGGTCAAGGGTATCAACCCAAACAGAAGAGTTGAAAAACAAACCGCCGTCACTCCTGTTATTCTTCCCAAAGAAGAGAATGTACTACTTCCATCATTTATGGCACTAACAGAAAAGCAGGATAAAGAAAACTAAGCATTTGATGTGTCTGTTCTGGAATTAGAATTAAGTTGTCTCAGCTCAATGTACCCATCATTAGCTACATTTGGAAAGAGCTCACATGTTGATGGAAGTAAAACTGGCTGTGTTGCAGTTTCTTATTTATAAATCTAGATGACAGTCTTCCTAGGCCCCTTCTATCTCCCTTTGGGGAGGTGGAAGGAATTTTCCCACTGTTCATGATTTCCTTTACTTTTATTTGAGAAGTAAACAAAGGCAAATCTTGCTTGGACCGTCAAGTTTCCAGTTTCCTAATTCCTTTGGCTGAGGTTTGAACCAATTCTCTAAGTTCTGTTTCCTTCTTTGCTCTCCCCTTCCTATGCCACCAACGTTGCTCGTTCCAATGGTTTGTTATAATTATGGAGGTTTTGCGATCGTTTCTGGTAGGTCTCTTGCAGTTCTTGTATGGAAAGCATTCTGCACGTGGGCATAACTTATTTATGTACTATGTTCCTAATGTGAAGCAACTTAATAATCTCCCTTCGAAGGATATCACATTTAGAAACGGAAACTTAAAAATATGAGTTCTAACATGTTTCAGGATAGGTGATCTAAGCAGGAATCTGTAAACTGTCAGGACAATACGTTATTACTTGATGGGTTTTTAATAATCTAGAAGTTTCTTCAAATTGGAGAATTTGTTCATTAATTCATTTAAAAGAATACTGCATGAAATGAGCATCTAGTATTAGATTCTATACTGCTTTAAGTTATAGTCTATGGGCTGTGTAGCCACTAGTAAAATAAAAGGCAATAGCTTTGATTAAGTTCACCATTATTCTGTAAAATAAGTTTAAAAATATCCTGCAAAATCAGAGGGTTGAGTCTAGTCATGTGAGTAATTGACAGCAATGGTGAGATACTAGAGAAGTACTATCATAATACAGAGAGATGACCGGAACCACGTGTTTTACAAGGGGAGGAGACAAGGACGTGTACTCATTAAGTGCTTGCTGTGTGACTGGACACTGCTGAGTGCTTTACATATGTCGTTTTACACAATACTCTCCAAATGCTATGAGACTTCCATTACCATGGCCTGTTTATAGAAGAGGAAATGGAGAAGTTAAATAATTTGCCCACGGCCATATAGGTAGGAAGTGAGGGAGCAGGAGTCCTTATCAGTCAGATTCCTAAGTTTACCTTTTTGCCACTGAATCTTTGGAGATATATAGATAGATGGAGATAGAGATAAGATAAAATTTTGTTTTCCTTACATTAAAACTTGCTTTGTACACCTTTTAGAATGATCGAACCCTGACAACAACAAGTGCTGGTGTCTATGTGGACCAACAGGAACTCTCATTCATTTCTGGTGGGAACGTAAAATGGTACAGTCACTTTGGAAGAAAGTTTGCTGGTTTCTGACAAAACTAAACATACTTTTACCACCTGATATAGCAGTTGTGCTCCTTAGCATTTACCCAAAGGAGCTGAAACCGTATATCCACACAGAAACCTGCACACAGATGTTTATAGCAACTTGATTCCTAGTTGCCAAAACTTGGAAGCAGCCAAGATGTCCTGCAGCAGGTGAATGGATAAATAAACTGTGGTCCATCCAGACAATGGCATGTTACTCAAAGCTAATAGGAAATGAACTATCAAGCCATAGAAAAGACATGGAAGAATCTTAAATGCATATCGCTAAGGGAAAGAAGCCAATCTGAAGAGACTACTCCAGGTTCTGGTACCAGTTTGAAAGTGGGTGGGGGGCTGTTCCCCACAGCAACAAGCAGTTCTCCAGACACCAACTGGATGTCCTACAATTCAACTCAGTTCTGACACTATCTACCCAGAGAGAGCATCAGATCCCACAGCTTATGGACTCAGACCTACAAGACCATCCCCCACACTGTTTCAGACACCTGTTGCAAGTCCAGGTTGTCACCTGTTCTTCTCACCAACCAGCTAGAGACTGAAGCTTCCAGCCACCCCTCCTTGGGTTCCATCAATTTGCTAGAGTGGCTGGCTCACAGCACTCAGAGGAGCAGTTTCCTTTCTAGACTACTGGTTTATTATGAAAGGATGTAACTCGGAACAGCCAGATGGAAGCGATGCATAGGGCAAGAAATGGAGGAAAAGGTGAGGAGCTTCTATTCCCTCTCCAGCCGCCTTCCCGGCACCTCCACATAATCACCAACCCAGAAGCTCTCAGTACTTTAGAGATTTTTTATGGAGGCGTCACTATTTAGGCATGAATGATTAAATCATTGACCATCGAACCACTGATTAAACCATTGGTGACTGAACTCAATCTCCAGCCCCTCTTCCCTCCCGGGAGGTCAGGGGTGGCACTCAAAGCTCCAACCCTCTAATCCCAGGCATGGCTGGTTCTCCTGGCAATCAGCCTTAGGTGCGGTCGGAGGGTCATTTCATTAACATAACAAAAGATCCATTTGTTGCTCTTATCACTTAGCAAATTCCAAGGGTTTCAGGAGCCCTGTGACAGAAACTGGGTGAAGACCAAACATATATTTCTTATTATAAATCACAATATCACCGCTACATACTATATCATTTCAACCATATGACATTCTGGAAAAGGCAAAACTATCGAAACAGTAACAAGACTTTTGATCGCCAAGAGTTGGGAATGGGGAGAGTTGAACAGGTGAAGCACAAAGGATTTTTAGGGCAGTGAAAATACTCTATATGATATATCATATTGATAGATATTTGTCATTATGCATTTGTCCAAACCCATAGAATGCACAACACCAAGAGTGAACCTTAATGTAAACCATGGACTTTGAGTGATAATGTAAGCAGATAAGGTAGGGGGTCCCAGAGAAAGAGAACCACTTCTCTTATGGCTTGACATAAGAGAAGCCATTTTTGGTCTAAGCCATTTTGTGAGCTAAATCTGGCCTCAATGCTTGCCTTTGAACAAATCGCAGTAATTAATGATCTTAGGGAACAAAAGGATGCAATCAGGCAAGAGAAGTAACAATAGCAAAGACAATATATCAGTTGTAAAGACTCCCAGTTCTATTTCAATGGTAAAGACTAGCCTGAAGTGCTCAATCACCCGAACAACAGAACCTAAGGGATAATGATATTGGCCTTCTCTGATCCTCATGACTTCGATCAACTAAAGCTTGGACTCTGTGGACCAGCCAAGTCCCCTCATGAACATGCATGCACCCCTAGCTTAAAACTTCCCCAATTTTGCTGTTCGGGAGACACTGCTTTGGGAAAGATGCCCAGTGCTCTCCTTACTGGCTGCAAGTAATAAGTCCTCCTTCTCCTGATCTTTGGCTTGGTTGTGTCTTTTGGCTCAACAAGCACCAAGAGGAGAACCCATTTTTCAGGTAAGAATGATGTGTCAATGTAGGTTCATCAAGTATAACAAATGTACCATTCTGGTGGGGGAAGTGTATAACCGAAGAAACTATGTGTATATAGGGGCAGGGTATAAACTCTGTATGAAACCATGTAACTCAGATTGGGACTTGAACCCACTGTCTTTTAATTGAGATCACACACCTGGTCTTAGGACTTAATGAAGCTCAGGTTCTTGATGTCTCATCACAGAAAGAATTCAGTGAGAGACAAAGTGATAAATGAGAAGTGGATTTATTTAGAGAGAAACACACTCCACAGGGAGTGTGGGCCATCTCAGAAGGTGAGAGCCGCACCAGGGTATGTGGTTGTCAGTTTTTATAGGTGTGGGTAATTTCATAGGCTAATGAGTGAGAGGAATATTTCAGCTATTTTGGGGAAGGGGTGGGGATTTCCAGAAATTGGGCCACCGCCCACTTTTTGACCTTTACGGTCAGCCTTGGAACTGTCATGGCCCCTGTGGATGTGTCATTTAGCTTGCTGATATGTTACAGTGAGGGTAGACTGAGGCTCAAGGTCTAGTGCAAGTCAACTCGTCGACCATCTTGGACCTATTCGGTTGTAATCAGTTTATGTCATGTTCTTGGGCTGTGTCATTCTTCTAAAGGTTTTGCCCTGCCCCCTTCCTTCCTGTTTCATGTGCATTACCCTTAATTTTGCTGTGAACCTAAAACCACTTTTTAAAAATTGTCTTAAAAAAGAATTTGCTTTGTATTGGATAATGGGCAGCTCAATGTCAAAATGGATAGGTTTTATTACCTTGATGGAATACAGAACTCAGTTTAGGATTGCATTAGTATGCATACAAGTAGAAGAGAAAGCATGTACTGTTTATTCTTCACTGAAGAATCCTAGCCCTGTGCTTTCTATGTAATGGGTGTTTATGAATGAATGAAATCTAAACAGTGTCTCTGTTGAGATTTTTATCCCTTGAGCTGAGTGCAAATATATTAAAGAAATACAGAAATATTTGTAGTTGTCATTATCTATGAAATTTATTGGTCAATTCAGTTATATAAGTCCCACTGTAACTCATATCTACCCTTTCTTTTAGAACAAAGCCGAATCAAAGATGTGGCTTTGGGGGACCTCCCTGGTAGTCCAGTGGTTAAGATTCTGCGCTCCCAATGCAGGGGGCCCACGTTCGATCCCTGGTCAGAGAACTAGATCCTGCATGCTGCAAGTAAGAGGCCACATGCCACAACTAAAGATCCCACATGCTGCAACTGAGACCCAGCGCAGCTGAATAAATAAATAAATATATTTTTTTTAATTAAAAAAAAAAAGATATGGCTTCGGGAGATGCTCATGCTCCCAAGGAAGGTCCATGGAAGCTGTGTGACCTCAGGATAGTCACTTAACATCTCTGACCCTCATTGCCTGTGCTAGTCAAATGGAGACAATTCCTTATTAGCCTAAAGACAGGGAGGCTCGGTAGATGGGTTTTTTATTGGGTTTTTCATTGTCAAAAATATTTGTTTTGATACAATCCATCATAAAGCAGTCAGTGGAGTTCCACTCTGCCACAGATGTACCTGTGAAGTAAGATCCCTGTACCATCCACCTGGTGAACATCTGAACAATGTGCTATTTCTCATCTTAATCAGAGCCCACACCTTCCGTGTTGTTCCCATTTATTGACCGCTTCCACATCCAGATGACCAAAGTGTCCTTTATCACCAAAGTAGGCTCAAAATGGTTGGTTTAGACATCTCAGGATCTGCATGCCTCTTAAATCCCAAGTAAATCCCCAGAGGAATAAAGCCGCAGCACATGGCAAACTGACTGCCCTTGAAGAGCTGCCACAGCTTTGGCTTGTCCTCTCATCATGGCAACGACCAGGGCGGTGCAGCGGGCAATAGATGTTTTCTGATACCCCTGGAGTAGTATCCTCGCTATGAAAGTCCCAACTCCTGACACGTGATATGGTCCCACCCTACTGTCTGCCCTGTTCTCTTATACTCCCTTTCCTGCAGTCCGTGGACTCCAGCCGAAACAGAGCCATGTTCGTTGACCGCCATGAGCGCCCAGCATTCTCGCTCCAGGTCTTTCTCGCATGGGGATCCCCTTCTGTCTACGTCCGCCTGTCAACTCTCCCTCTGAGAACTCCAAGTTTCTTCAGGGCAGAGGCTGTGCCTTGTTCTCCTGTGTCGCCCCGCATCTAGCACACAGCCTGGTATATAATACGGGCTCGACAAATACTTTTTCGAATAAGATGAAATAGACAAAAAGAAAAACCTAGCGAATGGAGAAGATGACAATATCACCAGTTAGTGCCAAAACGTCAGTGCTGCTTTTCTGCCTGGTGACACGAGCCCCTTCCACACACAGTCCACACACAAGCTACATGTTGTCCTTAAATGCCATCTTATCACTTTGCCCCCTTTCAAAGCCGCCCTTTCATGATTTCATAAGTCAGAGCATGAGTGCACTTACCCCTCCCCCTGGGGCCCTTTAAAAACAGCCTCTTAGCTTAACTTGATAAAAAAGAAAATGAAGTACAGTATATGAGAGAAATGACAGGGAAGGATAATTGTTGATGTGGGATAGAATGTAGTTTAAGAAAAAGTAGAGTGAAAAAACATCTTTTGGATAGTTATTAAACCAAAGAAGTGGCTTGAAACCTTGACTGTTCACAACTCACGTCCAAGGAAATTCTTAAGAACGAGTTTGCAAAAATATCTGTTGGAGCAGAGCGGCCCCATGAGTTCAGGTGTGGGTCACCAAACCTGAGGGTCTAGAATGTGTGTCTAATTCCAAGTATGGATTTACTGAATAGCCACTGTGTGGAGGACACCATCCTAGACTTATAGCTTCAAGCTACTGTATATTGAACCTGCCATGGTGCTGGGAAATAATAAATAGCATCTCATTTCATCCCTCCAGCAACCCAGTGAAGTAGGTATCACTATCCCTACTTTACAAATAAGCAAAGTGAATCTCATGGAAGGTAATCAGCTGCACAAGATCCCACAAGTTTAAGTGGCAGAGCAGGATTTGAACCCAGGTTTTTCAGATAACAAATTCATTTCTTATCTACCTTACTTCATAAGGAAGACTTTGCAATACAACCGAAGAAATGTTCTCATAAAACAGCCACAGGGCAGGATAATGCATAACAAAGTATTAATTTTAAGAATTTATAAAATTTGTTGATTTCTGACAGCTCTCTGAAGCAAAAATTATGATCAATACACCCACACCTGAAAACAAATGAACAACGAGTCAATATTTATTTTGTGCTCTTTTGGCCAAAGCCTATGCAAGTGGCCTTTAGATACAGTAAGCAAACTTTCCTTACAGTGATCTGTGAAGTCGGGATTATTATTAATGCCCTCAATCTACAGAAAAGGAAATTGACATTCAGGTTAATCATTTATTTGGGGCTGTGTTTTTAAAATTTGGCTTGAGTGTGGCTAGAAATTTTGTGGTAGGTTCTCTTCCTACCAGGTTTCTAGGACAGTAAATGTTAGTTGGAGCCACGGTGTACATCATTGCCCCGGTTTGGTAAGAGTGTATCTGGGAATGAAGCCAATGTGGGGAAAAGCATGAGGGAAAGGTGGAGAGAAACTGGCTCCTGAAGATATTTGAACCTCTAAATCCTGCTGAGCCTGGAGCTGGACCTGCTTTTACGTTTCTCCTGATTTGCTTAATTAGGTATGAATTAGGTTCCTGTCACTTTTAAATGAAAAGGTAACTAATGTAGCTCTCACATATCAGAAACCTACTCTGTACCAGGTCCTTCAGGTATGTTAGAATATAAACCGTGTGATGTGAGGGACCTGTCTGTTTTTATCCGTAACACTTATCACCATCTACTCCACTACATATATTACTTATTTAATCGGCTTGTGTGCTTCCATATCCCTCGAAAGAAGGTAAGTCCCAGTCTGTTTCATTCACTCCTCCATGTCCAGCTCTTGGTACAAAGCCTCAAGGCCATGCTTAGTGAGCTGGGGAGTAGTGAGAGCTCTAAGCAGAGGAGTGACGTGACCTGACTTGCTGTTTCAAGAAGGTTACTCTGTGTTGAGAAGAGACCAAAAGGGTGAAGAGAGGAAGAAAGGAAACCAATTGGGAGGCTATGGCAACATCCAGGTGGGACACAGTGACTTGGATCAGGGTGAGAAAGCAAAGGAGACAGTGGGAAATGTTCTGATACTGGACATACTTAGAGGAAGAATCACCTGGATTTGGTATCAAATTAGATACAGAGATGAGAAAAAGGGAGAAACTGAAGATAACTTCAGGGATTTTGACTTCATTGTGCAGGTGTCTCTTTCGCCTCCATAAATTGATCTGTTTAAGGGTCATCACATCCTCCTTGACCGTTATTAATTTAGGAAAAGACATGTGACCTTCATGATAGCCAGTGGGGTATGGCAGGACATCTGTTGGGAGAAGCTCCATAAATGAACAACAGGAAGAGAGTCACCTTCTTTTTCCTCTGGATGAGCTGTGTCTGGATGCGCTACCTAGAACATCTGTAGCATCCTGATACCAGCCTGAGAATGAAACCAACCCGGAGGCTGGCAGAGCTGAGAGGTGGAGAGAACCAGCATCCTGGGTGACATCAGTAGGCCCCTGAGTCAACCAAGCCTAGCTCTGAACTTCCTCATTATGAGATGCTATTTTTGTATATTATTTAAGACAGTTTAAGGCAGGATTTCTGTTACTTACAACTTAAAGCGTCCTGATCCAGGACCCTCATTGGTAAGTTTTATGGTTTTACAGGTTTCTTTTTAGAATGAAGTACCAAAGGATTTAGAAATGTTTCCAGTGTGTCCAAAACAATATATCATACATTATTACACTCTTGGCTGGAGGAAAAAGATTTGATAGGAGGGAAAAGCCTGGATAGGAAACCAATTCCACAGTTACAGCAGGCAACAAATTACACATACATTGATTTATGACATGAAAGGAAACAAATCAGTTGAGGAATTGTGAGTGCAAAGCTACAGTGCCCTAGAGCAGTGTTTTTCCAACTGCAGTATGTGACCTGCTCGTCATAGGTCATATGAACAATTTAGTGAGTCTAGACTAGCATTGAAAAAATGAAATAGAACAAATAGAATAGGACAGAATAGAAAAGAACAGAATAGAAATTACCAGAGCACATAGTAAGGATTATTACCTTGTGGACCTTTTGTTCCCGTTTTATACTTATGTATGTGTCTGCTGAGTCACCACGTAAAACGTGTGCCTTGTCGTGGGTCACGGCCAAAAAGGTTTGAGAAACACTATACGAGAATACAGAGAGATCCTGACCATCTCTCTTTACACACAGCTCTCCAAACCACCAGCACTGACTGGTAGATTAGCTTTAATTATACAAATAAATTTAACATCTTTTCTAATGAAAAAGTATTCTATTCATGTGACTGTCATAAAATCTTCCTTCTCAGATAAAAATGGTGCTCCAGATGCATGGAACAACAGGGGACCAGGACTACAGGTGAGCCCTTGCAAGGTCCTTGGGTGTCAGGCTGAGTTGCTCCATGGAGCTTGCCTTGCATTCTCTCTCAGAAGTCTCTCTGAACATCTTTGGTTTCTATGTGATTCTTGCTTCTTATGCTGACATGAGGGGAGGAGGCAAAAGAGGTTTATTTTCATCTCATTGTTGGTGAAAGTGCCCTCGTATTGGTGTAGATTCATATTAAAGCTGATTATTTTTAATTCCAAAGAGATTAGAAGCCACTCCCCAAATTTCAACTCCCAGTGCAATTAGTTGTTCATTAGGTAGCCCATCATGAGCACATGTTCCCATCAAGTGGCCCTACTTGTTCTGAGGGCTCTTATATATAAATCACACCTATTCATGATATGGAAGGCTTGTTAAGGTAAGGGGCCTGGGCTTTGGGTTGCATTTCCTCATCCCACCTCTAATTTCAGTGCAAGGCCGATGGACAGTTCCATGCAGGCTTGGACCTCCCCAGGTACCCACCTGTGCTACCCTCAGGGCCCAACCTCTGCCAAAGGACACCTGCCTGTGCATCTGTCAGTCCAGAACACCTGCCTGTGCACTTATCACTCCTGGGAGCAATCCTCAAAGAAGAAGGGATGGATGCTGACGGACGTATACTCCAGCCTCCCGTCCTTCAAGGGACAAGCCCAGGAGGAACTTCATATGCTCCTCAAAGGCCCTTGAATCTCAGAAACTGAATCTCCATTGCCTGCAACTGGACCTTGATAATACACCCTTACGTTGACTTTCCCTTCTTCCTTGTCCCACTCTCCCTTTTCCCTCCCTTCTGCTCCTTGGGATAACCTCCCAAACAAAATACCTGCACCCAAATCCTTGGGTGGGACTCTGATTTTAGGGGAACTAAAAGAGAATATAAACTAAGCAGAATCTAACTGACTTAAGGAAAAACACATCTAAAGAAATTATTTCATGAACCCAAACAAAGCCTTCATAATATGATATACATATATACAATGACTTTAAAAGAATAGGAAGGGATCGGTAACAGAAATACTTGGGGGCGTCATCCTCAGAAGAACCAAAGAAATTGATGTGGAAATTTACAAATCAGTAGCAAACTTTAGAAATCTCATAGAAAAGAGGTTAGCTGTCTCTGAATCCATTTCTTATCCACCTGAGCTGAAAAAGTCACAAAGTGGGTGGGCAGCACTGGAGAACAGTGCAAAGTTACACCAGGGGTCCCCTTAAAACCCAGCCACTCGTTGATTCTCTTCATCTCATCTCTTCAGAGACATGCCAACAAAGGCTAGTTACTTTTCACACTAGATCACATCTCCAGGTAAAACCAGGGAACTAGAATGGGAAAATCTATTCTGAGGAGCAATCTTCCACAAATAAAGATCCAAAATAAGAAAAGAGGGAAAAATTTATAAAATAAGTGATTTTAAAATTTTTATAAATATGACGCTCTAAATATTTTTGATTCAGAAAAATCAAAAAAAAAATCACTAATTTTAAGAAATTTGGAAGGCAGTTTTAATCAGTAAAAGCTCTAAGGTACAAATATATATTTGAGTGTCAAAATACAATATCACCTTCAAATACTCACAGAAATACAATCTAGTTTACTAAACCCATGCTTAAAAGAATTCCTTAGACAACTTGGTCTAGTACAAAGTTAAAAACAGCTTATAATGTGTGATATCGGTTATGTTTCAGTTAATGACTGCTTAAAATAGTATTTTGTTGTAAGCATTTTAAATATCTTTCTGTGCATCTCTTTAAATTTTCTGTGAAGAAAAAGATATTTCTAACGTGGTAAATCCTTGTTCCACCATGTTTTAAAATATCTCAAATGATGTTTTAGTGATGTCTGGATTAATGAATGTCTCTTGCCCTGACACATACCGACAGAGTATGACACACAAAGTCTGAGAACCTATCATTTTTTTCTATATTTAATATTGGTCAGGCCCCTATTAATGTTGAGTCAAGTTCTGGTTTCTGAATTTCTAGAGAGCTGTAGAGGACTTGGAAAAGGTCCAAAGAGAAACAACAAAAACCATTAAAAGGATGGAGGAGAAGACCCCTGAGGAAATGTTAAAGACACTGAACTGGCTTCACCTTGAAAATTGCAGGCCAAGGACTGATTTAATAACTTTCTTTGAGAACAGGATGGTTTATTTGGAGGAGGATGCTAGCTGGCTTTTCTCCATCTCTACAGAGATGAAAACCAGACAAAACTGGATTAGAATGCAACAAGAAAGTCCTCTTTGACCTAAGGCAGAGCTCAGCTGCAAAGGTGATTAAACTCTGTCATTACCAGCACTGGAGAGCTGTGAAAATATGTTCAACAACCATTAGCTATGGGTAGTTTAGGTAACTCACTGGAGAAGGAAATCCCTTTAACCCTATGCGTCCATGTATTTGAATTCTCAAAAGCCAGGTTAAAAGATTTACCCAGTGCAGAGGGGAGACCAGATTTCCCTCACCTGGGAACAAGGTCACCAGAATATATCATCTTTCATTCTGAAGCTAGAAAGATTTCACATAAAATGAATGATATTAGCCATATGCTGAAGTAATGCAACTCTGAGTTGGTTTGCAAATATTACTAATAAAAGTAGTATTTCCCAAATTTCATAAAGAAATGAATGGAAACCATGTTGAAACATATCTAAGAGAAACTGTGATTTAATCATATTCATTACACATCTATTGAACACCTGCTATGTTTCAACCAGTGTGCCAGGTACTGGAGATTCCAAGTCAAATCTGACTTGGTCACTGACCCCCGGAGGGGTTACAATCTGGTGAGGAGAGAGATATGTTACTGGCTAATCCTATGATAGTGAGAAAGGCAGCCAGTTGTGGAGGCACCTGAGTAAAACTCCTAGTCCAGAAGGGATATTCTGGGAAGGTTTCCTGAGAAGGGGCCCTGAGGATGAGCTTTGGAAATAGATGTAAAATTGGCACAGGAAGGATTTCTTCTAGAGAAGAAGGTGGATTAAAGGAAGGATATAATACCCAAAGTGAGTCTGTGCTCTGTGCTATGTGCCAGGCACCGTATCGAGTGCTTAATCAGCATGATTTCTTTGAATCATCATGACCTCCCTTTTACTCATGCATCAGACTTCTGAGTGGCTGCTGTGTTCCAGGGAATGAACACAGATTCTGTTCTCCGAGAGCTTAGCCCAGTGGGGCATGCTATACAATAATCAAATAATCATAAAAGTGTGATGAATGGAAAAGGAAAAAAAGTTGTTAATTGCAATATAGCAATTTCCTTCACTCTTTCAACAATCAAAGAGAATTCTGCTTTTGCCTTCTAAGCTTCTCCCATCTCACTCCCTCCCCTACCCCACTCCAAGAAAAATTCTTCCTCTGTCAGCTGGGTTCCTGAGCTGTTGTGATGCCAAATATAATTAACGGGGGAAAAGAGACTAGACTTTAGAAGTAAGGGTGAGCTATTTGTTCAAGAAAAGAACAGAGGTGGATGGAAATAATTTATTAAAAAATGAAATGTTATTTTATTTTATAACATAAAAAGTCATCTCAAAAGACGACTTTTGAGATGGACATTTACGTATGAGTAAGATTCTATGGTAGGGGAGGTATGAAAACGATGGAAGCAGTATTCAAAAAGGATGGATATGGGAAAGTGGGTGGTGCTCAAACTACAGGTTTTCCAGTTTGGCTGAGGCAGAGGGTACATGTTAGGAACATAAGACACAGAAGCTAGAATATTTGGTGACTATCATATAAGATGCCAAGCTGAGGAATGTCTACTTAATTGAAGGTTTTTGAGCAGGTATATAATAAAACTGGGGTTGTATTTTGGTAAAAGTCATCTGGCAGTCACATAATATAAATTATCCTGGGAAAGACTGACTTTGGACTCACTGAGAAATCTTCTTGCTGGAAATATTTTTCTTAAGTAGATTCTCATACTGGCAAGCAAGTACACGGACCAGCTGACAAAATAAACCAATTTGGCAGTCATATTTCTCAGGGTAAATTAATATAATCTATATTATAAATCAGTTTATAGATCAGTCCGTTCATGTATTCCTCAATCGACTTGCTTATTACTTTAAAATGCATTTCCTTCTAGATGGATCTAAGAACACTGATAAATATGTACAAAACATGTACATTTATTTACTGCAAATACAGCAGCAAATAAATCAGAAATGAAAATCAAAAACCATATAGGGGAAATGGAAAGGCAATTATCTAGGATCAGGATCTAGAATAAGATGGTAAATTCAAACATTACATTAGCTCTAGCT
The DNA here is from genome assembly GCF_026419965.1 of Kogia breviceps. Classification (NCBI taxonomy): domain Eukaryota; kingdom Metazoa; phylum Chordata; class Mammalia; order Artiodactyla; family Physeteridae; genus Kogia; species Kogia breviceps. Next base: position 17,369,422 of record NC_081315.1, read on the forward strand.
TCCTAAAAGCCCAGGCATAAAGGAAATCTGAATAGTGTAGTTCTTAATGCCTAATGAAAGAAATTTTATTAGTTTTTTAGGTAAGACACGCTTTTTCTTCCTGGAGTCTAATAGAAAATTAGCATATATTTTTAGTGAAGTCCAGTTTTTAGACAATGAAAAATCAAACTTCACATAGTCATTTCTTTTCTTTTTAAAAAAAATTTGTTTATTTTATTTATTTATTTTTGCCTGCATTGGGTCTTTGTTGCTGCATGTGGACTTTCTCTAGTTGTGGCGAGTGGGGGCTACTCTTTGTTGAGGTGCACAGGCTTCTCACTGCAGTGTCTTCTCTTGTTGCAGAGCACAGGCTCTAGGCGCATGGGCTTCAGTAGTTGTGGCACGTGGGCTCAGTAGTTGTGGCTCATGGGCTCTAGAGCACAGGCTCAGTAGTTGTGGCGCTCGGGCTTAGTTGCTCCGCGGCATGTGGGATCTTCCCAGCAGGGATTGAACCCGTGTCCCCTGCATTGGCAGGTGGATTCTTAACCACTGTGCCACCAAGGAAGTCCCATAGCTCACTGTTCTGATTTCCAGGATTATTAGTAAAGAATTTTATCCTTTCAAATGCTTTTTGGCCATTCAGGTATGCTCCTCTGTGAACTGCCTTAACAAATCCTTCATCCATTTTCATAACTAGTAATTTTTTTCCCCACTGATTTGCATGAGTTCCATTTTGTGGTCTTATTATAATCTATATTTGGATTACAGAAATTTAAATATGTTCTCTTATCTGTGAGTTGTTTTCAAAAATACTGGTGGTATCTTTGGTCTGCAGAAGTTTCAAATGACACAACCCTGAAATCTAAAATAAGACAAAACTCACCCAACTGATACATATTTCCTACTTTTTGTTAGATAAACACAATCCTCCTTTTGCTAATTTCATTACTCTTGAGAGAGTAAACTTTGAGATGAGACATTAGATGTGGCAAAGGAAATAAACCTGCCTTCAGGACTATCTACATAGAGCAGCCTGGGGTAGGGGCCTAGTGGGCTACAGCACCTGGGGATCTAAAGTTCCTTCTCATCAGCCTGAAAAGAAATTGCTGAAAAACACACCCTCAGGCATCAAAGAAGATCTGAAACTTTTTTCAAATTATATTATGCTCTAGAGAACATTGAAAAAAGTTGTTTTTCAGAAGCTGATGGCTCAGATTAGAAGGGCATAAATTTCAGTTTCCAGTAAGCTTGCACTTACCTTTCCTCAATAACAGGATGTGCCATATGGCAAGGTATGTTTACATTCACTTGTGAAAGTGCCCTGGCTCTGCTTCACTTCCTTTGACTAATATCCCCAAATTCACTCTTCTAAAACACTTTCCATTTCTTTCCAACAATTATCAGTTAGATATCTTGGTAGGACAAAAAAGAAAAGACCTAAATAATAAAAATTTTAAAATTCCCAGGGATAGATTTAGCAAAAAACATCCAGGTGTACTTTACTGAGGAACATACAAGATTTTATTTACTAGAGAGAAATGCTATGTTCCTGAATGGGGATAGTCATTAGTGAAAAGACATCAATTATCCCCAGATTAATATATGTATGCTTAACATAATTACCAATAAAAATTCATCTGAAAAATGAACTAGTAAAAATAGCCATAATACTTCCAAAAACAAGAGTAATAAATTATAACTGCCTTGTCAGATCTTTAAATTGCAAAACTGGTGCCAAAACACAAAGTCCAAAAGCATGTAAAAAAAATAAAATTTAAATGATGAATGTGACTTTTGAAATCAGTTCAGAAGGGATTGACAATTCAATATACGATGTGAATAACCATTTAACCAACATAAAGTTAGATGACTACCTCACACCATATGCCAGAATAAATTCCAGAAGAATTGAAGGGTTAATTTTTTTTTTTTTTTTAACGAAACCATTTTCTGAAGAATATAGAGTTCGTTATTTATATATCCTCGGGAGTATAAGTGGCCTTTCTAAGAGAAGCCAGCGATTATAATAGAAAAATTCCATAGAAATGATTCCAAAGTTTCTTCATGCTCATAATGATGATGACAATGATAAAGTTAAAAGAAAAATTATAAGCTTATCTTTATCTTTAAAATACAAATAAGTATTCTGTCTAAAGGATGCATTCTGAAAGTTGACAGAGTTGTAAGGGGAGGAAAGGGAGAACATTCACTTTTTACTTTGTACATTTTAAAAAAGAAGAAAATGTGGTGGGACAATGGGCCATTTTTACTTTACTTTCTCTGTATTTTCCAGGTTTTAATTTTTCTCTAATAAACAACACTACTAATCTGTTTATCAAAAGAAAAAAACCCCCATCATTTTAAAGTAACTCTAAAGCTTTAAAGCAGGTTAAAGGCTAAAGTAACTCTAAAAAGGAACACTCTCGGACTTTCCCGGTGGTGCAGTGGTTAGGAATCTGCCTGCTAATGCAAGGGACATGGGTTTGAGCCCTGGTCTGGGAAGATCCCACATGCTGTGGAGCAACTAAACTCGTGCGCCAAAACTACTGAGCCTGTGCTCTAGAACCCACGAGCCACAACTACTGAGCCCACATGCCACAGCTACTGAAGCCCATGTGGCTACAGCCCATGCTCTGCCATAAAAGAAGCCACCACAATGAGAAGCTTGCGCACCATAACGAAGAGTAGCTCTCACTTGCCACAACTAGAGAAAGCCCACACAGAGCAATGAAGACCCAACGCAGACAAAAATAAATAAATTAAATAAATAAATTTATTAAGAAATAAATAAATAAATAAAATTAAAAAGAAATACTCCTAAAAATCGATTTTATAAAGCCACAGCAGAAGCAAGAAGAACTACAATTCTGCAGCCTGTGGAACAAAAACCACATTCACAGAAAGACAGACAAGATGAAAAGGCAAAGGCTTATGTACCAGATGAAGGAAAAAGATAAAACACCAGAAACACAACTAAATGAAGTGGAGATAGGAAACCTTCCAGAAAAACAATTCAGAATAATGATAGTGAAGATGATCCAGGCCCTCAGAAAAAGAATGGAGGCAAAGGTCGAGAAGATACAAGAAATATTTAACAAAGACGTAGAAGAATTAAAGAACAAACAAACAGAGATGAACAATACAATAACTGAAAAGAAAACTACACTAGAAGGAATCAATAGCAGAATAACTGAGGCAGAAGAAGAGATAAGTGACCTGGAAGACAGAATGGTGGAATTCACTGCTGTGGAACAGAATAAAGAAAAAAGAATGAAAAGAAATGAAGACAGCTCAAGAGACCTCTGGGACAATATTAAAAACAACAACATTTGCATTAAAGGAGTCCCAGAAGGAGAAGAGAGAGAGAAAGGACCAGAGAAAATATTTGAAGACATTATAGTCGAAAACTTCCCTAACATGGGAAGGAAATAGCCACCCAACTCCAGGAAGCAAAGAGAGTCCCATACAGGATAAACCCAAGGAGAAACACACCGAGACACATAGTAATCAAATTGGCAAAAATTAAAGACAAAGAAACATTATTACAAGCAGCAAGGGAAAAATAACAAATAGCATATAAGGGAAATCCCAGAAGGTTAACAGCTGATTTCTCAGCACAAACTCTGTAAGCCAGAAGGGAGAGGCATGACATATGTAAAGTAATGAAAAGGAAGAACCTACAACCAAGATTACTCTATGCAGCAAGGATCACATTCAGATTCGATGGAGAAATCAAAAGCTTTACAGACAAGCAAAAGCTCAGAGAATTCAGCACCACCAAACCAGCTCTACAACAAATGCTAAAGGAACTTCTCTAAATGGGAAACAGAAGAGAAGAACAGGACCTACAAAAACAAACCCAAAACAATTAAGAAAATGGTCATAGGAACAAACATGTCAATAATTACCTTAAACATGAATGGATTAAATGCTCCAACCAAAAGACACAGGCGTGCTGAATGGATACAAAAACAAGACCCATATATTTGCTGTACAAGAGACCCACTTCAGACCTAGGGACACATACAGACTGAAAGTGAGGGGATAGAAAAAGATATTCCATGCAAATGGAAATCAAGAGAAAGCTGGAGTAGCTATATTCATATCAGATAAAATAGACTTAAAAATAAAGAATGTTACAAGAGACAAGGAAGGACACTACATAATGATCAGGGGATCAATCCAAGGAGAAGATATAACAATTATAAATATATATGCACCCAACATAGGAGCACCTCAATACATAAGGCAACAGCTAACAGCTATAAAAGAGGAAATTGACAGTAACACAATAATAGAGGGGGACTTTAACACCTCACTTACACCAATGGACAGATCATCCAAGCAGATAATGAATAAGGAAGGACAAGCTTTAAATGACACAATAGACCAGATAGATTTAATTGATATTTATAGGACATTCCATCCAAAACCAGCAGATTACACTTTCCTCTCAAGTGCACACGGAACATTCTCCAAGATTGATCACACCTTGTGTCACAAATCAATCCTCAGTAAATTTAAGAAAATTGAAATGATATCAAGCATCTTTTCTGACCACAACGCTATGAGAATAGAAATCAAGTACAGGGAAAAAAACATAAAAAACACAAACACATGGAGGCTAAACAGTATGTTACTAAATTCCAAGAGATCATTGAAGAAATCAAAGAGGAAATCAAAAAATACCTAGAGACAAATGACAATGAAAACACGATGATCCAAAACCTATGAGATGATGCAAAAGCAGTTCTAAGGGGGCAGTTTATAGCAATTCAAGAAAGAAGAAAAATCTCAAATAAACAATCTAACCTTACACCTAAAGGAACTAGCGTAAGAAGAACAATCAAAACCCAAAGTTAGCAGAAGGAAAGAAATCATAAAGATCAGAGCAGAAGTAAATGAAATAGAAACAAAGAAAACAACAGCAAAGATAAATAAAACTAAAAGCTTGTTCTTTGAGAAGATAAACAAAATTGATAAACCATTTGCCAGACTCATCAAGAAAAAGAAGGCGAGGACTCAAATCAAAAATTAGAAATGAAAAAGGAGAAGTTACAACAGACACCACAGAAATAAAAAGCATCCTAAGAGACGACTACAAGCAACTCTGTGCCAATAAAATGGACAACCTGGAAGAAATGGACAAATTCTTAGAAATGCAGAAGCTGCCGAGACTGAACCAGGAAGAAATAGAAAATATGAACAGACCAATCACAAGGAATGAAACTGAAACTGTGATTAAAAATCTTCCAACAAACAGAAGTCCAGGACCAGATGGCTTCACAGCTGAATTCTATCAAACATTTAGAGAAGAGCTAAACCTATCCTTCTCAAACTCTTCCAAAAAATTGCAGAGGAAGGAGCACTCCCAAACTCATTCTATGAGGCCACTATCACCCTGATACCATAACCAGACAAAGATACTACAAAAAAAGAAAATTACAGACCAGTATCACTGATGAATATAGATGCAAAAATCCTCAACAAAATACTAGCAAACAGAATCCAACAACACATTAAAAGGAGCATGTACCATGATCAAGTGGGTTTTATCCCAGGGATGCAAGGATTCTTCAATATATGCAAATCAATCAATGTGATACACCATATGAACAAATTGAAGAATAAAAACCATACCATCATCTCAATAGATGCAGATAAAGCTTTTGATAAAATTCAACACTCATTTATGATAAAAACTCTCCAGAAAGTAGGCATAGAGGGAAACTACCTCAACATAATAAAGCCCATATACAACAAACCCACAGCACACATCATTCTCAATGATGAAAAACTGAAAGCATTTCCCCTAAGATCAGGAACGAGACAAGGATGTCCACTCTCACCACTATTATTCAACATACTTTTGCAAGTCCTAGCCACAGCAATCAGAGAAGAAAAAGAAATAAAAGGAATACAAATTGGAAAAGAAGAAATAAAACTGTAACTGTTTGCAGATGACATGATACTATACATAGAGAATCCTAAATATACCACCAGAAAACTACTAGAGCTAATCAATGCATTTGGTAAAGTTGCAGGATATGAAATGAATGAACAGAAATCTCTTGCATTCCTATACACTAATGATGAAAAATCTGAAAGAGAAATTAAGGAAACCCTCCCATTTACCATTGCAACAAGAAGAATAAACTACCTAGGAATAAACCTACCTAGGGAGACAAAAGACCTGCATGCAGAAAACTATAAGACACTGATGAAAGAAATTAAAGATGATACCAATAGATGGAGAGATATACCATGTTATTGGATTGGAAGAATCAACATTGTGAAAATGACTATATTACCCAAAGCAATCTACAGATTCAATGCAATCTGTATCAAATTACCAATGACATTTTTTACAGAACTAGAAGAAGAAAATCTTAAAATTTGTCTGGAGATACAAAAGACCCCGAATAGCCAAAGCAGTCTTGAGGGAAAATAACAGAGCTGGAGAAATCAGACTCCCTGACTTCAGACTATACTGCAAAGCTACAGTAATCAAGACAGTATGGTACTGGCACAACAACAGAAATATAGGTCAATGGCACAGGATAGAAAGCCCAGAGATAAGCCCAGGCACCTATGGTCAACTAATCTATGACAAGGGAGGCAACAATATACAATGGAGAAAAGACAGTCTCTCCAATAAGTGATGCAGGGAAAACAGGACAGCTACATGTAAAAGAATGAAATTAGAACACTCTGTAACACCATACACAAAAATAAACTCAAAATGGATTAGAGACCTAAATGTAAGACCAGACACTATCAAACTCTTAGAGGAAAATATAGGAAGAACACTCTTTGACATAAATCACAACAAGATCTTTTTTGACCCACCTCCTACAGTAATGGAAATAAAAACAAAAAGAAACAAATGGGACCTAATGAAACTTCAAAGCTTTTGCACAGCAAAGGAAACCATAAACAAGATGAAAAGACAACCCTCAGAATGGGAGAAAATATTTGCAAATGAATCAATGGACAAAGGATTAATCTCCAAAACATATAAACAGCTCACGTAGCTCAATATTAAAAAAACAAACAACCCAATCCAAAAATGGGCAGAAGACCTAAATAGACATTTCTCCAAAGAAGACATACAGGTGACCAAGAAGCACATAAAAAGCTGCTCAACATCACTAATTATTAGAGAAATGCAAATCAAAACTATAATGAGGTATCACCTCACACCAATTAGAATGGGCAGCATCAGAAAATCTACAAACAACAAATGCTGGAGAGGGTGTGGAGAAAAGGGAACCCTCTTGCACTGTTGGTGGGAATGTAAATTGATACAGCCACTATGGAGAACAGTGTGGAGGTTCCTTAAAAAACTAAAAATAGAATTACCATATGACCCAGCAATCCCACTACTGGGCATATATCCTGAGAAAAACCATAATTCAAAAAGCCACATGCACCCCAATGTTCATTGCAGCACTATTTACAATAGTCAGGTCATGGAAGCAACCTACATGCCCAGCGACAGACGAATGGATACAGAAGATGTGTTACATATATACTTTGGAATATTACTCAGCTATGAAAAACAACAAAATTGGGTCATTTGTAGAGATGTGGGTGGATCTAGAGACTGTCATGCAGAGTGAAGTAAGTCAGAAAGAGAAAAACAAATATCATATATTAATGCATTTATGTGAACCTAGAATAATGATACAGATGAGCTGGTTTGCAGGGCAGAAATAGAGACACAGATGTAGAGAACAAACGTATGGACACCAAGGGGGGAAGGCGGCAGGGGGTGGTGGTGGTGGTGTGATGAATTGGGAGATTGGGGTTGACATGTATACACCAATATATATAAAATGGATAACTAATAAGAACCTGCTGTATAAAAAAATAAACAAAATTAAAAATTTTTTAAAAGCCAGTTATCCCAACTGAAATATAGGTAAAGGACAGGAGTATAAAAAAACAGTTTATAAAGGAAGTAAAAATGGCCCATAAGCATCATAAACTACGTTTAATTTCACTAGTAATCAAAGAAATATAAATTAAAATAATCCTGAGATCTCACAGTGGTCTGTGAAGTTGGCAAAGAATAAAGAGAAAATGAATGCTCAGAGCTGGTAAAGGTTTGCAGAAACATGCTCGGAAGCAGTGCTGTTGAGAGCACGAATTTGTACAACGGTTTCAAAGGGCAATTTGGCGAATATATCAAAAGTCTTAAGATGTGCTACCCAATTTCTGTCTTCAGAAATTTTTCCAAAGAAAAGAATTAAACAAGTGCCCAAAGACTCAAACTATTGTTTGTAATAGTTGAAAATTGGAAACTGTTTAAATATCTATCAATAGGGGAGAGGTTAAGTAAATGTTGGCAAATCTACAAAAGTCGAATACTGTTCAATCCTTAAATAGTTATGTAAATCTATAATTATTCAAATGGAAAGATGGGCACAAAATAGTAGAAGAGGTTGGGTTATAAAACAGAATTTACAACACAATCACATTTTAAAAAGTCTGTGTGTGTGTGTGTACAAAAGCAGAGGAAAAAACCTCTGGAAGAAATGCCCACCACCCCACAATTTTTAAAGTAGTTCTGTTTAGAAGGTGGGATTACAGGTGGTTTTGCAGTTTTTCTTTCTATAATTGCCTTGATTTTTTTATTTTTTCAGTGAGCTATACATTACACTCGGAAAAAAGTAACGCTTAAACAAACAAACCAAACCAAACAAAAACCCCACCACCTGTGATGTACATCTTACCCTCTGGGGTGTCCCAGATTCTACTCCTGTTTGCCATACAAATGTCTAACTGTTAAACATTATAGGTTCTTATTCAGACAGACCCGTGATAGAATTCAAGCCCCAACACTGATGAGATGGATGCCTTTGGTTGAGTCTTAATCTCTCTAATGTTCAGTTGGCTTATCTGTAGTGGAGGGAAATCTATGTTAGCGGGTTATTAGAGGAATCAGTGAGGTGCTGAAAATACACAGGCTGCCCTAACTTCCGTGAGGCTGAGGGAAGAGTCCTCATCTCATGTGTTAAACAGAATATGCTACTGCTCTTCACAGGTATTCATTCATGTAGCAAGTGTACCTTCATAATGACAAAACCAAAATTTGGGTATAAAGTTATGTTTTATAAGTATCTGAAAGTTGCTAAAATATCAACAACTACTGAATTTAGTTATTATTGCATATGGCCATGTCTGTATGACTAATAAATTTAAAATACATGTAATTAATAATTAATTAATTTTACATTTCCATAAAATGTATTTTTCTTGCCTTTATTTCATGCTTATTTCTACAATGGTGACCACCTCATCTGTTGTTATAAAGAAGATTCTTATTTAACTTGTGTTCTATTGACAGCAAATACCTGACGGATTAAAATTAAAATGTAATTTTATTCAAAGTGTGCACAATTTGCATACATTTTCATTTTTAAAGTACATTAGTGGAAATACAAAAAAATGTGTTAGGTACTTTTATTTATATTTTTTAAAATTTATTTTTCTTCTCAGATATTTAAAGCAGATATTAAATTGAAAGGGAAATACAAATTATAACAAACAACTAACAATTTTAAAAATTATTTAAATATAGCTGAATTTTGAAAATATTTTGTAAATTTAATTCAATTATGTTAAATACTTTTATAAAAATAAAACTATTTGCAGTTCTAGTACTAAATGTCCATCAAGTTGCCAGTGTAAGAATTAGTATCTTACTTTCATTCATGTGATACCTAGACCACAGGTTCTTACATTTTTGGGTCTCAAGGCTCCTTTAAACTACTAAAAGTTGTTGAGGATTCCAAAAAGCCTTTGTTAACGTGGGTTATCAATATTTACATGTTAGAATTAATACTGGGAAGTTTTAAAAATACAGAATATGTAAGCACACATTCCATTAGCTCCCAGAGCAATGATGACATTACATTGTCTTGCAATCTCTAGAAAACTCCACTGTATACTTGAGAAAGCATGAGAATGAAAAAGGCAAACAAAGTCTTAGTAGTATTAAGAAAAAAATAGCTTGACCTGTAGACCCTGAAAGGGTCTCTGGGACTTCAGGGTTCCCCAGAACCACTGACCTGTAACAACGTATTATAAATTTAAAAGTAATGTGAATCGTCTAATACTGCAACATGATCCTTGCTCCTCCAGGGCCACTGTTGCAAGTACTCCGTGAATACCTTTGCATCCATGAATTGGAATCTGAAGAGAAGCAAGAAAATGGGCACTTGCCATTACTACTAAATGATTCTTCATTATGCAAGGATTTATTGCATTAGAGCTATCTAATAGGAAGGCTAACAAGTTCATCTGTCTTTTCTCTTACTGAAGTACTTCCTCCACCTGCCCTGGGGCCCTGAAGAGTGTTGGCTCCTAGAGCTGAGCCAACTCTCTTTGCCACATCCAGAGGGCTACTTTCTGGGCCTTCTCAGGCCAGGCCAGTGACTTTGCAGTATTTTCCAACTTGAAATTTCATTCTATTCGGGAACTCCCCCTTCCTCTTTCTGATGGCTATCCTAAACTCCCGGGGGGCTTATACAAAATACTGAGTGGGATCCTTAGGGGAGGAAAGTGGGTCCACTCTGGGCTCCTTCTATAGCAGTCCCAACACACACCCCAGGTGACCTGAGTCAGTCTAGTTCTTGGCATACCACCCATGGGTCTCGCTCCTGGAAATGGGGCAAGTTCACCTGCATACGGGTACCCATCCTGCTTACCCCTCAGCGCCTTGGGCTGCTGTTTCCTCCAAGACTGCAGCAGTGACCTTCTCCCTTCCCTGGCAGCACCCTCCCACCCCCTTCTGATGCTTGGTCCTTCGCTTGGACTGCTGCAGACCTGCTCCCTCTCTTTCTTTCTGAGTGAACTTCCTTATACTCAAAATCTTCTGGAGCCCCCTCCATCCCCACTGCAGATGGGGCCAGTCTCTAGGCTTCTCCTGGCCAGCTCTTGCATGCCGTGGTCCTGCTGGTCTTCCGCATACAGACCTCAAAACAGGGCACGAGTTGTCTCTACTTTTGGATCCCCCAAGCGTCAGGAAACATTTGGTCATGTCACCCTTTGCACAGGGTTTATTTCAGCATATAGGGGCACAGTACAAGGACTTCGTGCTACATTTTAGTTTTCCTCAACTGCAAACTTTTCTTCCTCTTTTAGGCTCAAAGCTCTTTATCGGGGTTAGTGGCAGGGCCGGTGAGGTACCTGCTTTGTCTATTCATACCCCCTTTGTAAACCTCTCTAGTGTTACATCAGAGCCCAGGGTTTGCCCTAAAAAGCAAAGTTACTTTTCTCTTTGCCTCTCTGCTCTGTTTCTTGCAAGTCCCCAGTGGAGCAAGTGTAAGTGCCATGTTTCTGAGTCCGATGGGAGAGCAGTGCAGGAAACTAATATTGAATTCTTTATTATTATTCTGCCACCTATACCTTACTCACTAGATTTTGCTAGTGTTGAAAGTGCAAATAATTACTTTTTATTCACGAACATAGATCAACAAAGGATCTTTTTCCTAAACGATGCTTAGTCGTTTGGGGTACAGTCATTGAGGTCATTTTAACTATTCTTCCACCCTGGCAGACAGGAATGAGGTCCCTAGGGCCACGCTGAAGTAGGACGCCTGGGCCGCGGGCTGTAGGGCTTGGTGCTTTAAGAAGCCCCGACATGGCTAAGGTTTCAGCCACCTGTTCTCTCTTCCAACCCAGTACCGTCTCCCTACAAGCCTTCCCGGCGGCTTCCTTGTCCTACTCATCTTGCAACTGCTCCCTGCCGAGCTTAGCTACTTCCCCAAGGCTTTTTCAAAGGCCGTCTCACGTGCACATCCCCCTAACGTTTAACACTGAGTATTACTTCAAAGGCTGGCAGCCCTGGAAAGGGAAGCATGACAATAAAAGAAATCCCAAGCGGAGAAAGGTTTGCTTTGGCAGCTGCTTGGATGTTCTGTAAGCGGGCTGGCGCCTGCTCCAACCTCCGCAGCTCGCTTGCCCTCACAGCTCATTACAGATGTTTTCTTTTGGTTCCGTGCCCTCCTGTCCCTTCCGGAGGCTCCACTTCTCACAGGCTTTTGTAAATGTCCGCGAGGCCTCAGCTGCTCGTGCCTCCATTGATCCCTTTATCTGCTGCCAACAGGAGATTCTCTTAATCTTGCCCGGAGCCACGCTCAGGAGGGGAGAGGCTCAAATACGCATAAGGTGGAGCCCACTGCTATTTAGTTCTGCTTTAAGGCCACAGGGCTCAGGAATGTCTTCAACAACCATTTTAGCAGAAAGCCTGCCCCATCATGTGTTTCCTCAAGGAACCCCTTGTGGGTCTCCATCGAAATCCTAAACTTCGGCAAGACTATTATTATGTCTTTGTGCAGGGCTTGCAGTTTTTTTGTTTTTTAAGCACCCTGCAAACCAAGCCAATCACAGACTGAATTCACCCCGCTGATCACCAATTTAGGACCCCTAACTGACTTGCCTGAACTAGGAATTCTTGACCCCGTTGAAATAATTTTGCCCTTCTCTTGCAGTGCTGGTTTATTTACAATGCTTTGGAAAAGGCCTGAACCCTTAAGCCCAGAAATCCATCCACACAGCCCCCCAGGATAAGGGCTTGGACATCCACGACATCCTGGGGGCGTCTGTCCTTCAGGTAAACTTGGAGATCTGGCCAAGTTCAGTACTGAGTCCTTCTCTTGATGAAATGGGGCCCACACAATCTCCTTATTTCCCTGAAGACCACGCAACCAACTTCCTACTTCGTGGCTCTTTTGCTGTCACCACCATGACCTGGGGTCACCAGTTAGGGATGGGAAAACACAGACACGCTTTGTTGTCTTTGGTTCTGTCCGGAGGCGGCTTCCCCCTCCAGAGGTCTCCCTAGGCCTGCCTTCAATGGCTGCCGCCTTTCCCTTCCCCCACTGCCTTCCTCACACCATGAAAGGTCACAGCAGCTGGACAAACACCACGTGCCCAAGTTAAAGTAACAAAGACCTCTTCTGGGGCCTCGGGCTTATTGATGATAAGAGATTGCTTCCTGAAAGAAAACAATCCCTCAGAGTCTAAGCCACCTGCTAAAAAACGCTTCCTGCCTGTCCGATATAATTTGAGAACAAAAACCTGGAATGGAGCGATCTGTAAATTGCTTTGAATTGGTTAGGAAGTAAATTGTTCTAGTATTCTTTTCTGTTTGCCCTGAGCTAGCTCAAAAAGTAATAGAGTGATAGGTGACCCATTTGAAGCTCTACCCATGTAGATTACACCAAGACAAGGGCGGTAGGGTAATTTCCAAGAGACCCGATGTATGTGTTTAAAGAAGAAAAAATACACAAAAACTGGAAATGTAATGAGACGGTGAAAACTGTACTCACCAAACTCCTCTCAGAGAAAAAAGTGCTGTATATGGTTCAAAGGCATAAAGTTCTTGTATAGCCACCCAGGCTGGGAATTAGAACCTCTACAAGGCATCTTTATAAATAGGATAAAAATAGTTGGCAAAAAAACACCTTCTAAGGAAGACAAGGGCAATTAATTACTAGTAAGCTTTTGTTTTCCTTAGCGAAGGTCAGCCAGGGCAGATTTGCTGGGTCAGCAGAGGAGATGAGGGGGTCCTGCCACCCGTGTCCTCCTTCTCTGCCAGAGCTTTTGGCATCTCCCTCAACCCGTGAACTGAACAGTCTATTTTTTAAATATTAGTTGAAGGAGTGCCAAAATGTGAGCTTGCCAAGAAACCCACACATTTGGCTAAGACCCTGGACCTGAGAAGCTTGCCATCTTGGAGCTCCGACGGTTCATACTGTGGAGACAGCACTGTTCATCTGGACAGTTTTTAAACTAGGTGATTCAAGTGTGTCCTGGTTCCAGATTTACCTCTTGGGAAGTGGGCGTAAGTGGGGAGCTCTCAAGGAAAATCTATACTTTAGGGATAAAATAGGAAGCAGGACACCTGTGCGGTCGCTCAGGCAATTTTCACTGGGCGATGAGCGTAAAGTTACTGAACTCCCTAGTTCTCTTGCCCCAGGCATTGTCCTATTTCAGCCAAGACCCACTTGAGATGAGTTGGCTCCACGTAGAGAGTCTCTGGGCCCCAAACCTAAAGCTTCCCCGCACCCTTGTAGAAATTACGAAGGCACACAGCTATGGATGGAGAGCTGAGGTGAAGGAAAATTGGCCTAGGGAATGAAATCAATTCTCAACGAGGCTGGCGAGGCATCTGGGCCCTGGATAAGGCACTCTGTTGACAGCCTAAATGTGACTAACCTCCCTTGTGCCCAGTTATTTGCTTGAGGTCCCTTGACCTACAATAAAGCCTCTAAACCTACTGAATCTGTCTTTACAACAAATTCAAGTTGGAATTCATCAATTCTGCCCCATGTCATTTGCCACTCCTATGCCCAAGCACCTAGCGCTACAGCTGTAACTCTTTATTTAGGTATCCATCCTCTCTGTTAACATGGATGTGTCATTGTTTGCTCTCTCCGCCTGGGAAAGGATAAACTCCTGCCTGAAAGCTTGGTCTCGGAGCAGAGCTCCATGCACAAAGACAGCAAGTGCTAGGAGCTTATTATACTCACCACAAACATGGCCTGGCAATCCTCTGCCTTCCCACAGCCGACCCCAGGCCCCCTCTACAGTAAGGGATCCTCTTGGGCTTTGCTCAGATTTTTCACTAAGATGAAAAGCCAATTGAGTGTATTACAGTTGGTCGTTGGTTAGGCAAAAAAAAGACATTTTGCCAAAATTAAAATGGAAAATTTGGAGTCAATCTTAAATATTTTTTAAATGAGAGAGTGTTGCATGTGCACATGCTTCTGTGTGTGTGTGTGTGTGTGTGTGTGTGTGTGTGTGTGTGTGTGTGTGTGTGTGTGCTGGGTCTCAATTAGTGTCACTAGTTCCTCAGATGTTCTTGAACACCAGATGAATATAAGAGAAAGTATCTTGATTTGGTCTGCATATGGGGTTGGGATTCTTCAATCTAAAGAAGTGAAGTCTGAGGGACAACAGCCTGAAGAAAGTCACTATTAAGTATTAAGTTTACAAAAAAGCTTAGGGCTTCCCTGGTGGCTCAGTGGTTGAGAGTCCACCTGCCGATGCAGGGGACACGGGTTTGTGCCCTGGTCCGGGAAGATCCCACATGTTGCAGAGCAGCTGGGCCCGTGAGCCATGGCCGCTGAGCCTGCGCGTCCGGAGCCTGTGCTCCGCGACGGGAGAGGCCACAACAGTGACAGGCCTGCGTACCAAAAAAAAAAAAAAGCCAAAATGGCTTAAAGACTTAAATATAAGACATGACACCATAAAACTCCTACTAGAAGAGAACATAGGCAAACATTCACTGACATAAATTGTAACAATATTTTATTAGATCAGTCTCCCAAGGCAAAAAAATAAAAGCAAAAATAAACAAATGGGACCTAGGCAAATATATAAGCTTTTGCACACCAAAGGAAACCATAAACAAAATGAAAAGACAACTTACAGATTGGGAGAAAATATTTGCAAATGATGTGACCAACAAGGGCTCTTTTTCTAAAATATACAAACAGCTCATACAACTTAATATCAAAAAAAAGTACAACCCAATCAAAAAATGGGCAGAAGACCAAAACAGACATTTCTCCAAAGAAGACATACAGATTGCCAACAGGCCCATGAAAAGATGCTCAACATCACTAATTATTAGAGAAATGGAAATCAAAACTACAGTTAGGTATCACCTCACACTGGTCAAAATGACTATCATCAAAAAATCTTCAAATTATAAATGCTGGGGCGGGAATGGAGAAAAGGGAACCCTCCTACACTGTTGGTGGGAATGTAAATTGGTGCAGCCACTATGGAGAACAGTACTGAGGTGTCTTAAAAAACTAAAATTAGAGAGCTACCGTATGATCCAGCAACCCCACTCCTGGGCATATTTTACCCATAAAAGGCAAAAATTCTAATTTGAAAAGATACATTCATCCCAGTGTTCATTGCAGCACTATAGCCAAGACATGGAAGCAACCTAAATAAGTGTCCATCAACAGGTGAATGGAAAAAGAAGATGTGGTATATATATATATACAATGGAATATTACTCAGCCATTAAAAAGAATGAAATAATGCCATGTGCAGCAACATGGATGGACCTAGAGATTGTCATACTGAGTAAAGTAAGTCAGACAGAGAAAGACAAATATAATATGATATCACTTACATGTGGAATTTTAAAAATAGTACAAATGGACTTATTTACAAAACAGAAACAGACTCACAGACATAGAAAACAAACGTATGGTTACCAGAGGGGAAGGGGGGGGGCGTGGATAAATTAGGATTGTGGGATTAACAGATACATACTACTATATATAAAATAGGTAAACAACAAGGATTTACTGTTTAGCACAGGGAACTATATTCAATATTTTGTTTTTAAAAAAGCAGAAACAGTTTAAATTGCTGCATGAGAGATTTCTTTATCAGTGAAAATCATTCAATATTGAAATGGAATACACCAAGAGATGATATGGAATCTTCTCTAAGGGTTACTAAAATAAAACTTGTCAGTTACTAGGTAGTTTAGCACTGATCCTAATGGAAGGGAGAAGGGACATATTCTCCCCTATTTTCAGTTGAGTTTAAAAATCCCAACAATGATTCTCTAGCTTTAACCTAGTTATCTGTTATGCATTTGTAACCAAGTGCAAACTGATTATACTAGAAGAGCTTTCTTAATAATACATTATTTATGAGGAGAGCTTGTGTGGACTAGTAAGAAAAAGAATTTTAAAATGTATATGTAATTTATGTGTAATCATTAAATTGGGATCACATTTTTAAAACCAACCACACATCAAGGAAAATTTGGGAGAAAACTATATCTCAGCATCTTTTAGACACTTGAAAATAACCATCTACACTTTTTAAAATCAACATTTTAAAGCTGTACCTCTTTCATCCCTTCATTTCTAGTCTGTAGTCATACTCTGTAGGAAGAGACAAGGCTGTGACAACAGCCCTTGCCATGTCCTGAAGGGCTTATCTGCGCTGCTTTGCCTCTGCATCAAAAATAAACCTGAGGGAGTTCCCTGGTGGCCTAGTGGTTAGGATTCCGGGCTGTCACTGCCCGGGGCCTGGGTTCATTCGCTGGTTGGGGAACTGAGATACTGCAAGTCATGCAGAGCAGCCAAAAAATTAAAAACAAACAAACAAAACAAAACAAAAACCCCAACAACCTGAGGATTCATTAGTATTTAATATATGATAAAAGTAGATTGTTCAATACATGATCTTGAGAAAATTGGTTAGCTCTTTGAAAAATAATGAAGTTAGATCCTTACTTACTTCAAAGTATAATCCAAAATAAATTCCAAATAAATTAAGTGTCCAAAATAAAAACAAAAGAACTGGCTAATCACTCTTTGGATGGAGAAATCTATTATAACCAAAACAACCAAGGTGAAAAATATTATTAAAAAGATTAATAAAATTCACAATCTAAATGTTAAAAACTTTTGTTGATTAAATATGCACACATGCAAAATAACAGATAAATGATATTCTAGGGGAAAATCTTTATAGCATTTGTGAAAAATTGTTATTATTAAAATATAAAACTGCTCTTTCAGATTAATAAGGAAAGGAGGAAATCATCAATAGAAAAATGGGCATAGAACATAAAGGAGAAATTCTAAGAAAAAAAGGCAAATACTAGGGGTTTCCCTAATGGCGCAGTGGTTAAGAATCCGCCTGCCAATGAAAGGGCACATGGGTTCGAGCCCCGGTCTGGGAAGATCTCACATGCCGCAGAGCAACTAAGCCCGTGCACCACAACTACTGAGCCTGCGCTCTAGAGGCCCCGAGCCACAACTACGGAAGCCCACGCGCCTAGAGACCCTGCTCCACAACAAGAGAAGCCACCGCAATGAGAAGCCCGCGCACCACAACGAAGAGTGGCCCCCGTTCACCGCAACTAGAGGAAGCCCGCGCACCACAACGAAGAGTGGCCCCCGTTCACCGCAACTAGAGGAAGCCCGCGCACAGCAACAAAGACCCAATGCAGCCAAAAATAAAATAAATAAATTTTTTTTAAAAAGGCAAATACTAAATAAATATATGAAAAAATGTTCAACCTCCCGATTCACTTAAAAATAACAGAGGAAATTATATAAGGAATTGAATGAGATACCATTTTCAAACCCAAAACATTGACTAGTATTAAAAAGAATAATATGACAGTGGCAAGGGTAAGGGAAGACGGGCACTCATCCATCCAGCTGGCAGAAGTGAAATGGGTCCTTTTCTGGATGGCAATTAGGTGATATGTACCAACAAAGTTAATATATAATTAACTAATTATATATAATTAACTAATATATATATTTAAATATATATATAATTTAAATATATATTTTAAATATATAATTAACTAATATATAATATATACTAATTTGACCCAGGAATTTCACTTCTATGGATTTATGGTAAAGAAATAATTTTATACAAGGATAATTATCACATCATGGTTTAAAATAGTGAAGATATGGACATGATCTAAATACCTAAAAAGAGGGGATTGGTTCTATCAATTATAAGATTATCTATAGAGTAACACACTAGTCATTAAATACCATTCTGCAGATAAATACCCACTGGCGTGAAAAAATGTTCAACCTATCACTAAGGCTAAAATTATATGTGAGGTATGACAGTATTAAGCGTGTGTGTGTGTGTGTGTGTGTGTGTGTGTGTGTGTGTGTGTGGAAACATGCACAACAAAAAGTTTTCTCTGAGAGTGAAAGTATGGATTTCTGTTTCTTTTCCTTCTTTCTGTTGTTGTTTTCTGAAATTCTGTCTGCACTGGGCATATAACACATACCAGAAAGAAAAGATCATTAAAAACTCCAAAGTAACCCCAGTCTAGGGCTATGAACCAACAGTCAGAAGTGGACTAGTCGTCCCATAATTAGTTTGGACTGTAAACTGTAACCAGCTTTGAAATCAAAGGTCAGTCCTTGGGAGCTTCCCTGGTGGCGCGGTGGTTGAGACTCTGCCTGCGGATTCAGGGGATGCGGGTTCGTGCCCCGGTCCGGGAGGATCCCACATGACACCGAGCGGCAGGGCTCGTGAGCCATGGCCGCTGAGCCTGCGCATCCGGAGCCTGTGCTCCGCAACGGGAGAGGCCACAACAGTGAGAGGTCCGCGTACAGCAAAAAAAAAAAAAAAAAAAAAAAAAGGTCAGTCCTTGAGCTGGCCACATGGCCCCACTCTGGCCTCTGAGCTTCTGTTACCAGTGGCCCCTTTTGAGGAGGAGTGGGTGACTCTGCTTCCTGCACCAGGAACCAGGTGCTGGCCCAGAAAGAGAGCTCGGGTCAGGGAAAGGAGCTGCCTGAAGACACTCGCACAGCAATAGTAGATTGCATTACCTTCAGTTTTTACATTTTAGGAGCTGCATGTGTAAACTGTATGCCTGCCTGCCCTGCCCACCCTGCTATTTATAGCTATTCTAATCAGAACCTTCCATATTGCAACAATTGAGGAATGGCTAAGGAGTCAGTTAATTAACAGAATTTGTACAGCCAGATGCAAGAAAAATACCCAATGAAAAACCAGATCAACAAAGAAGCATTTATTCCTTGTAAAGGAACTGTGATTCCCCAGAGTTAAGATATACATCAACTCTTGGAGGAGATTTCTCAGGCAAGAAAGCAGGTAAATATCTCATTCTTTTCCTCCCCTTTTGAAGTATTTTTTCAGGTTTTCCTAGTAGATATTATTTTTCATAAGTAACTTCATCTGATAGACAACAAGCATATTCTTGTTTGTTTGTTAGGGTCAGGAGGCTGCCGCATCCGATTGTATAATGTTGGTAAAAGGACTCTCTAAAGCCACTTATTGTTATAAGATCTTGATTTATAGGGCACAGGAGTACAATGGACAAAGAATAAACACAGGATGTGTTCTTCACTCTGAATTGTTTAGTGTTAAAATTGCACACTGAGTAATAGCCGCTGGTACCACTGTAACAGGCATTTACACACGTATGCTGCGCCCCATTTTCAGGTCTATGAGAAATCGGCAACCAAAGGAGGTCTAGACCTGGGTACCTTCTCTTTGCTGGGTTTTAGGGAGAGCTGAGGCTGAGTTCTGTGGAGTGTTGTATGGGACTCCTGAAGTCAGGGTTAAACATTTCTAGCATACATGGTTAAACAAATTACAGTCACAATAACAACTTGAATTTGTTTAAGGAGGCAGCATGCTAAAATAAGATCAGAGGTTCAGGAATTAGACTTAGTTCAGATCCTTGCTTTGTTTCTTGTTAGAGGTGTGCCTTAACCTCAATAAATTTCAAGCTCCCAGTTGTAAAACTGGAATAAAATTATGCATGAAAAAAATTCAGATAGTGCATAGAGCTTTATGTTGTATTTTCAATCACACTCTCATTTGATCTTTGCAATGATCCCACAAAGAAGATATTATTATCCCTAATTTACAGTTGAGGAACCTGGTGCTCAGAAAATGAAATGTCTTAATCAGCTCATACAACTCAATAATAAAAAAAAACAAACAACCCAATCAAAAAATGGGCAGAAGACCTAAATAGATATTTCTCCAAAGAAAACATACAGACAGCCAACAGGCCCTTGAAAACATGCTCAACATTGCTAACTATTAGAGAAATGCAAATCAAAACTACAGTGAGGTATCACCTCACACCAGTCAGAATGGCCATCATTAAAAAGTCTGTAGAGGCTGTGGAGAAAAGGGACCCCTCCCACACTGTTGGTGGGAATGTAAATTGGTACAGCCACTATGGAGAACACTATAGAACTACCACATGACCCAGCAATCTTACTCCTGGGCATATATCTGGAGAAAACCATAATTCAAAAAGATACAGGCACCCCTATGTTCATAGCAGCACTGTTTACAATAGCCAAGACATGGGAACAACCTAAATGTCCATCTATAGAGGAATGGATAAAGAAGATGTGGCACATATATACAATAAAATACTACTCAGCTGTAAAAAAGAATGCAATAATGCCATTTGCAGCAACATGGATGGACCTAGAGATTATCATACTAAGTAAAGTAAGTCAGAAAGAGAAAGACAAATATCATGTGATATCACTTATGTGTGGAATCTAAAATACGACGCAAATGAACTTATCTACAAAACAGAAACAGACTCACCAACATAGAGAACAGACTTGTGGTTGCCAAGGGGGAGGGAGAGGGGGGAGGGAGGGAGTGGGAGTTTGGGATTAGCAGATGCAAACTAATGTATATAGAATGGATAAACAACAAGTTCTTATTGTAGAGCACAGGGAACTATATTCAATATCCTGTAATAAAGCATAATGGAAAAGAATATGAAAAGGAATATATATATGTATAAGTATATATATATATAAAACTGAATCACCTTGCTGTACAGCAGAAATTAACGCAACATTGTAAATCAACTATACTTCAATAAAATAAAAATTTTTTTAAAGGGGAAATTGAAATGTCCTAAATCACACAGGATAAGGACAGGTATCTTCTGATTCGTAGCCCTGTGCTCTTTCCACAAAACACACAAGATACATTCTAACCAACTAGCAATAAAGAAAATGAGTTGAAAAGAAGATGGGTAAAATGCAGCTGTTTGTCAGTAGCCCAAGCAGTGCTCCTATTTTTGAGTTAGTTTGTAGGTCCAGTCTGTATGGCCAATCACGTTTTCCCCCTGGGCTGCAAAGCAGTGCAAATGGAGCCATCCTTGGAAGTATCCCAGGAAACAGGAGTTAGCTGGCTCTGAGTAAGGCCTCTCTTTGCTTGATCCCGGCATCAAGGCAGCCATGGCTGAGCTGAGAAAGTGGCAGGTGACCATGAAGGTGGCCCTCTGCTTACCGAAGTGAACTCAATCTAAATTGGCCAAGTCAATTAGGAATTTGATTCTACCTATAGGAAGAGGATTTGACACATCAGCACTCATCAGTGGAAGATTATCTCAATTAACTTGTATTGCAAACAATGATTATAATGTAAGACCAAGGTTTCAGTCTGCGCCACCATGAAAGCTCAACAAAGTAAGAGCTAATTCCACAAAACTCACTTTGCCTTTTTATACTTGTGGGTAGTTTCATGACGCTCGTCTGAATCATTAGCTCATTTGATTACCTGTAGGGTCTCTTCAGCCTCCATTGGGTCCTTTCCCTGCCAAATTCAGCCTGGCAATATAATTCAGGAGTTTTGAGAAACATGAAACTTATGCTCTGGGATTTTTCTAGCTGTATGATGCAATGCTCTCAATTTCATTAAACAAAAACTGCTTCAAAATAACTTTGGGGGATAAACTTTTTGATGTGAGACCACATGAAGGCTGATTTCTTCACAGGATCAAATGTCTATGGCTCAAGTCTAAAAGTTTCCTTCTAGATACAATTCTCTTGATAGCAGCATAATTAAAAGCTTAAACTCCAAAGTAAGACAGAACTGGGTTTTAATCTCAGTTCCAACTGCGGGATCTCGGGTGAAATATTTATGCTGTTTCCTCATCTGTAAAATGGTGACAGTGATTGCACTGACCTCATAGAATTACTATGAGGAATTTGAATGAAATAATATTTGCAACATACTTAGTAACTCCTGAAAAATAGTCATCATTCGAGAACCTTACTGCTATCCTTATTCATCAAGTATTTATGGCCTGTGATGTGGCAGATAGTGTGCTCATCCTCAGGGGTGCAGCAACAGGAGACGGTTCTTCTCAGGATGCCAGGGTGACCAGTGCCTGATGCATAGCAACTGCTGAAGAGCAGTCAGTTTTTATTTTTATTTATTTTTATTTTTTTGCCGTACGCGGGCCTCTCACTGCCGTGGCCTCTCCCGTTGCGGAGCACAGGCTCCGGACGCGCAGGCTCAGCGGCCACGGCTCACGGGCCCAGCCGCTCACGGGCCCAGCCACTCCGAGGCATGCGGGACCCTCCCGGACCGGGGCACGAACCCGTGTCCCCTGCATCGGCAGGCGGACTCTCAACCACTGCGCCACCAGGGAAGCCCCGGAGCAATCAGTTTTTGATAGTAGTAAAACAAGTCCACGAGGGGAACTACAGGAGACCCCAACTCTAAGCAGAGGTCCTAGTCACAAAGCAAGCTCTCACCTAGAAAGGTCAACTGATCTGAAGCAATAGCCTAATTTATAAAAAGTTCCAACTACCGAATTTTAAAAAGACCACAAAGCAACAGAAAAATTGTCAAGGACAGAAAATTCACAGAAAGCAATACAAATAATGAAAAAAATAATGCATAAAGATGATTTGAAAAAAGATTCCTATGCTTTCTACTTTCTGTGGACATGTATTACTTTGATAATTATTTTTAAATTATTATTTTTATGTTACAAAAGGCTCCATAGAACTAGGACTTAAAATATCTATAAGGGAAGCATTCACTCTCCTCCTCTACAACCCCCCAGTTACAAGCACGTGTTGGAATTTTGATTTTGCTGCAAAAGAAAAGGCCCATTGTGATCATTTCAAAGAGTACGTCTTGGCAGGACATTTTGTAGGTAAAGAGAATGTTAAATCATCATTGTTAAACAAGGAAGAGAAAGAAAAGAAGTTTTGATTATTGGTCACAAGACTCTTGACTGATAGCTAAGTGGGGGACAACTGGTTCTCAGAATAAGTGTTAATTCCATTAAAGTTTATCAGAAAATTGCTCATGCATTTTTTTCATTTCCTCCCAGAATGAGGTTGTAAATTAAATCAGACGCAGAAAGTGTTTGGGATCATTTTTCTTTCACATCTTTCAGTCCTCCTTGTCTTCCAATCGTTCTTACTTCTATGATGGGCTCCCTTTCTGGCGAGTTACCTGATCCACAATCCTGGACGTTAACCTCTCCCTTGCATTTCCAGGTCAAATCACCAAGTCCTTGGTCCTATCTCTTAGATAAATCTCTCAATTCAGTGCCCTCCTTTCCAAAGCCACCATCACTACCTTTTGCTGGCACTTACATATTTCCTGATTCCCCAAGGACAGTGACTTTCACTTTATACTTTGATCACATTTATATGATTTAATATTATTTTTTCATGAGTTCTTTTTAAAGATGACTACTATCATGATGAGAAAACTATGTTTTAAATCTGATAAATCAAGGTTAACCTATAAAAGGGTATCAAAGTCATCAAACCATCAATGCGTTTGATGTTATCAAATAGAGTGTGTATATATGATAAGAGTACTGAAAGAACTGTTAGAAATTTAATTGAGGATTTTCTGTTTAGAGTAAAAAATAAAGGATCCTGTTGTGCCCAAATAGCCTCTCTCCCACAGTTAGGGGGACCATATTTCCTAAGTGGTCAAAGACAATTCTAGTTCTAGTTCATGCCTGTCGTCCTGGAATAATCATTATTTATCCCGCTTGGGCAATAAATTTTATGGTTACTATATCTAGAATGGATATCTCATAACATTTCCCCCCTTTTGTCTTGTAAAAGTATTCCTTTATTTGGAAAGTACCCATCATAGGGGATTCCAGTAGGGATGAACCCACATGGTTACTCTCCCAGCCCTCATCCTCCTAGATAGACGCATGCCTCCAGCTTGGCCAGTTAGAACAGCCCATCTCTTGGACCCCAGTTTAGGGAAAAGCATACGACCCACGCCAGTCAATCAGAGTCCTTCCTGAAAATTTTTACAGGCGCTTTCTGAAAAAATTCTCCTTTATCCGGGTTTGCTCAGTTGCTTGGATATGAGCTTTGGAGTTCCAAGGACTACTTAGCCTGCTATGCGGAAAAAGCCTGTCTCAAAGGGAGAGCGCCACGATGACATCACTGACTACGCGTCAAGTCACCTGCATTCCACACTCCCCAGCCCAATAAGACATGACTTTTAAAAAATCAGTTAAAATAGTTTTAATTAATATGCCCTCTCTCCAGCTCCCCTTACAGTATATAACATGGACCCCAAATGAAATTGAACATTATATGGAATCCCGTAAAGGCAGAGGTTTCCATTCTTGAGATTTCATTAATGGAAAATAGAACACATATTAGTTAAAGCACTTAATAATACTTATTAACTAAAAGTAAATTATTGTTACAGTTATAAACTCAAGGGCAGAAACAGAGAATTTGAGGTGCAGCTCTTGCAAAATACAAGGGAAGTCTCAGAGGAAGAGCAGTGGGCTCGTTGTATATTAATGGCTCTTTCTGAGATAAGAATCTGCTTTAAGCACATGATTCCTGGTTATATGTGGCTTACCTGCCAGATGTTGTTTAATTCTCACCCTCTTTCTGACCCTATCCCTAGCCACCACAGATTCAGGAGTTGGTGTGCAAAGAGGTTCTGCAAGAAGGTGAAACGGCTGTTTTGCACATCACTTGGTAATTTTTAAGAGCTGAAAATGTAATTACTTTTATGCGACCTCAAAATATCCCCAAGTGAAAACACTTGCGTCAAAGCAGCAGCTTCAGTGCCAGGTATCTGCTGCCTCTTTCGTCTGGACTTGCCCCCTTAATTTAGTTTTCCATCCAGACTCCCCAGGGATTTTTATGAGATGATAATCTGATCTGATCATAACCTTAGTTAAAGTTCCTCTAGCTCCTGTTTTCCTTTCTCCCACCACATCCCCACATGGCTTCCCAGCTCCACTTATATCAAATTATACACAAGTCCACAAATGCCCACGTGACTCATGACTCCATGCCTCTGCAAACCCTTCCCCTGCTTGAAGGTTTTTCTCTCCCATCCTGCCTGATGTGATGACCTCATCTTGGGTCATCTCCTCCGAGAAATACTACCGTGTCTCCCCAGACAGGGTTAGTTAGGCATTTCCTGCTCTGGACTCTGTGCTGATCCTCTAATATCACACTTACTCCTTCAGTGGGATTACTTGCTCTCCTATTTGTCTCTCTTGCTAGTCTGTGGATCCCTCAAGGGCAGAGGATATGTCTTCTTTATCTTTGTAGCCTTTGAACTTGGCATAGTACACTGCATGGCAATTGTTCAATAAATGTTGAATGAGTGAACAAATAAATGAATGTATGGGTGAATAAACGAGTAATAAATTGAGCATAAGAAGCCAATCATAATAGGATGATTACACTGGGTCTCTCTCATGGCTACACACTTTCTAATTTGTTCATGTGAAATTTGAAGTTGTTAGTTTCCTGCCTTCCCCACAGGAAGAAGGGACATTTGTACTGATCTCTAGGGTTTGGGAATAAAGTTCCGTTCATCCTAGTTGTACTTCAGTGGCATGACAGTTCATTTGCCAGAAGTTTAAGGACTCCAATCTGATTCAGACGAGATGTTTCCTGGATTTTAAATTAGATAATACATGTAAAGCACAGTGTATGGTACAAGCAGGCATTAAAAATATTATCTACTGTTATCGTCATCACCGTCATCATCATCATCAACAGCAGCAGCAGCAGCCTTAAAGAGTCATGTTGTTGGATAAATAGCAGCAGAGCTCAGAGGTTAGAGAGCACAGGGTTTGGAGCCAGGGAGAGGGGGTGTGGGGGAGGGATAGATTGAGAGTTTGGGATTAGCAGATGCAAACTGGTGTATATAGAATAGATGAACAACAAGGTCCTACTGTATAGCACAGGGAACTATATTCAATATCCTGTGATAAACCATAATGGAAAAGAATATGAAATGGAAATATATATATATAACTGAATCACTTTGTTATACAGCAGAAATTAACATAAAATTGTAAATCAACTACTTCAATAAAATAAAATTTTAAAAATACAATAAATAAATAAATAAAAAGTATCTTAATGATTTCTCAGTCTAAATTGCCTAATCTGTAAAATGAAGATGTGTTCATTTAAGGAGTATTTATGGATCGATTTCTCTGTGCCAAGAACTGTTCTAGGTGCCTGGGATCCACAGTGAATAAAACAAAGATCCATACCCACCAGGGGTTTACACTATCAAAATAAAATCTATCAGAATAGATAAAATGTATCTTAAGTAAAATTTTTGTGGTGATAAGTGCCATGACTGAAAGAAAAGCCAGGACGTGGATGGGGAGTGGGAGGGGACTGCAATTCAAATAGAGTGGCCAGTCAGTGTTCATTGCAGCACTGTTTACAACAGCCAAGACACGGAAGCAACCTAAATGTCCATCGACAGATGAATGGATAAAGAAGATGTGGTACATATATACAATGGAATATTACTCAGCCATTAAAAAGAATGAAATAAAGCCATGTGTAGCAACATGCATGGACCTAGAGATTGTCATACTGAGTGAAGTAAGTCAGACAGAGAAAGACAAATATCATATGATATCACTTATGTGAGGAATCTAAAAAAAAACTGATGCAAATGAAATTTATTTACAGAACAGAAACAGACTTAGAGAACGAACTTATGGTTACCAGAGGGGAAGGGGGAGGAGGGATAGTTAGGGAGTTTGGGATTGACATATACAGACTACTATATTTAAAATAGATAGGGCATTTTCTTTACTCCCTAGAAACTGCAGCTCAGCAAGCAAGCTGCTGCCGACAAAAAACCTCGAGCCCTGAACCAAGACGGCGGAGTCAAAGGACATGCTCTCACTCCCTCTTGTGAGAACACCAGAATCACAACTAGCTGCTGGACAATCATTGATAGGAAGATACTGGAACTCACCAAAAAAGATACCCGACATCCAAAGACAAAGGAGAAGCCACAATGAGATGGTAGGAGGGGCGCAATCACAGTAAAATCAAATCCCATAACTGCTGAGTGGGTGACTCACAGACTGGAGAACACTTATACCACAGAAGTCCACCCACTGGAGAGAAGGTTCTGAGTCCCACATGAGGCTTCCCAACCTGGGGGTCCGGCAACAGGACAAGGAATTCCTAGAGAATCAGACTTTGAAGGCTAGTGGGATTTGATTGAAGGACTTCGACAGGACTGGGGGAAACAGAGACTCCACTCTTGGACGGCACACACAAAGTAGTGTGCACATCAGGACCCAGGGGAAGAGGCAGTGACCCCAGGGGAGACTGAAAGAGACCTACCTGCTACTGTTGGAGGGTCTCCTGCAGAGGTAGGGGGTGGCTGTGGCTCACCATGGGGACAAGGACACTGGCAGCAGAAGTTCGAGGAAGTACTCCTTGGCGTGAGCCCTCCCAGAGTCTATCATTGGCCCCACCAAAGAGCCCAGGTAGGCTCCAGTGTTGCGCTGCCTCAGGCCAAACTAACAACAGTGAGGGAACCCAGCCCCACCCATCAGCAGTCAAGCTGACTAAACTTTTACTGAGCTCTGCCCACCAAACAAACAGTCAGCTCTACCCACCAACAGTCCCTCCCATCAGGAAACTTGCACAAGCCTCGTAGATAGCCTCAGCTACCAGAGGGCAGACAGCAGAAACAAGAAGAACTACAATCCTGCAGCCTGTGGAACAAAAACTACATTCACAGAAAGACTGACAAGATGAAAGGCAGAGGGTTATGTACCAGATGAAGGAACAAGATAAACCCCAGAAAAAAACAACTAAATGAAGTGGAAATAGGCAACCTTACAGAAAAACAATTCAGAATAATGATAGTGAAGATGACCCAGGACCTCAGAAAAAGAATGGAGGCAAAGATCAAGAAGATGCAAGAAATGTTTAACAAAGACACAGAAGAATTAAAGAACAAACAAACAGAGATGAACAATACAATAACTGAAATGAAAACTACACTAGAAGGAATCAATAGCACAATATATGAGGCAGAAGAAGAGATAAGTGACCTGGAAGACAGAATGGTGGAATTCACTGCTGTGGAACAGAATAAAGAAAAAAGAATGAAAAGAAATAGACAGCCTAAGAGATCTCTGGGACAACATTAAACGCAACAACATTTGCATTATAGGGGTCCCAGAAGGAGAAGAGAGAGAGAAAGGACCAGAGAAAATATCTGAAGAGATTATAGTTGAAAACTTCCCTAACATGGAAAAGGAAATAGCCACGCAAGTCCAGGAAGCGCAGAGAGTCCCATACAGAATAAAACCAAGGAGAAACACACCAAGACACACAGTAATCAAACTGGCAAAAATTAAAGACAAAGAAAAATTATTATTTTTTTTAAATAAATAAATTTATTTATTTGGCTGTGTTGGGTCTTCATTGTCGCACAGAGGCTTCTCAGTGCAGTGGCTTCTCTTGTTTCAGAGCATGGGGTCTAGGCATGTGGGCTTCAGTCATGGCAGCATGCAAGCTCGGTGGTTGTAGCTCACGGATTCTAGAGCGCATAGATTCTAGAGCGCACGCTCTAGCTATGGCACATGGGCTTAGCCGCTCCGTGGCATGTGGGATCTTTCCAGACTAGGGCTCGAACCTGTGTCCCCGTCAATGGCAGGCGGATTCTTAACCACTGCACCACCAGGGAATTCCAAGAAAAATTATTAAAAGCAGCAAGGGAAAAATGACAACATACAAGGGAACTCCCATAAGGTTAACAGCTGATTTCTCAGCACAAACTCTACAAGCCAGAAGGGAGGGGCATGATATACTTAAAATGATGAAAGGCAAGAACCTACAACCAAGATTACTCTATCCAGCAAGGATCGCATTCAGATTCGATGGAGAAATCAAAAGCTTTACAGACAAGCAAAAGCTCAGAGAATTCAGCACCACCAAACAAGCTCTACAACAAATGCTAAAGGAACTTCTCTAAGTGGGAAACACAAGAGAAGAAAAGGACCCACAAAAACAAACTCAAAACAATTAAGAAAATGGTCATAGGAACATACATATCGATAATTACCTTAAACGTGAATGGATTAAAAGCTCCAACCAAAAGACACAGCCTTGCTGAATGGATACAAAAACAAGATTCATATATATGCTGTCTACAAGAGACCCACTTCAGACCTAGGGACACATACAGACTGAAAGTGAGGGGATGGAAAAAGATATTCCATGCAAATGGAAATCAAAAGAAAGCTGGAGTAGCAATACTCATATCAGATAAAATGGACTTTAAAATAAAGAATGTTATAAGAGACAAGGAAGGACACTACATAATGATCAAGGGATCAATCCAAGACAAAGATATAACAATTATAAATATATATGCACCCAACATAGGAGCGCCTCAATACTTAAGGCATAACACAATAAAGTGGGGGACTTTAACACCTCACTTACACCAATGGACAGATCATCCAAAATGAAAATACATAAGGAAAGATAAGCTTTAAATGACACAATAGACCAGATAGATTTAATTGATATTTATAGGACATTCCACCCAAAAACAACAGAATACACTTTCTTCTCAAGTGCTCATGGAATATTCTCCAGGATAGATCATATCTTGGGTCACAAATCTAGCCTTGGCAAATTTAAGAAAATTGAAATCGCATCAAGTATCTTTTCTGACCACAATGCTATGAGACTAGATATCAATTACAGGAAAAGATCTGTAAAAAATACAAACACATGGAGGCTAAACAATACATTATTTAATAATGAAGTGATCACTGAAGAAATCAAAGAGGAAATCAAAAAGTACTTAGAAACAAATGACAATGGAGACACGAGGACCCAAAACCGATGGGATACAGCAAAAGCAGTTCTAAGAGGGAAGTTTATAGCAATACAATCATACCTTAAGAAACAGGAAACATCACGAATAAACAACCTAATTTTGCACCTAAAGCAATTAGAGAAGGAAGAACAAAAAAACCCCAAATTTAGCAGAAGGAAAGAAATCATAAAGATCAGATCAGAAATAAATGAAAAAGAAATGAAGGAAACAATAGCAAAGATCAATAAAAGTAAAAGCTGGTTCTTTGAGAAGATAAAAAAAATTGATAAGCCATTAGCCAGACTCATGAAGAAAAAAGGGAGAAAACTCAAATCAATAGAATTAGAAATGAAAAAGGAGATGTAACAACTGACACTGCAAAAATACAAAAGATTATTAGAGATTACTACAAGCAACTCTATGCCCATAAAATGGACAACCTGGAAGAAATGGACAAATTCTTAGAAATGCACAAGCTGCCGAGACTGAACCAGGAAGAAATAGAAAATATGAACAGACCAATCACAAGCACTGAAACTGAAACTGTGATTAAAAATCCTCCAACAAACAAAAGCCCAGGACCATATGGTTTCACAGGCAAATTCTATCAAACATTTAGAGAAGAGCTAACACCTATCCTTCTCAAACTCTTCCAAAAGATAGCAGAGGGAAGAACACTCCCAAACTCATGCTATGAGGCCACCATCACCTTGATACCAAAACCAGACAAAGACGTCACAAAGAAAGAAAACTACAGGCCAATATCACTGATGAATATAGATGCAAAAATTCTCAACAAAATACTAGCAAACAGAATCCAACAGCACATTAAAAGGATAATACACCATCATCAAGTGGGGTTTATTCCAGGAATGCAAGGATTCTTCAATATATGCAAATCAGTGGATTTGCATATATATGCAATATATATATTTGCAATATATGCAAATCAATGATTTGCAATGCATATATACGATGTCAGATGAATGGATAAAGAAGATGTGGTACACATATACAATGGAATATTACTCAGCCATAAAAAGGAACGAAATTGGGTCATTTGTTGAGACGTGGATGGATTTGGAGACTGTCATACAGAGTGAAGTAAGTCAGAAGCAGAAAAACAAATACTGTGTATTAATGCATGTGTGTGGCACCTAGAAAAATGGTACAGATGAACTGGTTTGCAGGGCAGAAATTGAGACACAGATGTAGAGAACAAACGTATGGACACCAAGTGGGGAAAGCCACAGGGGGTGGGGTGTGTGTGGGATGAATTGGGCGATTGGGATTGACATGTATACATTGATGTGTATAAAATTGATGACTAATAAAAACCTGCTGTATAAAAAAATTAAAAATCTGAATAACAAAAAGATAAATAAAAAAAATAAAATAAAATAGATAGGGCTTTCCTGGTGGTGCAGTGGGGGACACGGGTTCAAGCCCTGGTCCAGAAGATCCCACATGCCGCAGAGCAACTAAGCCAGTGCACCACAACCACTGAGCCTGCACTCTAGGGCCCACAAGCCACAACTACTGAAGCGCGTGTGCCTAGAGCCGGTGCTCCACAACAAGAGAAGACACTGCAATGAGAAGCCCGCACATCGCAACAAGGAGGTGCCCCCACTTGCCGCACCTAGAGAAAGCCCATGCGCAGCTACGAAGACCCAATGCAGCCAAAAAAAATTTTAATTAAATAAATAAAATAAAATAGATAACCAACAAGGGCCTACTGTATAGCACAGGGAACCCAACTCAGTATTATGTAACAACCTAAATGGGAAAAGAATTTGAAAAAGAATAGGTCCGTGTATATGTATAACTAAATCGCTTTGCTGAAACTAACACAACATTATTATCAACTATATTCCAATATAAAATAAAAAGTTTTTAAAAATAAAATAAAAATATAAATAAGTAAGGAAATAAATAGGGTGGCCAGAGAAAGGGACATTTGTTTGAACCTGAAAGTGGAAAGGGAGAGAGTGGAGCAGAAAATAAGAACAAGGGCCAAGGTGGGAGCTGTGGGCACAGCCAGGAGGTGAGCGTGGCCGAGTGAGAGAGGAGGAAATTACCAGCACGATGTCAGAGCAGCGTCGGGGCGGATCTTGGAGACCTGTTGTAAGGACTTGGACTTTTCTCTGAGTGAAGGCCCACTGCAAGGTTTTGAGCAAAGGCATGACTTGACCTTACAGGCTCATGCTGACGACTGAGAATGGTCGAATGAGGACAAGGGTGGAAGCAAGGAGGCCATGGTAATAATTCCGTGTAGATGGTTGAAGGGACCCTCATTGCCTATAATCGTGACATTTTCCTTCCATCTCACAGAAAATTGTTAAAATGTACTTATTATATTAGAACTGGCAGCTGCTGGGAAATTATTGTACTTATTACACAAACCTATGATGCCTACAATACATATGGCAACTCTTCAGTTGTGCAGTATGCAACCTGCACAAGGAGAGGGAGGGAGAGAGAGAGAATATTAAAGATGACTCCCAGCCTTTTGGTGTGAGCAACAGGAAGGATGAAATTTCCATGAACAAAGAAGTGTGACACTATAAGGAAGTTCTGTGGTGGGGCAGGCAAGAGACCCCTTTTGAGCATGTGAAATTTTAGCTGTGTGATGCTGAGGATAATAACAGAATCTGTCTCACAGGATTGCTGTGAAGATTAAATTAGTATAGGTAAGCATCAAATCTGTCAGTAGTTGCTCAATAAATGCTGGATCCTAGCATTATCAGGTAACTTGAGTTTTCAATATGCACATTTAAATTTAGAACTTATGTATACATATATATATATAATATACATAAAATCATCGATGCATATATGTAGGCATAGGATCATCTTCTAAGTGGTTACCATTCCAGGCTCACTATTCCCAAACTTAATTCTAAAACTTGAACACAGACTAATCTTCTATCATCAAATTAAAAGTTAGAAAGTTGTTATTTTATACACATACACATCTGTTTGTCTGCCTATCTATGTTTTGATAAAGCATGTGAATGTGTATGTTTGTGGTAGGGCAGGGATTGCCTTGCAAAGTTCTTTCTCTTCTTCCCCTGCTGCACGTATGGGCTCTTTGTCCTGACAGGGTAATAGCATACAAACAAGGGAGAAACCACTGAAGAATAGAATTGATTATCTTTCAGAATGTCCTTCTGTCTCTAATCAGACCTGACAAACCAGGAGTGCTCAAATCTAGGTCGTATGGACCTCCCTGGTGGCGCAGTGGTTAAGAATCCACTGGCCAGTGCAGGGAACACGGGTTCGAGCCCCGGTCTGGGAAGATCCCACGTGCCGCGGAGCAACTAAGCCCACGCGCCACAACTACTGATCCTGCGCTCTAGAGCCCGCGAGCCACAACTACTGAGTCCGCGTGCTACGACTCCTGAAGCCCGCGTGCCTAGAGCCCGTGCTCCGCAACAAGACAAGCCACCTCAATGAGAAGCCCACACACCATGATGAAGAGTAGCCCCCGCTCCCCGCAACCAGAGAAAGCACACGCGCAGCAACAAAGACCCAACCCAGCCAAAAATAAATAAATAAATTTATTTTAAAAGAAATCTAGGTTGTAAAAATGATGTTACATTTTGGTTTTTATTACCTGTGATACCACTGAAGCAGAGTGTGTTGATGTGACTGTTTAAAACTTCCCCTGCCAGCAATGTAACAACACACTTGTTACAATCAAGCGCCGCAGCTTTCTCTCCCACTGACCCTCTTATCCTCTGGACCACATCAAGCTACACTAATAAGAGAGTTTTTAGTAAGGTTAAGCATAAGATAGTCTTTTGAAAAAGCAACAATAACAAAACTCTGTAGAATTAAGTGGGGGCAATTCTGGAAGTCTTTAACAAAGCAGAGAAAAAAGACAGAGATGCTAAATGAT
Source organism: Kogia breviceps (assembly GCF_026419965.1). Classification (NCBI taxonomy): domain Eukaryota; kingdom Metazoa; phylum Chordata; class Mammalia; order Artiodactyla; family Physeteridae; genus Kogia; species Kogia breviceps. Next base: position 17,403,773 of record NC_081315.1, read on the forward strand.
CTAACATGAAGATATCGTAGTACCAAATCGTACAGGACACGGCTCAGGAGTTACACAGAGCATGTGCTTAGCGGGCACTGTTATCCCACTCTAGGCTTTAACCAGGTTTTCTGTTTTGTACATGAATAACTTTTAAAGTTACTGAATAGCTCATATTTTTAATGTACATTTACATATGCATATAGAATTTGGTGATACTTTTTGTTTTATATAAACATGTCAGGCAATTCCCTGGGGTCCAGTGGTTAGGACTCTGCACTCTCACGGCAGAGGGCCTGGATTCGGTTTCTGGCCGGGGCACTAAGATCTCATAAGCTGTGCAGTGCGGGCAAAAAAAAAAAGTCATATATTTTCATCAACTTATTTAAAAATTTTATAATGAAGCGTTCATATATGAGAATATATGTTTACTATATATACATAGTATAAATAATAATAACGAAGCAAATACCTGTGGTGCTCAACTTAAGAAATAAAACAAAAGCAATGCTTTCAATGTGCCCTGTGTACCCCTTTATAGTCAAACTGCCTTCCCTCCTCCAAAAGGTAATTATCATCCTACTCTCCTGAAACTGGCACTATTTGTTCTCTTGCTTAACTTTAGTTTTATCACATATGTATGTATCTATTTATTATTTATAGATAATAAAGTTTAAAAGGTTTTGACCTTTATATATAGCTAATTGTGCTGTAGTTATTTTTCTGGGACATGCTTTTTTCATCAACATTATGTTTATAAGATTAATCCACATTGAAATTTGTAGCTATCATTCAATTGCATTTTCTACTGTATAGTATTCCATTGTGTGAATACATGAAAAAATATTTTTTCTTTTCTCCATCCATTGGACATTTTGGTGATTTACAGTCTTTTACTTTTATAAACAATGCTGCTATGAATATTATTCTCTCCTGGTGCCCATGTCCAGAAGTTTCTTGGACATATACCAAGGGCGGGCATATATCAAAGATACATGCCACAGGTGGAATCAACCTGTAATGTCTGTCAGGTATTCTCACAGATGGACAAAAATGCCAAGCTCTGACAATGCCAAGTCTTAGCAAGCCGATGTGAAGCAACCAGAACTCCTTTAGTACTGGCAAGAGTATAAGATAGTATAACTATCCCAAATAGCAGAGGCTTGGTGGAAATGAGCCCTCTAATTCATAAATCTCATGCAAATGACATTTGGGAAAATGTACCGTCAGAGTTACTATAAATACCAAATTCCTTTCAAAAGTGGTTACACGTTTTAATACTACCATACCACAGACTTAGCCACATACATCTTCTCCAAGATGTGGCTTGTCTCTTCACTTCCTTTATGGTATCTTTTGATAAACAGAAGTTCTTAATTTGACGCAGTTAGATTTATCAGTGTAGTTGATTCTAGCAATCATTTCCTTTATAGTTTGCACTTTGGGAAACTTAGTTAAGATATCCTTTCTTACCTTGAGCCAAAAAAAAATCCTCCTCTAGATTTCTTCCACTGTTTTGCCTATCATATTTTTTAAACAGCTTTATTGAGATATATAAGATTCACCCATTTGAAGTTTATGATTCAGTGAATTTGAGTACAGTCACAGAGTTGTCCAACTATCACCACGATCTGATTTTAGACCATCTATTTCACCCCCAAGAGAAATCCTGTACTCATTAGCAGTCACGCCCCATTCTTCCTCACTCTACCTCTAACACAGCACTAGGCAGTCACTAATCTACTTTTATTTTTAAACAGTTTTGCCTATTCTGAACATTTCATGTAAATGGAATCATACAATACATGGTCTTTTGTGACTGGCTTCTTTCACTTAGCATAATGTTTTTGAGGTTTAGCTGTGCTGTAGCATGTATGAGTACTTCATACCTTTTTACAGCCAAATAATATTTCATTGTATAGAAATACTATATTTTGTTTATCCATTTATCAGTGATGGACATTTGGGTTGTTTCCATTTTTGGAACTATTATGAATAGTCTGCTGCTATAAATATTCATGTGTAACTTTTTGTGAGGACTTACATATTTTTATTTTTCTTGAGTGTACACATAGGAGGATATATGACTGGTTATCAGGTAACTCCATGTTTAACTTTTTGAGAAACTGCCAAACGTTTTTTTCACAGTGACTACACCATTTTCATTCCTACCAGCATTGTACAGTGTTCTAAGGTCTCCACATCCTCCTCAATACTTGTTATTCCCATCTTTCTTATTATAGCCATCCTAGTGTGAGGGAAGTTATATCCTATTGTGATTTTAATGTGCATTTCCCTAATGACAAATGATGTTGAGCATGTTTTCATATGGCATATGGGCTACTTTGTATATCTCCTAGGGAAATGTCTATTCAAATCCTTTGTCCATTTTTAGATTGGGTTGTCTTTTTATTATTGACTTTTTGAGTTCTTTGAATGTTCTGGATACATAGCCTCAGTATCTCTTAATCACTCTTTTATACCATCCATTTGTGTATATATGCTACCCTCTAGGTAATTTTTCTACTTCAGTAATTCTCTCTTCAAGTCATGTCTAACGACTAAAAATATGAGACCTAAAAATATGACCAGGTAGATGTTAAATGATTTTTAAAAGGCTTTTTCATAATAAAAATATAATTGTAATTCAAAACTTAATTTCTAGAAGTGTTCTGACTCTTGATATCAATTTGCCAAAACTACTCAAACAGTACATTTAAAATCTGTACATACACTGTATGTAACATACCTCTGTTTTTAAAAAACGGATTAAAAGCTGAGACTCAAAACCGATTCAAAAGCTTAACTGATGAGGTAAATAGGGTGAGGTGGAGAGGGTAAAGGCAGACATTGTAATACCTTTGGGTCAAGAAAAATAGTCATTTAATAAATGTTCACTGAAGGATCACTATATGAATGGATAAATGAGTGATTAACATAAGATTAGTTTTCATGTACAGCTGTGCAAAACCAGTATCACTACTGTGTAGTCAAACCTCATAGAGTTCTGCACTTCATATGGCCCTTGGTTGCTATTTGTGACTAATATCATTGTCTGTTTTGTAGAGCATTCTCTGTTCTGGCAATGTAGAGAGAGCCTCCAGGCTGCAAGGATTGTGAAGCAACACTGTTGTAACACGGGAAGCTCAGACAATCTTCTTTCCTGACTTCCCAAATATCCACATTTGAGAACATGACTTTCCCTATACTAAAATACTATCTTTGCATAACACCCAGGAAAATAACTTTCAGTCACATAGTTTTTATGCCTTTCTGGCCAGGAAAGGTCAATATAGAGGCAACTGGTGGATCTACCTTTGAGGCACTATTCTAAAAATGTGTTCTCAGAACAGGGCTAGTCCCCTGGCAGGTTCACAGAGACAAGCAAAGAGATTTTGATTCAATGTACATTTCACAAATTTGAAATAAAAAATTAATTGTGATTTCCACAGAAATGCTGTTGGAGTTGCAACAACCAATACATTCCTAAAACTTGTATTATGCTTTATCAGAAGAGTCAGCTCATATCTAACATTACTATTCATTTTATTATTTCTCTAATTGATAAAAATGGACCAGAAACTTAAATTCCAGGATTTCTAAAATATAAAATAATGATCAAATAACCCTGAATAGCCTAAACAATCTTGCGAAAGAAGAAAAGAGCTGAAGGAATCAAGCTCTGTGACTCCAGACTACTACAAAGCTACAGTAATCAAAACAGTAGGGCTTCCCTGGTGGCGCAGTGGTTGAGAGTCCGCCTGCCGATGCAGGGGACACGGGTTCGTGCCCTGGTCCGGGAAGATCCCACATGCCGCCGAGTGGCTGGGCCCGTGAGCCATGGCCGCTGAGCCTGCACTCCACAATGGGAGAGGCCACAGCAGTGGTAAGCCCGCGTACCGCAAAAAAAAAAAAAACAGTATGGTAGGGCTTCCCTGGTGGCGCAGTGGTTGGGGGCCCACCTGCCGGTGCAGGGGACATGGGTTCGTGCCCCAGTCCGGGAGGATCCCGCGTGACGCGGACCGGCTGGACCCGTGGGCCATGGCCGCTGGGCCTGCGCGTCCAGAGCCTGTGCTCCGAAACGGGAGGGGCCACAGCAGTGAGAGGCCCACGTACCGCAAAAAAAAAAAACAAACAAAAAACAAAAAAAACAGTATGGTACTGGCACAAAAACAGACACAGAGATCAATGGAACGGAATAGAGAACCCAGAAATAAACCCACACAATTATGGTCAATTAATCTACAACATAGGAGGCAAGAATATTCAATGGAGAAAAGAGAGTCTCTTCAATAAATGGCGAAGGGAAAACTGGACAGCTACATGTAAAAGAATAAGACTAGAACATTCTCTAACATCATATATAAAAATAAACTAAAAATGGATTAAAGACCTAAATGTAAGACCAGAAACCATAAAATTCCTAGAAGAAAACATAGGTAGCACACTCTTTGACATAAATGATAGCAATATTTTTTTGGATCAGTCTCCTAAAACAAAAGAAATAAAAGCAAAAATAAACAAATGGGGCCTAATTAAACTTAAAATCTCTGCACAGCAAAGAAAACCACAAACAAAACAAAAAGACAACTTACTGAATGGGAGAAAATACTTGCAAATGATATGAGTGATAAGGGGTTAATACCCAAAATATACAAATAGTTCATATAACTCAACATCAAAAACCCAAACAACCCAATTTAAAAAATGAACAGAAGGCCTAAATAGACATTTCTCCAAAGAGGACATGAAGATAGCTGACAAGCACATGAAAAGATGCTCAACATTGCTAATCATCAGGGAAATGCAAATTCAAACCACCATAAGATACTACCTCACCCTTGTCAGAATGGCTATCATCAGAAAGAACACAAATAACAAATGTTGGCAAGGATGTGGAGAAAAGGGAACCCTCCTACACTGTTGGTGGGAAAGTAAATTGATGCAGCTACTATGAAAAACAGTCTGGACATTCCTTAAAAAACTAAAAATAGAACTACCATATGACCCAGAAATCCCAATCCTGGCATATATCCATAAAAGATGAAAAGTCTAATTTGAAAAGATACATGCAACCCTATGTTCATAGCAGCACTATTTACAATAGCCAAGACATGGAAGAAACATAAGTGTCCATCAACAGATGAATGGATAAAGAAGATGTGGTATATATACAATGGAATACTAGTTGGTCATAAAAAAGAATGAAATTTTGCCATTTGCAACAACAAAGATGGACTTGGAGGGTATTATGCTAAGTGAAATAAATCAGACAGAGAAAGACAAACACTGTATTATATCGCTTATATGTGGCATCTAAAAAATACAAAAGTATCTAAATATACTTTTGATTAGAACAAAAGAGGAATAGACTCACAGATATAGAGAACAAGCTAGTGGTTACTGGTGGGGAGAGGGAAGGAGGGAGGGGCAACAGAGAGGTAGGGGATTAAAAAGTACAAACTATTATGTACAAAATAAGCTACAAGGTTATATTGTACAACATGGGACTATAGCTAATATTTTATAATAACTATAAATGGAGTATAACTTTTAAAAATTGTGGATTATTATAATGTATGCCTGTAATATATAATATTGTACATCAACTATATTTCAATTTAAAAATAATAAAATAATGATAAAATGTATCATAAATATAAGAACTCATAAAAATGTTATAATTGTAGAGGGGCACCTTCAAGATGGTGGAGGAGTAAGACGTGGAGATCACCTTCCTCCCCACAAATACATCAGAAATACATCTACATGTGGAACAACTCCTACAGAATACCTACTGAATGCTGGTAGAAGACCTCAGACCTCCCAAAATGTAAGAAACTCCCCACGTACCTGGGTAGGGCAAAAGAAAAAAGAAAAAACAGAGACAAAAGAATAGGGATGGGACCTGCACCAGTGGGAGAGAGCTGTGAAGGAGGAAAAGTTTCCACACACTAGGAGCCCCCTGACTGGCAGAGGTGGGGTGTGGGCAGGGGGGAAGCTTCAGAGCCCTGGAAGAAAACACAGCAACAGGGATGCACAGGGCAAAGCGGAGAAATTCCTGCACAGAGGATCGGTGCCGATCAGCACTCACCAGTCTGAGAGGCTTGTCTGCTCACCCACTGGGGTGGGTGGGGGCTGGAAGCTGAGACACAGGCTCCGGAGGTCGGATCCCAGGGAGAGGACTGTGGTTGGCTGCGTGAACACAGCCTGAAGGGGGCTAATGCACACAGCTAGCCGGAAGGGAGTCCGGGGAAAAGTTTGGACCTGCCTAAGAGGAAAGAGACCATGTTTTGGGGTGTGCAAGGAGAGGGGATTCAGAGCACCACCTAAACGAGCTCCAGAGACAGGCGTGAGCCGCAGCTATCAGGGCAGACCACAGAGACGGGCATGAGACGCTAAGGCTGCTGCTGCCAACACCAAGAAGCCTGTGTGCAAGCACAGGTCACTATCCACACCTCCCTCCCAGAAGCCTGTGCAGCCCGCCACTGCCAGGGTCCCGGGATCCAGGGACAACTTCCCCGGGAGAATACACGGTGCGCCTCAGGCTGTTGCAACGTCATGCCAGCCTCTGCCACCACAGGCTCGCTCCACATTCCGTACCGCTACCTCCTATCGGGCTGAGTGAGCCAGAGCCCCCTAATCAGCCACTCCTTTAACCCCATCCTCTCTGAGTGAAGAACAGATGCCCTCAGGTGATCTACATGCAGAGGCGGGTCCAAATCCAAAGCTGAACCCCGGGATCTGTGCGAACAAAGAAGAGAAAGGGAAATCTCTCCCAGCAGCCTCAGGAGCAGCAGATTAAATCTCCACAACCAACTTGATGTACCCTGTATCTGTGGAATACCTGAATAGACAATGATTCATCCCAAAATTGAGGTGGTGGACTTTGGGAGCAACTGTAGACTTGGGGTTTGCTTTCTGCATCTAATTTGTTTCTGGTTTTATGTTTATCTTAGTTTAGTATTTAGAGCTTATTATCAATGATAGATTTGTTTAATTATTTGGTTGCTCTCTTCTGTTTTAAATTTTATATGTATATATTTTTTCCTTTTTCTCTTTCTGTGACTGTGTATGCTTCTTTGTGTGATTTTTTTCTGTATAGCTTTGCTTTTGTCATTTGTCCTAGGGTTCTGACTGTCCGTTTTGTTTCCTTTTTTTGTTTGTTTTTTTAGTATAGTTTTTAGTACTTGTTATGGTGGATTTGTTTTCCTGGTTTGGTTGCTCTCTTCTTTCTCTCTCTCTCTTTTTTTATTACTCTTTTATTTTTTTATTTTAAATTTTTTTCTATTTTCATAACTTTATTTTATTCTTTCTCTCTTTAGCTCTTTCTTTCTTTCTTTTTCTCCCTATTGTTCTCAGTTGTATAGCTAACAGGGTCTTGGTGTTCTGGCCGGGTGTCAGCCCTGAGCCTCTGAGATGGGAGAGCCAGGTTCAGGACATTAGTCCACCAGAGACCTCCCGGCCCCACATAATATCAAACGACAAAAGCTCTTCCAGATATCTCCATCTCAATGCTAAGACCCATCTCCACTCAATGACCAGTAAGCTACACTGCTGGACACCCTATGACAAAAAAATAGCAAGACAGGAACACAGACCCACCCATTAGCAGACAGGCTGCCTATAATCATAATAAGCTCACAGACACCCCAAAACATACCACCAGATGTGGTCCTGCCCACAAGAAAGACAAATTCCAGACTCATCCACCAGAACACAGGCACCAGTCCCCTCCATCAGGAAGCTAACACAACCCACTGAACCAACCTTACCCACTGGGACCAGACACCAAAAACAACGGGAACTACGAACCTGCAGCCTGCAAGATGAAGACCCCAAACACAGTAAGTTAAGCAAAATGAGAAGACAGATAAGTAAGTACACAGCAGATGAAGGAGCAAGGTAAAAACCCACCAGACCAAACAAATGAAGAAGAAATAGGCAGTCTACCTGAAAAGAATTCAGAGTAATGATAGTAAAGATGATCCAAAACCTTGGAAACAGAATGGAGAAAATACAAGAAACGTTTAACAAGGACCTAGAAGAACTAGAGAGCAAACAAACAATGATGAAAAACACAATAAATGAAATTTAAAATTCTCTACAAGGGATCAATAGCAGAATAACCTAGGCAGAGAATGGATAAGTGACCTGGAAGATAAAATAGTGGAAATAATTAACACAGAGCAGAATAAAGAAAAAAGAAAGAAAAGAATTGAGGACAATCTCAGAGACCTCTGGGACAACATTAAACACACCAACATCCAAACTATAGGGGTCCCAGAAGAAGAAGAAAAAAAGAAAGGGACTGAGAAAATATTTGAGAGATTATCGTTGAAAACTTCCCTAATATGGGTAAGGAAATAGTCAATCAAGTCCAAGAGGCACAGAGAGTCCCATACAGGATAAATCCAAGGAGAAACACTCCAAGACACATATTAATCAAACTATCAAAATTAAATACAAAGAACAAATATTAAAAGCAGCAAGGGAAAACCAACAATTAACATACAAGGGAATCCCCATAAGGTTAATGGCTGATCTTTCAGCAGAAACTCTGCAAGCCAGAAGGGAGTTGCAGGACATATTTAAAGTGATGAAAGGGAAAAACCTACAACCAAGATTACTCTAATCAGCAAGGATCTCATTCAGATTCGACAGAGAAATTAAAACCTTTACAGACAAGCAAAAGCTAAGACAATCCAGCACCATCAAACCAGCTCTACAACAAATGCTAAAAGAACTTCTCTAGGCAGGAAACACAAGAGAAGGAAAAGACTTAGAATAACAAACCCAGAACAATTAAGAAAATGGTAATAGGAACATACATATCGATAACTACCTTAAACGTGAACGGATTAAAAGCTCCGACCAAAAGACATAGACTGGCTGAATGGATACAAAAACAAGACCCGTATATATGCTGTCTACAAGAGACCCACTTCAGACCTACGGACACATACAGACTGAAAGTGAGGGGATGGAAAAAGATATTCCATGTAAATGGAAATCAAAAGAAAGCTGGAGTAGCAATACTCATATCAGACAAAATAAACTTTAAAATAAAGACTATTACAGGAGACAAAGAAGGACACTACATAATGATCAATGGATCAGCCCAAGAAGATGATGTAACAACTGTAAATATTTATGCACCCAACACAGAAGAACCTCAATACATAAGGCAAATGCTAACAGCCATAAAAGGGGAAGTCAACAGTAACACAATCATAGTAGGGGACTATAACACCCCACTTTCACCAATGGACAGATCATCCAAATTGAAAAAAAATAAGGAAACACAGTTTTAAATGATACATTAAACAAGATGGACTTAATTAACATTTATAGGACATTCCATCCAAAAACAACAGATTACACTTTCTTCTCAAGTGCTCATGGAACATTCTCCAGGACAGATCATATCTTGGATCACAAATCAAGCCTTGGTAGATTTAAGAAAATTGAAATCCTATCAAGTATCTTTTCTGACCACAACACTATGAAACTAGATATCAATTACAGGAAAAAATCTGTAAAAAATACAAACACATGGAGGCTAAACAAAACACTACTAAATAACCAAGAGATCACTAAAGAAATCAAAGAGGAAATCAAAACATACCTATAAACAAATGACAATGAAAACATGATAATCCAAAACCTATGGGATGCAAAAAAAGCAGTGCTAAGAGGGAAGTTTATAGCAATACTATCCTACCTCAAGAAACAAGAAACATCTCAAATAAACAACCTAAACTTAAACCTAAAGCAATTAGAGAAAGAAGAACAAAAAACCCCAAATTTATCAGAAGGAGAGAAATGATAAAGATCAGATCAGAAAAAAAGGAAAAAGAAATGAAGGAAACTATAGCAAAGATCAATAAACGAAAAGCTGGTTCTTTGAGAAGATAAACAAAATTGATAAGCCATTAGCCAGACTCATGAAGAAAAAAGGGAGAAGACTCAAATCAATAGAATTAGAAATGAAAAAGGAGAAGTAACAACTGACACTGCAGAAATACAAAGGATCATGAGAGATTACTACAAGCAACTATATGCCAGTAAAATGAACAACCTAGAAGAAATGGACAAATTCTTAGAAAAGCATAAGACTGAACCAGGAAGAAATAGAAAATATAAACTGACCAATCACAAGCACTGAAATTGAAACTGTGATTAAAAATCTTCCAACAAACAAAAGCCCAGGACCAGATGACTTCACAGGAGAATTCTATCAAACATTTAGAGAAGAGCTAACACCTATCCTTCTCAAACTCTTCCAAAGTATAGCAGAGGGAGGAACACTCCCAAACTTATTCTACAAGGCCACCATCACCCTGATACCCAAATCACAGAAAGATGCCACAAAAAAAGAAAACTACAGGCCAATATCACTGATGAACATAGACACAAAAATCCTCAACAAAATACTAGCAAACAGAATCCAACAGCACATTAAAGGGATCATACACCATGATCAAGTGGGGTTTATCCCAGGAATGCAAGGATTCTTCAATATATGCAAATCAATCAATATGATACACCATATTAACAAACTGAAGGAGAAAAACCATATGATCATCTCAATACAAGCAGAAAAAGCTTTCAACAAAATTCAACACCCATTTATGATATAAACCCTGCAGAAAGTAGGCATAGAGGCAACTTACCTCAACTTAATAAAGGCCATATACGACAAACCCACAGCCAACATCGTTCTCAGTGGTGAAAAACTGAAACCATTTCCACTAAGATCAGGAACAAGACAAGGCTGCACACTTTCACCACTATTATTCAACACAGTTTTGGAAGTTTTAGCCACAGCAATCAGAGAAGTAAAAGAAATAAAAGCAATCCAAATTGGAAAAGAAGTAAAACTGTCACTGTTTGCAGATGACATGATACTATATAGAGAGAATCCTAAAGGTGCTACCAGAAAACTACTAGAGCTAATCAATGAATTTGGTAAAGTTGCAGGATACCAAATTAATGCACAGAAATCTCTTGCATTCCTATACACTGATGATGAAAAATCTGAAAGTGAAATTAAAGAAACACTCCCATTTATCACTGCAACAAAAACAATAAAATACCTAGGAATAAACCTACCTAGGGAGACAAAAGACCTGTATGCAGAAAACGATAAGACACTGATGAAAGAAATTAAATATGATAAAAACAGATGGAGAGATCAACATTTTGAAAATGACTATACTACCCAAAGCAATCTACAGATTGAATGTAATCCCTATCAAACTACCACTGGCATTTTTCTCAGAAGTAGAACAAAAAATTCACAATTTGTATGGAAACATAAAAGACCCTGAATAGCCAAAGTAATCTTGAGAAAGAAAAATGGAGCTGGAGGAATTAGGCCCCCTGACTTCAGACTATACTACAAAGCCACAGTAATCAAGACAGTATGGTACTGGCACAAAAACAGAAATACAAATCAATGGAACAGGATAGAAAGCCCAGAGATAAACCCACACACATATGGTCACCTTATCTTTGATAAAGGAGGGAAGGATATACAGTGGAGAAAAGACAGCCTCTTCAATAAGTGGTGCTGGGAAAACTGGACAGCTACCTGTAAAAGTATGAAATTAGAACACTCCCTAACACCACACACAAAAATAAACTCAAAATGGATTAAAGACCTAAATGTAAGGCCAGACACTATCAAACTCTTCGAGGAAAATATAGTCAAAACACTCCATGACATAAATCACAGCAAGATCCTTTTTGACCCACCTCCTAGAGAAATTGAAATAAAAACAAAAATAAACAAATGGGACCTAATGAAACTTTAAAGCTTTTCCACATCAAAAGAAACCATAAATAAAACGAAAAGACAACCCTCAGAATGGGAGAAAATATTTGCCAACGAAGCAACTGACAAAGGGTTAATCTCCAAAATATACAAGCAGCTCATGCAGCTCAATATCAAAAAAACAAACAACCCAATCCAAAAATTTAAGTCCAGAAGACCTAAATAGACGTTTCTCAAAAGAAGATAAACAGATTGCCAAGAAACATATGAAAGGATGCTAAACATCGCTAATCAAAACTACAATGAGGTATCACCTCACACCAGTCAGAATGACCATCATAAAAAAATCTACAAACAATAAATGCTGGGGAGGGTGTTGAGAAAGGGAAACCCTCTTGCACTGTTGGTGGGAATGTAAATTGATACAGGCACTATGGAGAACAGTATGGAGGTTCCTCAAAAAACTAAAAATAGAACTACCTTACAACCCAGCAATCCCACTACTGGGCATATACCCTGAGAAAACCATAATTCAGAAAGAGTGATGTTCCACAATATTCACTGCAGCTCTATTTACAATAGCCAGGACATGGAAGCAACCTAAGTGTCCATCAGCAGATGAATGGATAAAGAAGACGTGGCACATACATACAATGGAATATTACTCAGCCATAAAAAGAAACTAAATGAGTTATTTATAGTGAGGTGAATGGACCTAGAGACTGTCATACAGAATGAAGTGAGTCAGAAAGAGGAAAAGAAATACCATATGCTAACACATATGTATGAAATCTAAAAAAAAAAATGGTTCTGAAGAACCTAGCGGCAAGACAGGAATAAAGATACAGACATAGAGAATGGATTTGAGGACACAGGGAGGGGGAAGGGTAAACTGGGATGAAGTGAGAGAGTGGCATGGATATATATATACACTACCAAATGTAAAATAGATAGCTAGTGGGAAGCAGCCGCATAGCACAGGGAGATCAGCTCGGTGCTTTGTGTCCCCCTAGAAGGGTAGGATGGAGAGGGTGTGAGGGAGATACAAGAGGGTGGACATATGGGGATGTTTCTATATGTATAGCTGATTTACTTTGTTATAAAGCAGAAACTGACACACCCTTGTAAAGCAATTATACTACAATAACAATGTTAAAAAAAAGTCATAATTGTAAATGGTAATCAGAAATTCAGTATGAAAAAAGAAAAGAAATTCACTGTGAATACAGAATATGAATTTATATTCTCTTGTTCAAGGTGATCTGCAAATGAGATAATTTCCTATATGCAGCCTAAAAAGAAAATGCAGAAAGGAAATATATTGTGAAAAAACATTAAATTGAAATTTATTGGCCTTATAATCCATTTATTCCTATTCCTTGATACAGTGTTTTGAAATTTTGTCAGTTAGTTGTATGAAGCCAGCAGAACTGCCCTGTAATTTTCAAATAAAGAAGAGTGACCTCTATAGCAAACGAAGGAAGTTTTTCTAGTACAAGCCCTCAATAATGCATTTTAGGAGATAAATGATACTTTTTGTCACTGAAAGCATACACTAGTATTACTAAGACATCCTTCATAGCTTTACTCCTTAGTACAAAATTAGACACAGGCCATACTGTTGCTAAGAAGTTTCTAAAACTTCTGTAGATAAAAATATAGCACTTGAGAGGAAACAGAATGAGTTTTAGATAAAAGTCGTTTATCAAATGGAACCATTGGCTGTCACATAATGACAATCATGTATGATGTGGAAGCACTGCCACATGTTCATGGTGTGTGTGTGTGCGCACGTGTGTTCTTTTCAGTTGGATGGAACCACTAATGGGCTGACTATGAATTCACACTTGGTACACGCACTGTCCATCTATGGGGGAGAAGTGCTTGCTCCACTGATTACTGAAATCCATGCTACTATAGAGATTTTTCATTAATTGAAAATTCCTATGTGAGAAGTGATATGAAGTGGGTCAGTGTTGACAGGTGGTGACACCCAGGAAGGGGTTAATAGAATGTGCTCCTGATTACCTGACCTCACATTGCTCCACTCATTCATTGGCATTCAACGCTGAGTGACTCTTGACCCTGATTTTGAGTTAAAGGAAATAATGGCAAGTAAAAATGTGATCGAATTATATCTACTAATGGTAAAAGTGTTTAGCATGCTGTGTGGAGAAAAAGTAGGCAGTGACCCAAAAAAATCCAGTTTTCCACACTGTCATAGGAAAAAATATTCACGAGACCATACATAGAAACTAATTTTACTCAAAAGTACTCACATGAGACCATATATACAAACATTTCTACATTCATAACACTATTAATGCCAGGAAGGGCTAGGGAGACCGTCTAATGTATTGTCTGACCAAGGACACTTTTGAGAATGAAAGGAGGCACTTTTAACAGTTTTACTGGGAGAAGAGACATAAACTGAAACCGTCCCAGGGATAGATGTCACCTTAGTAAGGACTATTCTATGATTTCAAGTGACTTGTTTGAATATTATATGTATAATATTATCAACATATTAAATAGCATAACATTATCACTTCAGGGGGGAAATACAATGTTATTGTTGAGGATAAGCTATCGAGACTTCTTGCAAAGATTAAGTTATGACATAAATGGTTTGATTGCTGAGTGTTCCAGTCTTTTCCAATCCTGGATGATTTTCTTCACGCATTGGAGGAATAAACTGATTCTACACAATGAACATATTTTTAAAATTTTAGGAAAATGCTGGTTTAAGGAACCCAGAAGAAATACTTTCAGAAGCTGAACTCGTCTATCCATCACTATCTCCCCAGGTGAAACATCCAACCTTGAATTTCTAGTTTATTGCTGATAGAGTGGAGAAAATGCTTGGTGAGAAGTCTCACCATACCTTCCCCATAAGCATTTGAAAGATCCACCAAACACATGCTGACTATCTCTCAAACCTTTTACTGTGAGTGAGAATGTTGTAATTTAATAGAACAAAGAGAAATATAGACTGAACATGAAATCTGGGCAATGGCTCAAAGTATCTGTAGATCCCTTAGTGAAAGACAGTAAACAAGTATCATCCTTCGTACTGATATGAAACTATTAAATTATGCTAACAATGATCAGTTAACATATTCTGCTTTAGTTTCATTTTTTAAATTATGATAAACTTTTAAAAATGATGATTTCATATCAAAGTTAAGGTTTGCAGGTCTACGTCTTAACCAAGCCTTAACCAAGATTTCAAAGGGTTGAGAAGGTGGATATCTTTTAAGACCTACATTGCTCCAACTTACCCCACAAGAATCAACCCAGGTACCACATTTTACAAATACTTGAATCGTGTCTGTGTTCCAGAGTTATAACAATGTACAAAAAGCTCTTTTCCTCAAAACTTCAGAGAATCTGTGAAACCTCAGAGGTTTAAGCACTACATTAGAGAAAATTTAAGAAGCTCCCAAACGTACAAGAGCGCACCCAACCAAGAGTGGGGCAATCAAATCAGGCAACTGTGACCTGAAGGCTGACGGGGTGGTGAAGGGGAGCATTGCTGGCATAGGCAATTCAATTGGTACAGACCTGGGAGGTGAGAAAGAGCGTACCGTCCCCCAAATGGCAGACTGCACAGGATGGCAGGGCACCTAACGTGAAGAGAAGGGACATCGTGATTAACATGGCTTGTGTCAGCTACGTTACAGACCTTCATCCCGGGCACCATGGGTAGCCAGTGAAGGATATGCGCAGGGGGGTGACACGATTAGATTAGTGCTTCAGAAATACTCTGTAGTGTGGAAAATGAATTCGAGGGAGGCAAGAAGAGGCAGGGAGACTTGTCGGGGGGCTCTAATAGCAATGGGATGACTTAAGAGCAATGATAGCAATAATTCTGGAAATGCAAAAGGAAGGGGGAAAGAGAGGATGAAAGTGAATTCTGACATTTGATTTGGATTTTGAAGAATGAGTAGGAGTTTACCGGGCAGGCAAGTAGGGAAGGGCATTCAAGACATAGCAAAGACAAAGGAAACTGAAAAGAAAAAGACATATTCCTGGGCACTCATATATCAAAGAAATGAGACATGAGGAGAAAGATGGCTTGGACACAGGGTGGGATGCCACTTGTTTTTCTGAGCTGGGGAGTGACATGCTCAGATCTATATTTCAGAAAAATGAAGATACAGGGCAGGGTAGATTTGGAGTTTGGTAAGATGCCACGCTACCAAGCCCCTTTACAACAGCACAGCTGGTCATACCACCTCTGGATCTCAACAGGAACTCCTTCAATCACAGGAGATCTGACCAGAACAAGCGCGCACCAAGATTGCCACAACAAAATATTCTCAACAGATCCTTTCAGGAACCAGGCCCGTCTCCTAAGCTACAGGGTGCCACAGTGGCTCTAGATCCTTGTAACAGACACTGTGGGTTGGTGACCAACAGGTCGCCTTCTCATGCCTCTATTTTGTTCAGGTAACCCCCTCTCCCTTATGTGATCAGAGAAATCCTGACTCATCTAGGCAAATCACCGTAGTCTCATTTCTCCTCGAAGTGACTTTTACTAATAACAACTGTGACCCAATTCTGGCAAAGGAGATGACAGAGGATCTTCTGGACGGGTGGGATTCTAGGAAAAAACCTCTCAGCTCTTTGAAAGAAACACAAGAAAAAGATGGTCCCTTTTCTGCTTCCATCAAGATGTGATGTCTGCTGATCCTTCAGCTTTCTTGGGATACAAACAGGGAGGAGTTGAAATGCTGAGGATGGAGACAGATTAAAAGAATCTGGGTGCTTCGTATCATCAATGAGCTTCTGAATGAACCAAGTTCAGGACCACCCTGCCTTGGAAATTCTTATGATGTGAGCTGAGCTTCTCCATGGTTTTAGCCATTTGGGGTTGAATGTTTGTTACTGGCGCCAGCTGACATCCTCTAACCAATCAGAGCCCCTTTTGGAGTGAAGGAAACACAGGGAAGGTTTAGGAGTCGGAGGGAAATATTCTTCAACATCGGCTACATCTCTTCAAGCTGTCCCTCCCTTTTCTTCTCCTTTTCCTCACTGACTAATATGAATCAGTCACCTGTTCTGGAGGCTGCTCTGTGGAGGTAAACAAGGTGATGGGGGGGGAAGGTAAAATACACTAACTGGCTATGCTTCCCAGCCTGGAGTATTTGATTGTCTGATCGCAGGAGTGGAAATATCACTTCTGGCTGTTCAAAAGGAGCCCTGTGAACACCTGTTCTTTGTATAAGATATGGGGAAAAGAGTCATCATATTAATGCAGGGCTAATGTCTTCACAAGGAGTGGGATGCAAGTGTCACAAAGAGCCACTGTGAGCAAAAAGTCTCCTTTAATTGGGTGGCAGAGCTAATTTGCAGCATGCTAGCAGCAAGTAAACTCCACTCTCACACAAGCATCAGAAACTTAGCGAGAGGCTGTGAGCCCTTGACACAGGCTCAGATTTATGATTGGGTACAGAGAAAAGATGTCACGGAAAGTGGTCCCTGGTCTCTGTCACAGCATAGCAGGAACTCCAGCGAAGAAAGCTGCTGTCGACTTCTGATTTCTATCACTCACCTTTCACATTTTAATTTTCTGGAATGGGGATGTATCTCATTGCCTATGTAACATTTAATGTGGTATTGTTTCTTTTCTTTAAGACGTTCTTCAATAGATACAGGTCAACTGATGTGCTGGGAAAGGCATGGACAGATCCACTCCCCTCAGGGGCTGGCAAACATGCTGGTCAGCAGGGACCTCTGTAACAAGGGGCTGCTCGCTTATGGAAAGCTTCTTCCTGCAGAATGGTGCCCACTGAGCTGGGTGGTCTGGTGACCACTGGCTGGGCAGGAGACACGCCCCAAGTGGCATAATGGTGGGGTCCCTTAAGGCAGGGGAGACCTCCCATGCATCCTGTTCAGCCTGAAATTCCTGCATTATAAAGTCATTCCTTTAGGTCTACAAAATTCACTTTGTCTTTGAGAGTTTCCTGTTGCATGCTTTTCAAATTGAATAGCAATGAACCCTTTCCCAGTAAAATCTCCTTGGAAACAATAGTATATAAGTAGATAGATACTCCAGTGGCTCCCATGCTTATTGGAAAATATTCTTTGCAGGATTTCTGAATCGCATGCATGGAACGCTGTTGGAAAATTATTACTAAAATCCACTGAGAGATATATGGAAAAAAAGTGATGAGGCTAGAATCAGACTGTTAGAAACTTTCAAATTTACCTGGTCCAACAACCTCATCTTACTAAAGAGGCAACTGACGCTCTGAGAGGTCAAGAGCCTGAGCCACAGTTAGTACTTACTCAGGCGGTAATCACTGGGATCAGAACCTCTGCCACAAGGAGATCAGCCCGGTGCTTTGTGACCACCAAGAGGGAAGAGATATGGGAACATGTGTATATGTATAACTGATTCACTGTGTTGTAAAGCAGAAACTAACACACCATTGTAAAACACTTATACTCCAATAAAGATGTTAAAAAATAAAAGTAAAAAAAAAAAAGAACCTCTGCCAACTGACGCCTGGTCTGCTGTTCTGGTAGGACAGTAGGGGGCGGGCCAAGGTCCACACCCCTGGGCCACCGTGCTGCCTGGACCTGGCCCTGTGCCCTCAGAGGAGACGTCTGCCACCACAGCTATTAGAGCCTCTGCAGCGTTGCTCTCCTGCCTCTCCTCTTCCCCTTGTGCTGCTGTCATCAGGAGGGCGGCCGTCTCCACACAGAGGCCCACAACCTCATGTAAACAGACCAAGCAGTCTCCCATGAAGCAAGGTTGTACGGCTGAGGTCCACAGAAGGCAGCATCTTTCCCTGCTTTGCTCTCACCCTGAGTCCTGGGACTGTCTTCACAGAAATGCCCAGTGGGCTCCTCGGATTATCCACCCTTTCTTCCCAAGAACCAGCTCTAAGACATAAGGGAATCTGAAGCCTGGTTGGAATCCATCCCATGTTCCAACTCGGGGAGGTGGGCAGATTACTTCGTGTGGCGTCAGTGGCCTCAGTTATAAAATGGGGTAATAACGTACTGGGCTTATGCTGGAGCGGGGAAAACTCGGTGCGATCATACAGGTGGGATAGTTAGCGTGTAGTGAGAACTCAGTCATACACTTACCTCTATTAGTAATAACACCAGCTGCTATCGCACTCAATCTGTTGAGTAGTTTTTTGTGTGAGGCATATGCCTCTTAATGCCAAAAATATTTTTGAAAAGATGCATCTTTTACATACAATCAGTCAGAAGTCCAGGTGACAGCTCGGACCTGTGATTGGTGTCTGAAGTTGGGATGCAGTCTTGTGGGACTGAGCCTTAACCTGTGGGAGGTGATGCTCTCAAGGTAGATAGTGTCAGAATTGAGGTAAAGTGGTAGGACACCTAATTGCTTACTGTGGGAACCGCACCCCACCCCGGCTACACACACACACACACACACATACAGATCTGGAAGCCAGAAGAACTGAGGATGTGAGTGTAAGAGAAAACAGAGTTTTCCCTTTACACGGTGTCTTTGGGGCTCGGGGTTATTTTGCATTTAAACTACAGTGAAAATTAAAGTTATAGACAGGAAAAGCTAAGCATGAGAGTGATTTGAAAGCAAGGTTTACAATCACCTCTGTCATATATCTAATTTCCACATATTCATAAATCTGTTGCTGGCTCTCTATTCTGTTCCACTGGCCTATTTATACTGTCATCAATACCACCCTGTGTGCATTACTACAGATTTTTTGTAAGGTATATAGTAAAGTGAGCCACTGAACTTTTATTTTGCCAAACTTTTCTTGGCTCTTCTTGGTCCTTTATGCTTCCATATACATTTTAGAATTAACCTTTCAATAAAAGGGGAAAAACATTCGTTTTTATTGGAATTGCATTTATTTAGTCTACTAATTTGGGGGACATTTAATAGCTTTAAGATATTGAGTATTCCCATTCAAAAACATGATATATGTTTCTACTTAGATTGGCTTTAATTTTTACATTTTATAATTATCTCCAAAGCAGTCTTGCACACCTTATGAAAGATTTATTCTTAAGTACTGTGGTTTTTGTTGCTATTTAAAATAGTATCTTTCTTTCTTTCTATCTATCTATCTATTTATTTATTTATGGCTGTGTTGGGTCTTCGTTGCTGCCCGCAGGCTTTCTCTAGTTGTGGCGACTGGGGGCTACTCTTCGTTGCGGTGTGCAGGCTTCTCATTGCGGTGGCTTCTCTTGTTGCAGAGCACGGGACTTAGAGCGAGTGGGCTTCAGTAGTTGTGGCACATAGGCTTCAGTAGTTGTGGCTCGCGGGCTCTAGAGCGCAGTAGTTGTGGCGCAGGGGCTTAGTTGCTCCACAGCATGTGGGATCTTCCTGGACCAGGAATAGAACCTGCGTCTCCTGCATTGGCAGGAGGATTCTCAACCACTGAACCACCAGGGAAGGCCCACAAGTGATTTTTTTATGCTCTTGTATCCAGCAATCTTGCCAAATTCATTGGTCAGTTCTAATAATTAGACTGTAGTTTCCCCTGGGCTTTCTATGCAGCCTATCATATAAATTGTGAGCAACGGCAGTTTAGCTTCTTCCTTAGCAACCTATACACCTTTCATTTGTTTATTTTTAAATTTTTTTAACTTACTGCACTCAGAGGATCTCTAGTATATTATAAAATAGATAATAGTAATAATGGGTATTTTACCTTTCCTGATTTGTAATGAAGTGCTTCTTACTGTTCATGATTACATATAATGTTATTGGTGAGTTTTGGTAGAAACCAAAACTTAAGAAAGTTTCTTCTCTTACTAGCTTCCTAAATTATTTTTGTTGGGAAGGGGTCTACAATTTGATCTAATGCTTCTTAGATTAGATTTTGAGATGATCGTGTGTTTTTTCTTTTATAAAATGTTAATGTGGACAATTAGAACAATAGATATTTATCAAAATTATACATGAACATGGTTTAAAGAGTCAAGCTGCTCTATGACACACCATTTGCATGCCCACTAGCAAGGCATGGGAGCGCCAGTCTCTCTACATCTTCACCACACTTGGTAGTATTATCAGTATATTTCATTTCAGCCATTCCATTGGGTCTGAAGTGGTAGCTCATCATTTATAGAATTATGAGCTCTGCAGTAAAACTAACAAAACATCAGCTAGTATACGGTGAACCACACCAAGATGTTTGTAAATTGGTAGATAAATCAACTTGCATAACGGTAGCTCAATCCAAAGTCAACATCATAACACAGGTTCCAAAACTGTGAAGGATTGTTCCAAGGGCAGGGTGAAGGCATTATCTGTAAACTGTAATAATTTGTGAGTCTACTGTTTGTAAACTATATTAATAAAATGATAGCTTTATGTGGGTTCTAGGGTTTTTTTTTTTCTCTTTAAAAAAGGGTTTCTTGTGGTGGCTAAGACACAGGCGGGGCTCTGACAACCATTCTATGTGACTTTGCTCCACCAGGGAAGCCCTAACAGAGTTTTATATTAAATAATATCACGTGAGAGTATCAAGATGTATTTACTGACCATGCAATGAGCACTGATTTGCACTATGTGCGAGACCCTGTGCTGCTGGCATACAAAGGAGGATGTGGTGCTACTCGGAACCCCAGTGCTGACAGGATGGTGGTGCCTGGCTTCTGCCTCTGGGGTCAGGGGCCCCCAGCAGAACGGGGGATACTGGGAAGTCGATGCCGGGGGCCAGATGGAGATGAACACAGCTGTTACTCAGCAGAGCCGAAAGAAATCACAACCAAAGGGCAAGAACCGACAGGAATTAAAATTTGTGGTTAGACCTAGAGGAAAGACACCCAGCCACAGATCTGGGACAAGAGGACCAGGCCATGGATGGAGGGCAAGGTAGGAAGTGAGGGGGCACAGAGGTCCCCAGCAGGACATCAAGTCAGCGGGAGCTGCAGGACAGAGGGCTCTTCAGGTCTAGGCTGTGGGCTGTGAACACGGCGGGGGGCAGGGTGTGGCTGAGTGGCCCCAGGGAGCCAACAGGCTTCAGGTCTCAGGGCCTTACGTGACAAATAATGCACACGCGTGAGGAACCCGGCAGAGACCGTGCTGAATAATGACAGCCATGGGAGGTCACGTCCAGATGCCATGGAACACAGGGAAGGGATCAGGGAAGGGAAGTCAGGGAAGGTGATGTGCAAGAGTGAGGTTTGAACCGGGTCTTGAAGAAGAGGCGTTTACCGGATGACGGTGTGGAAGGACATCATAGGGAAAGGAAGCACGGTGCAGAGCCATGATGTCCTGAGGGGACGGGGCACGTCTGCGGAACAGAGAGCAGTATGGTTGCAGCAGGAACGTAGTGTTTATGGGTACAGAGGGTCTGGAAAGGTACCCAGAGTCAGGCTGGACAGCACCCATTAGAAGCAAGTCTGGACCATATCCTGAAGACTCCTGATGGGGGAGAGATGTGCAGAATCTGGTTGCAGACGTTGACCTACCTGGTCCTCCTCGGGGCAGTGAGGCGACAGGCCTGCGTCTGGGGGAAACACGCCCGCACTGGAGAAATGCGTTTCATCATCAGCCTCCTTGTCACCTTCTCCACCGCTGCAGGAACTTTCCTTACAGCTCTCTGCTCTCTTTCATTTCTGCAGCATTTTTTTCTCCAAGCAGGTCACTGCCTGTGGCAGAGGCAGGCCTGCCTTGGTGCCCTGGGCCCCTGAGGAATGCCCTGGCACTGACTGCCCACGGCGGGTCGCCGTGATGCCTCAAGGACATGGAACAGTGCGGCCTGGGCTGCGGCTGTGAGCTCTTCCAGAGTGCACGTGGAGAGGAGTACGCGTGTCCTTCTGTCCCAATCCAGCAGCTCCCCTCACACACCGAGCACTGAAGGATCCTGCCGGTTGAGGACATGTGTGTGCGGATCTCCAGGATGTTCTTCAGGTTGGAACCAAGGCCCTCCTTTCTCTCCAGGGTTCTGTGAAAGGCCGTCTCACTTAGCATCCCCAGCACGTAAGACAGACTCTCTCCAGGGTTATCTCTGGTTGAGGATCAAACATCTGCTCCCCACTGTCTCAGCAGAATAAAACGCTTCTACTGAAGCAAAAGTGACACAGTGGCACAGAACAGATAAGCGTGAGCTGGGCTGTGAGAGGTGTGGTTATCTGGAGTGCTGGTCCTCACCCAAGAGAGAAGTATTTATCGGAGGAGTCCCGTAACCGTGTACTTTGAGATAACGAAATTTTCTAGGGAACCCTTCGTATCAGCAGCGACTCTCCGTCCCCGCCCCCAGAAAAACGGTACAGATTTCTTTGCCGTATATGGCTAAGGGGGGACGTAAAGTGTAGGCAGCGAGGAGGCTTTGCAAGAGCTTGTCCGCTGTGTGTTCTGGTCCCCGAGCTGAGCACAGGAAAAGGCGAGCCATGAGAGATGTCGACGGGAGCTGCCTCACAATGGGAGGCAGAGATGAGGTCTGACTTGAGGACCCTGAAAAGCTACCCCCCCCCCCCGTTCTCTCCTCCCAAAAGGGAGTTTCCCGGTGACATTGCCTTCAATTCCCTCATTAATGACTCCTGTGGGCTAATGCAGCAGGTTTCACCCCGGGCTGCATGCAGCTCTAGGGGTTCCAGGACAAGCAAGGCCAGGAGAGGTGGCATTGTACCCTTTCCCTCACCTTTAAATAGGGGTGACTCCTAATTCCTCTATGTTACATATCAGGCTTCCCTTGGAGATTCCGTTAAAAAAAAAATCTTTTTTCTCCTTCTTAGTAAGTAGGACGGTTAATTTTATGTGTCAACTTGGCTGGACCACAGTACCCAGATATTTGGTAAAGCACCAGTCTAGATGTCACTGTGAAGGTGTTTTTTAGATGAGATTAACATTTAAATCAGCAGACTCTGAGAAAAGCAGATGACCCTCCCCAGTGTGGGTGGGCCCCATCCAATCAGCTGAAGGCCTTAAGAGAAAAAGACTGAGGTCCGGGATTGTGACTCAAGTTGTGACATGAACTCTTCCCTGAGCCTTCAGCCAGCCAGCCTGCTGTGCAGATCTTGGCCTTGCCCGCCTCCACAACCTCGTGTACCAACTTCTTTACCTAAGTCTCTCTCTGTTTCTTCACACCCGATGTGTTCTGTTTCTCTGGGGAAGGTTGGTTCAATTTAGGGGAATGGGTGAAACGATTGGGGAAATATTTTAGATGTAATACAGAATTGAGCAAAAGAAGAAATGTGTTGGTCTTGTTGGGTTCTCGCTGTGCAAGAAGGGCCGTACAAAAATGGCATGGGGGGCTTCCCTGGTGGCACAGTGGTTGAGAGTCCACCTGCCAATGCAGGGGACACGTGTTCGTGCCCCGGTCCGGGAGGATCCCACGTGCCACGGAGCGGCTGGGCCCGTGAGCCATGGCCGCTGAGCCTGCGCGTCCGGAGCCTGTGCTCCGCAATGGGAGAGGCCACAACAGTGAGAGGCCCGCGTAATGCAAAAAAAAAAAAAAAAAAAAAAATGGCATGGGGCAAGGCCAGAAAGAATGCTCCGGGGATGGGTGGGAACAGGAGGCACTGTGCTAACTCAGGATTTCTGAAATACATATACGAGTGTGTATATACACCTGTAGATGCCTATGCATGGGTGTTAACGTGTGTGCATGTACAGGCATGAGTGCGTCTATGTGCTTATAGTTCTTTAGTTCTCCCTGATGAAAATATCAAGAAGCAAATTCACCCCAGCAGCAGCAATAAGCACACTTAGTGCCCAGATAGTGGTCTCTCATATTCCCCACAAAAACTGACCAGGACTACACAGAAAACTTGTTCATTCTAAAGCTAGGGCAGGGTGGGTACAAGATGAGCCTGGAATATATTGTTAAGCCAGAAGGAAAAGAGGTGCACACAAAAAATAATGGAGCATGTCACAAGGACTTGGGAGGCAGCTCAAAGGCTTCCCACGGGCCAAATCAGGTACAACTGGAGCACCAGGACATTAAGTACAATAATAAACTCTTGAAAAAGCAATCCATATCACTGTTTTAAAAGACATATGCAGACTTCCCTGGTGGCGCAGTGGTTAAGAATCCGCCTGCCAATGAAGGGGACACGGGTTTGAGACCTGGTCCAGGAAGATCCCACATGCCGCAGAGCAACTAAGCCCGTGCACTACAACTACTGAGCCTGTGCTCTAGAGCCCGTGAGCCACAACTACTGAGCCCGCGGGCCACAGCTACTGAAGCCCACATGCCTAGAGCCTGTGCTCCACAACAAGAGAAGCCACCGCAATGAGAAGCCTATGCACCGCAACAAAGAGTAGCCCCCACTCGCCGCAACTAGAGAAAGCTCGCACGCAGCAACAAAGACCCAACACAGCCAAAAATAAATGAATTAAATAAATACATAAATAAATACATAAATTTGTTTTAAAAGACATATGCATAAATAGAGGAGAAGGTTATTCTGCTTATAGTAGAATGCTAAGGGCCAAACAGCCAATGTGCAGGGAGTGCTGGAGAGGGAAAATCATCATTTTGCAGCTACAGAGTAGAGAGTAGGTCAGCGAGAAACACCGATGGATGCTAAATCCAGGCGGAGATTTTGAAGAGGAACAGGATACTTACATGCCTTAAAGTGTCTCCTCGCAGACTGCTTATGAGTTCAAGGGAGAAAATAAAACCTAATAATTATTTAGCAGAGATCAGAATTACCTTCACCAGTGCATAGTGTGTGTCTCCTGACGCACTACCCTGTGAAGGACACAACTTCGCCTGTGCAGCATTATGGCCAGCAACACATAACCCCAGTAGAATCATCAGACAAACAAAAAATGAGGACTGTTCTATTTTCTAAAAGAAAGGTGCATGTATGGGAGGGGGGACTCTAGTTTTCAAAATGTCAATGTCACAAAAGACAATGAAAGGCTGTGGAAGTGTTTCAGATTAAAGGAGACCAAAAGAGCGTGACAACTAAACGCCAATACCCAACTCTGCACTGAATCCTGTGCTGGAAGAGAATGAAGTGCTGAAAAGAACATTATTACATCAACTGACAAAATCAGGATACGGCTGCCAGATTAGATGAAAGTATTTCATCAATGTAAATTTATGAAGTTGATAACTGTACCATGGTTATGTAAAAGAATATTCTGTTCTTAGGTAATACACACTGAAGTATTTCAAGGGAAAATACCATATGCAATTTACCTTCAACTGGTTCAGAAAAAAGAATTCTATATTCACATGCATATGTGTGTGTGTCTGTATATACACACAGATGCATGGATGGATGGATGGATGGATGGGTGGATGGATAGATAGATAGATAGATAGAGACAGATAGAGAGAGGGAGGGAGGGAGGGAAACAGGGAGGGAGAGAGAGAAAGAACAAAGTTCCTTGGGGAAAGAGAGAGCTCTGGGGGAAGAGAGACATTTGTTCCCTGTGCCTATAGCGCATATTAAGGCTGGATGAACTGTCCTCTGGCCTGAAGAAATGACAAAAATATACGAGGTGAATTTGGGGCTCTGGTTAGAATCAGATTGTTTAGACCCAAGTGAATACACCTAACGCACTAGCTCCCTTTCAGTGTCCACGTGCTATGATACATTATATACAATTCTAGCTTAATCACTGTACCAGTCAACTTTCCAGCAGGAAACAGATGGCACAATGATAATCGAGGACAGTTTAACAAAGGATATTTACCAAAGTGGGGGACAGAATTAGAGAAACCAACAAGCGAAGGTGCAGCTCCCCATGAAAAGTAGCAGTGAGGAGCCAGTGGTGTCAGAGTAAGTGAAGGGAGGGAACAGTTCCCTGAACTCGAAGCCCAGAGAAAAGCTGTGTGGAGACCTGGTCTGGCCACTTGACAGGAGGTGTGGTCTCTGGTAGAGGGATGCACCTGACTCTGCAGCCAACCCCCAGCAACCCAGCAGGGAGGGAGCTATAGGGAACAAACACCCTGACTGTACTTTCCTTGCACCCTCTGGTCTCCTGCCAGGGTCTCCCATTGGCTGAATCCCCCTGGCAGCCAGGAGGGAAGAGAGCCTATACAGGTGAATCTCCCAGGGCAAGGAGTAGGGTGGAGGAGGGTAGAGAGTGAATCTTACAGGGGAGATGGATTTAGCAGTGATTTGGGGCTGCAATGAATGTTTAACTTTGTAGAAGCACAGAGAGCTGACATTCAACATCACCAAACAAAAGAGTTCTGATTGTATGTAGAAGATTCTTGGAACTGGAGTGGTTAAAGAGTTTGATAGGAAAGTTGAGAAAAAAAAGTGCTGTTTTCCTGATTTTTGGAAATAGGAATTTTTCAGTCCTTACTTTCTCTCAATAAGTAATTTTCCAAATTGTCAACCATGGCCAGTAGGAAGGTAAACATAGGAGAATTCATTAACAACGTAGCAGTAACATTCAATCTGGATGGAGAAATTCTCCCATTAATTTTTCCTGGAAGTAGAATACCTATCAGATTTGACAAAGTGCTAAGTTTCTGGAATGCTCCACCAAAGTGTAGTGCAGCATCCGTGGTATATTCAGTGGGGGGTCTCTGCAGAGGGCGGGAGGACAAGGCAGGATGTTAACAGCACGGGTTGTTCCCAAAGGAAATTCAAGGGGCAAGATGAAACTAACGACTGAAAGATGAATCATAAAATGAGAAGCTGGGAGGTCTGGAGGAAGAGCAGGGGGTGTGGCATATGACAACACCTGGCCAGTGATTCGGGACAGGGTTGTAAGAGGCCAGCGCTGAAGTGTCATTAGTTGTTTGTTTTGGAGGCAGGACTCACTGTGGAGAAGAGAAGAGGACAGACCTCACTGCAGGACTATTAAGACCAAGCTGACTCTTCCCAGCCCATCATGTCCTCTGTTGGGAGACACCAAACCCAGCCACGATTTCCCAATACACAAAACTACACTGAGTCCTGTCTTTCCAGCCCCACGTCCCACCACTCCCTAACTCCTTTCTCCATGCTCCAGTCACAAGGATTTCCCTGAACATATCGTGCTGTTTCACACTACTGTCTTTGAGCATTACATTAGACTTCAGGTTAAGCTGCTGTAACAAAAAGAGAATAAAATAGAGGACACTAAATTAAGTTTTTCTCCCTATGAATGGCAGTGCTGCTCCCATTTAAGGAACCAGGTTCCTAACATCCTGTTATATCATCATCTCCTGGGGTACTGCCATCATCCACAGAGTTGAAGTGGGCTTACCTTCATGTCTGGCAAAGAGAGAGTCCAGGAAAAGTGACTTTCTCTCTAAAAAGATGGCTCAGAAGTTACACCCGTAACTTTTGCTCACACTCTATTGACCTGAACCTAGTTGCATAGTTATTTCTAGCTGCAAGGGAGTCTGGAAAGTATAGCCTCTACCTGGTGGCCCTGTGCTCTACCCAAACATATCATATTCTTTCATGAAAGGGGGGCTAAATGGAGGATGTTACCAGAACTTGGGCGACAGGTCAAAGAGGACCCACTGGCCCCCAAATTGCGTACAGTTGGAGCACTAAAATATTAAGGACAATAATAAACTATTTTAAAATGGGAATGCATCAGACCATATCAATGATTTGAAAAGGTACGTAAATAATTAGGGGAGAAGGGAGGGTTCTTGTTAATGGTATACATATGCCACAAGTCTGCCATTTTCTCAGGAATGGACTTCACTCACCTTGATCACATCCCTGAACTTCCCTTTCTGCCCTTTTTTGACTTAGTTAAAAATAAACTTTCCCTAATCCCCAACCCCAGCATTTTGTTATCTCCTCTCTGTTATAATTATCTGTGTACAACTTAGACTGTGAGCTGAAGAAATCAGCAATAAATTACCAAAATCACTCCCAAAATAGAACAATTTTTATAGAGTCTATAAAACTCAATTATTGCAGTCTTCACTTGGTCACCCTTCATAACTGTATTGTTGTTGAAGGAAAATTGTTTCCAATCCTGATCAGACTCTTTCATGTACTCTCAAAGTGAAATATCTTCTATGACCAGGAAATGGTCTCTCAGGCACTGACTATACTATTCCTCTTAGTTGTTGTCTTTTGTAGCAAGTTGTGTCCCCCTCTCCATGGTCCTACCATAGGACCTGCTCAACTTTACAGACCAGACATCACTGTAATCATAAGCTGCTCTCATCTGTATCAAAATAAAACTTATGCATTGACCAAAATCTAACAGCTCATTTGTGAAGTTTGTGCTGCAGGGAGCTGAGGTATTTTGATGAAAGAGCACTGAAGTAGGCACTCACTGAGTATTAACTGAATGAATGATTCATTCACTGAACAAATAAATAAGTGAAAGAACAAAGTTGGTCAATATTTGATCCAAAAGCTAGTTATAAAAAACTTTAATTTGAAAAGATACATGCACCCCAATGTTCACAGCAGCACTATTTACAATAGCCAAGACATGGAAGCAAACTAAGTGTCTATCAGCAGAGGAATGAATAAAGAAGATGTGGTATATATATATATATATATATATATATATATATATATATATATATACATACATACATACACACACACACACACACACACACACACACACATACACACAATGGAATATTGCTCAGCCATAAAGAAGAATGAAATAATGCCATTTGCAGCAACATGGATGGACCTAGCAGACAGAGGAAAACAAATATCATATGATATCACTTACATGTGGAATCTAAAAAAAAATGATACAAATGAACTTATTTACAAAACAGAAATAGACTCACAGACATAGAAGACAAACTTATGGTTACCAAAGGAGAAAGGTGAGGAGGACAGATAAATTAGGAATTTGGGATTAAGAGATACACACTACTATTTATAAAATAAACAAGGACCTACTTTATAGCACAGGGAACTATATTCAATATCTTGTAATAGCCTATGATGGAAAAGAATCTGAAAAAGAATATATATATATATATATATACTTATAACTGAATCACTTTGCTGTACACCTGAAACTAACACAACATTGTAAATCAACTACACTTCAATTTTAGAAAAATTTAGTTACAAAGAGTCTGGTTCTTTCAGTTGTCTTAATCATCAAATGGCATTTGCAGGTCACGTGTAGACTAGCTTTCTGTTGATCAAAGCAATTGTCATATTGCCTAGAATCTGATCTTGATGAAGGGGTGGTACCAAGTTTCCTGCTTTCTAGAAATCTTGGAAAATAAAAGGAATAAATTCTGTTGGACTGCTGGTGTAGAGGGTGGTCTAGGTAGAATCTACTTTTTCAGGCTTGCAGGACAGTCCTGCTATGGTTTTCCCCCAACCCTTTTGATACAGTCCTTATTTAAGGTGGAGCAATGACAGCAGAACACACAGTCCTCCTGTCACTTCAGAACCCACCCAGGGCTCCTGCATGCGGTGGGAGACCCTGGTAGCCATCAGAATTATAGGCTGGCAGCTCTACCCAAAACAGGCTTGCTTGAGCCTGAAGGTTTAGGAGGACAAGATAAGTAAGAGAAATGATCTAACATCAAGGATTTATATTTAAAGACAAAACAACCCACCAGCTACATCTTGGGATCAATAAACATTTAGCCCTGTCTCCATTAATATCTAATAGACTCCATGAAAAGCATTGGTTCCAGTAATAACATAGCTCAGGTGCTGTAAGACCCCAATTCATCCTAGATCCAACCATGTTCAGAGTCCTATACTTCCCGAACATTGGAATATGAGCTTATATTTTTATAAACACAGAGTCTAAATCAAAATTTCACTTTCACTCTATCCCCTGAGTTTCCTGAGTTCATTTTATTAATGAAACCTGTTTCTTCCCAAACAAAATAGGGTCTGGTACCTGCCAACCTCCTAAATCCCTAAAATCTAGAGAAATTCCAAGCTACTTGGTACAGTCCCTTATCAAACCAGATGCTTAGTATGTTTTCTCCTGAGAATAACAAGGAACATCCCAAAACAGGAGTTTAAGTTTTTTACGACCACCCTAAAAACTAGTCACAATCTTTGAATAACTACAAAAGTATCAATTGAATTATAAGAATTTATGTCACACTTTTAACAGGGGGAGAAAATGCCTTTGCAGACTGGTACTGGGGAGATTTTCACATAAATAGAAGCACAATAAAGTTTAATGAAAGTGAAGGGAAAGGTTGTTGACAAGAGGGCCAAATATTCTTGTACAGGCAGACGTCGAAGACATTGCAGCTTCAGTTCCAGACCAGCACAATAAAGCAAATATCGCAATAAAGTGAGTCACACAAATTTTGGGGTTTCCCAGTGCATATAAAAGTTATGTTTACACTGTACTGCAGTCTATTAAGTGTGCAATAGCATACATCTAAAAAAACAATGTATATTCCTTAATTTTAAAATATTTCATTGCTAAAAAATTGTCAATCATCTGAATATTCAGTGAGTTGTAGTAGTAACATCAGAGATCACTGATCACAGATCACCATAACAAATATAATAAAAATTTAAAAGTTTTAAATGTTGCCAAAATGTGATAGAGACACGAAATGAGCAAATGCTATTGGAAAAATGGCACCAATAGACTTACTCGATATACGGTTGCCATAAATCTTCAGTTTGTAAAAAACACAATATCTGCGAAGCACAGTAAAACAAAGCATGATAAAATGAGGTCTGCCTGTAATGAGATTTCCAAACAGATAAAATACTATGTCCTATTACAAGATACTATAGCTGATGTCTGACGTAGGACCCAAATGGGATTCAAACACATCTAATGTAACTGTTGAGTAGTAGGCAGTCCTTAGAGTTAATAATTTACATAAGAAGACCTAGAGTCTGTCATACAGAGTGAAGTAAGTCAGAGAGAGAAAAACAAATACTGTATGCTAACACATATATATGGAATCTAAAAAAAAAAAAGTTCTGAAGAACCTAGGGGCAGGACAGGAATAAAGACGTAGAGAATGGACTTGAAGACACAGGGAGGGGGAAGGGTAAGCTGGGAGGAAGTGAGAGAGTGGCACTGACATATACACACTACCAAATGTAAAATAGCTAGCTAGTGGGAAGCAGCCACATAGCACAGGGAGATCAGCTCGGTGCTTTGTAACCACTAGAAGGGTGGGACAGGGAGGTTGGGAGGGAGACGCAAGAGGGAGGAGATATGGGGATATATGTATATATATAGCTGGTTCATTTTGTTATAAAGCAGAAACTAACACACCATTGTAAAGCAATTATACTCTGATAAAAATGTTTTTAAAATTTACATAAGAAGAGTTGTCTGTGGCTGAAGGAGTGAACAGGGGCTGGGGCACACGTGCCTGGGAGTGCATGATGTCAGTGCCCCAAACAGCTGGTCAGACATGAGACTCAGAAGACACCTGCTATTTAGTGAAATGGACATACTACAAGGAGAAAGCAAAGTGTATATGAAACACTCTGGGCTGCAAACCTGGCCTCTAATCTATCTTTGCCTCGGTGTCATTTCTCCAGGACTCCTTTTCCTCACGTGCCATGTATTTGGCTTGGCCTAGATGATGTCTGTGGACCTTCCAGTTACAGTGTTCTCCGACTCTAAGGAGAACTGTGACCAAAAAAATAAATAAAATAAAATAAGATGGTACGGTATAGTATCAAAGTCAGTAAAGAAATGGCAGGCAGAAAGGCATGGAAAAGAAGTGGTCAGGAATGTCTCCTTTATCAAATGGAAGAAGGATCTGAAATCCACTTCTTTGGACACAGACAGAGGGCAGCAATAGCAGATGAGTCATAGATCTCTGTTGTGTCTACAAATCCCAACAAATTCTTGTTTCCATGGGAATGAGGAAACAAGGATGCTTCCTAACAGATTGGTGGTTTTAAAATCCTATCTCTTCCGAAACTTTCCTTCCATCTGTTTCTGCTGTGCTGCACTCTGCTTTGGTAGCATGAAAATGGAAAGACAAGTTGCACCTGAAAGAAAAAGAAATTGTCCCCTCCTACTCTTCCAGTACATTCTATTCAAAAGATGGGCAATGGGGAAAAATGAAACCAAATAACATGATACTGAAAATTCTGAACGTTATTTTTTTTTCATACTCCATATGAGTTCACAAACCTGTTATAATTGTCAATCAAATCCTTAACATTTTTATCTCCTTTCAATCTCTTCTCACTCCCTATATTTTAGTACCATTTTGGTAATTCTCCTACCATGCTCTTGCCCTTGAGATTTTCTCAATACCCTTTTACATACAAAAAAAGAACTATATAGCACAGTGATGAAAGGAATGGCATGGATAGACAATGAGGGAAAAACATGGTCCAAAAATACCCCAGCAATACTAAATTCTTATCTGCAGTTGTCTCTTGCTAATGACAGTCAGGTGGAAATGGAAGGTGGTAGAGAGAAAGCAAAACACGCTTTCTTCACCCTTTGCTTAGCTACTATATGTGTCACTTATTATGAGACCCAATTCTTTCAAGGAAAAAACAGAGTGGACAGTCTGCTCTCTGCCATTCCTAGATTATTTTGCTCTAAGATGACTGACATGCCCTAAAAGTAAGTAGATGTGGAAGAAGATTATTAGTGTAACTTACTGGTGAATTATTTGCAGAATTAAATGAAGATAATAGCAATAATTAAGGGTAATGTTGTATATTGATGGCACTAATGAGCCAATCCTTCATGCCTTCTTATATCCATGCTCTTGGTAGTGCCCTGTACACACTGACTTTCTGTCACATAACTTGCTTTGGTCAGTTGGGTTGTAGCAATGTTGATGCAAGTAAGGGCTTTGAAAAAATCCTCCCATGTTTCCACCTCCTCTCTTGTACTCTGTCATCATCATGAGAACTAGTCTGCTGGTGGATGAAACTCATGTTGTAGACCCAACCATGGTCTATCACGATAGCTGAGGCCATCATAGATTAGATGACAGGCAGATGATTCCCACACATGTGAGTGAGCCCAGATGAGCCCAGCCCTGATCAAAAGAGCTACCAGACAACCCATAGACTTGTGAGAAACAACTGTTGTTTTAAGCCATGACAGGTGTGTAGCATAATTTGTTACATAGCAATAGCTAACTGATACAGATAACAATAATAATTTTTTGAGTATTCACAATATGCCAGGGACTCTTTCATGCTTCTTTCAAAAATCATTTGATCCTTATAACAAACATAATAGTACTATTACAAGCTCAATTTTTTAGTTCAGCATATTGAGTCTGAAATATAAATCTTCAAAATAATTTTTCACATACTTTTAAGCATCACAGATATCCTGTGCCACAGATAAGGAAGATACTATTTTCTCCACTGAGATCTGTGAGACAAACGGACACATTAAAAGTGAGCACTGTGTTCACTCCTCCTTTCTGCCTAGGGATACTTTCCAAACCACTAGGGATACTTTCCAAACCAAACTGCAAAATGATGACCAAGAGAAGAGACGTGACGCTGCTGAGCTTAGGAGGCAGAGATGAGAGTGCAGGGCTGCCAACGTGGCTGGACTTTGCCAAGCAAGGTACCAAAGAGGAGAGAGCTGCCCAAAAGGAGGTCCATGGAAGTCTACATGGGCATTCACCTAGGTTCTTAATTGTACATGGGCAGTGAGAGACAGCTTGAAGCCCAGCAGAAAGTGGGCTTAAGAGCTGAAGAGGGTTACCAGGGGTTGTACAGTCCTGGAAGACATTGGAGTTTTGCTTCAGCCAGAATGAAGACACCCACACTAGCACCTTGGGTATTTCAGTGAGACCCCAGAAAGGTCACACTTTAGGAATAATGACCACGCACTAGGAAAAGGGTCACACCTTAGGAATAAGAAAAATATCAAAATAGACCCAAACAAAGCCTAAAATCAAGCTTGAAAGGATTTAGAAACAATCTTCCAGTAGATCACCTACCTACCAGAACAAAATTCCATCCTTTCAACAAGAAATCAAAATTTAAACTCCCTACAGAATAACATTCACAATGTTCAGCATACAATATAAAAATTTTAGACACGCAAAAAAGCAAGAAAATATGATCCATAATCAAAAGAAAGGAATCTCAAGAAGACCCAGATGTTGGACTTATCAGAGGAGTATTTTAAAACTATTATTAATATATTTAAGAATAAGTGAAGAGATATACATAATAAGTAAATAGATGGGAGTCTCAGTAGAGAATTGCAACTACAAAAAAGGTAACAAATGAAAATTCCAGAACTTAAAAATAAAACATCTGAAATGAAAATTCAAAGGATGTGTTTAACAGAAGATGCTACAGAAGAAAAGTCCAATAACCTTGAAGACAAATCAATAGAAATTGTCCCAACTGAATAACAGAGAGAAGAAAATTTTTAATAATGAAGAGCAACTCAGACACATCAGGTAGTCCAACATACATGTGATTCAAGTCTCAAATGAAGAGGAGAAAGGATACAGTAAAAATATTAGAAGAACTAATGGCCAAACATTTCCCACATTTTGTAAAAAATACCAACCTACAGATCAAAGAAGCTCAGAAGACTATTAGTTGAATAAATACAAACAAAAACAAAAACAAAAACCACACACATTTAAGCATACTATAGTTAAACTGCTTGAAAATTAAAGATAAAATCTTCAAGTCAGCTAGAAAAAATTCTTAAATGATGTTACAGAGGAACTATAAGAATGATATCTGACTTCTCATCAAAAACAATGGAGGCCAAAATACAACAGAAAGACATCTTTAA
Source organism: Kogia breviceps (assembly GCF_026419965.1). Taxonomy (NCBI): domain Eukaryota; kingdom Metazoa; phylum Chordata; class Mammalia; order Artiodactyla; family Physeteridae; genus Kogia; species Kogia breviceps. The sequence goes on from NC_081315.1 coordinate 17,439,106, forward strand.
GAAAAGGGAATCCTTGTACACTGTTGGTGGGAATTGGTGCAGCCACTGTAGAAAACAGTATGGAGATTCCCCAAAAAGCTAAAAATATAATAGAACTACCATATGATCCTGCAATTCCACTCCTGGGTATACATCCAAAGAAAACTAAACACTAATTTGAAAAGATACATGCACCCCAATGTTCATAGAGGCATTATTTACAGCCAAGATATGGAATCAACCTAAGGGTCCAGCAACAGATGAATGGATGTGGTATATACATACACACACACAACAGAATATTACTCATCCATAAAAAGAATGAAATTTTTCCATTTGCAACAACATGGATGGACTTGGAGGGTATTATGTTAAGTGAAATAAGTCAGACAGAGAAAGACAAATACTGTATGATATCGCTTATATGTGGACTCTAAAAAATACAACAAACTAATGAGTATAATGAAAAAGAAACAGACTCAGAGATATAGAGAACAAACTAGTAGTTACAAGTGGGGAGAGGGAAAGGGGGGCAAATAGGAGTAGGGGATTAAGAGACACAAACTACTATGTATAAAATAAATAAGCTACAAGGATATATTGTACAGCACAGGAATATAGCCAATATTATAACTATAAATGGAGTGTAATCTTTACAAATTGTGAATCACTATGTTACACACCTAAAACTCATATAATATTGTACATCAACTATATCTCAATAAAAAAATGTTTAAGGGGATGGGGGTGGGCAAAATGGGTGAAAGTAGTCAAAAGGTATAAACTTCCACAAATAAGATTAAATAAGTCCTGGAGATGCAATATACAACATGATGACTATAGTTAACAACACTATATTTTATATTTGAAAGTTGCTAAGACAGTAGATCTTAAAAGTTCTCATCACAAGAGAAAAAATTTGTAACTATTGATATATGTGGTGATGGATATTAGCTAAACTTATTGTGGTGATCATTTCACAATATGTACATATATCAAATCATTATGTTGTACACCTGAAACTAATATAGTTTTATATGTCAGGTATATCTCAATTAAAAAACATATTTTGATGTATGAAGCACATCAAAAAAGAAGTGGGAAGATACTTCAAATATTAGAAAATGAAAGACAAAAAGAAAAAGACATCTTTAGTGCTAAAAGTGGAAAAAAAATCAATCTTGAAATATATACACGGCTAAAATACACTCCAAAAATGAAGGGGAAATACACATTGTCAAGTATATGAAAACTAAAAGAAGTCATCACCAGCAAACCTCTACAAGAAATGCTAGACAGAGGAAATTCTTCAGGCTGGACAGAAATGATAACAGATGAAAACTCAGATCTGCAGGAAGTAATGAGGAGCACCAGAAATGTAAATATGTTGGTATATATGAAAGGCTATCATTTTCCCTTTTATTAATTATATTAAAAGATAAATGACTCTTCAAAAAGATTATTTTTACCATTTACAATTTGTGGAGATATAAAATATTGTATATGACAACAATAACACCAAGTACAAGGGTATAAACATTTCAGAATTTCAGAATTTCAATTTCTGGTGTATAACATTTACTTTAATTAAATGCCTTCTTATCATGCCTAAAGTTTGCCACTTGCAATCTCAGTAGCCAACCAGAGGAACAATAGAAATAGGAGACATGGTCTTTGACATCAAGGATCATACGAGGAGTTGAGAAAGCAAAATATACAACAGTGAAATACCTTAGCAATAATTACAAAGCAGGGACTGGAAGTACAGACAAAATGCCTAAGTTTTCCTAGGGTTCATAACACAAAGCAGTGATAGAACTCACTCCTAGCCCATCTGGAGAAATTTTGTGAAATAGGAGGTGGAAACCACGTTTCTTCTCATCGTTGGATAAGGATGTGAGAGCTTGAATTTCAGCCCCACCAGCCCTCAGTGGGCAATGAAACTGCACAGGCAACCACAGTGGCTCTGATCTCAGTAGATACAGAAATAATTAGGAAAGACTTCCAGGGTCCTGTGCTCTGCTTCATGAATATGGACTGTCCTCATCTCCAAAGGAAAGAAAATAACTTCCACATTAATTTTTCAGAAAGAGCTTCAAAGGATCTCAAGCCTGGTATATTTTTGGAAGTTCACATCCAGCTTGATTAAACTTTGCTCTTTCTGTTTCTAACAATCTTATGGAAATGTCTTACATTTCATCTTTAAACTTCATCTTTTTAGGAGAAATTGTGGAGGCAAGTGTTCAAATGACAGAGAAAATATAAAAGTTTGTACTTGTTAATTTGTATTGAATTTAAGTAGTTTTAAGTATATTTTGCTAAGCAGTGACTCTCAGGAATGATCTTTTTTAAAAAATAACATTTATTTATTTTATTTTTTGACTGTGTCAGGTCTTAGTTGCAGCATGCAGGCTCTTCACTACGGCACGTGGGCTTCTCTCTAGTTGTGGCACGCAGGCTCCAGAGCGCGTGGGCTTGGGCTCTGTAGTTTTGGCGCATGGGCTCTGTAGTTGTGGCGTGCGGGCTCCAGGGTGCGTGGGCTCTGTAGTTTGCAGCACGCAGGCTCTCTAGTTGAGGTATGCAGGCTCAGTAGTTGCGGCGCTCGGGCTTAGTTGCCCCGCGGCATGTGGGATATTATTTTCCTGACCAGGGATTGAACCCGAGTCCTCTGTATCGGAAGGCGGATTCTCAACCACTGGACCACCAGGGAAGTCCCAGGAGTGATCTTTAAAGGAGTCTTTTTCCCACCTTTCCTATTGAACACACTCATGTATGCATATACACATAGTCCATCTGTGCTAGTACAAATATTAAAATTTGGCGGTATGATTTTTCTCTTAGTAAGTCATCAATTGCCAAATTGGGAGTTAACAGCTCCTGCCATTTAAAATTATCATTAGTTTTTTTTTTATAGAGTGTAGAAATTTTAATTTTTAAACTATGGGGAAATGATATTGTTTATATCTTAAAGAAAGTAAATAAAAATAGTAAATCATTCTTTTTTTTTAATCTTTGTTTTTGGCCTCACTGGGTGGCTTGCGGGATCTTAGTTCCCAGACCAGAGATCGAACCTGGGCCACAGCTGTGAAAGTGCCAAGTCCTAACCACTGGACTGCCAGGGAATTCCCTGTAAATCTTTATTCTAATTGTGCCCTCAAAATTCACAAGTTTTGTTAATTATAAAATTGTTTATGTACACTATAGTGTTGTGTTTCAAAGACATAAGAAAGAAAACTTTCAAATTCACAGTCCACTCACTTAGAAATAAACAATGCTAATGTTTTCGTTTCCCTTCTGGTCTATCTTTTCTGCATGAAGAGGCATGCCCAGACAATATCATAAAAAGTTATTTTTAATAAATTTTAGATTATATTGAATTTAAAGTTTTGAATCTTTTCTTTCATTTAACCTATGATTAAAGATCTTGCAAACACCTTATTTTAGATATCTGCCATAATTATTTGTCAGTCATTGTGGTAGCCAGTCTCCAAGACGACCCCCAATGATTATGGCCTCCTGGTATTCATGACCTTGTGTGGTACTGCCACTGCCCCACATTGAATAGAGGTGACCTGTGTAACCAATTCAGAAGTAATAGTTTGACTTCCAAAACTCTGTCATAAAAAATGTTGCAGTTTTCATCCTTTTTGGTGTACTCAGTATAGGAGAAGCAGGCTGACACGTCATGAGGACTCCAGCATCCCTGTAGAGAGGTCCAGGTGGCGGGGAATTGAGGTCTCCTAACAATAACCGTCACCAATTTGCCAGGTATTTGAGTTTATCGCCATGGAAGGAGATCCTCCCACCCAGTCCAGTTCTCAGATGACTGCAGCCCTAGCTGACACCTTGACCGCAACCTCATGAGAGACTCTGAGACAGAATCACCGAGCTAATCTGCTCCTGGGTTCCTGACCCATAGAATTGTGTGAGTGAATAGATATTTACTGTTTTAAATATTTAAATGTTGGAATGACTTGTTGCACAAAGATAAATAATAAAGATTTGGGGACCGGAAGTGGGGCACCACCGTAACAAATACCTAAAATGTGGAGGTGACTTTGTGACAGGAAAGACTGAGAAGTAAAAGCATAAGGTGCATGGAAGAAACTTAGCAGAAGCCTGGTGACCTTCAAGGATGCTATTGGTAAAGACTTGGAGGAAAATCTGGAAAATATTATTGGGAACTAGAAGATAAGAGATCCTTGTTAGGGACTTCCCTGGTGGTCCAGTGGTTAAGACTCCGTGCTTCCATTGCAGGGGCACAGGTTCGACCCCTAGTCAGGGAAGTAAGATCTTGTGTGCCGTGCGACGCAGCCAAGAAAATATTGTTAAAAAGAGGGATCCTTGTTAGATACGACAGAAAATGTAACAACACTGTCACATGCAAAAATATGGGGGGGAAAAAGAAAAAATGTTTAATGAACTAAGTGATCTAGCTAAGGAGATTTCCAGGCAGAGTGTTGAAAGTGCTGCTTGGTTTCTTCTTTTAGCAAAATGTGAGAGGAGAGATAAGCTGAAGGAAGAACTATTGAATTGAATAAAAGGACTCAAGACTCTGCTTCTGAAATTTTCCAGAAGACAGAAAATGCTAAAATTGTAAAATGGCTTCCAGGCAAAGATCAAATCCAGGGCTCTTCCAAGAAAACATGGTCTAAAGATGAAGTTGAGGTTGTGACTGTAAAATCCCATTTAATGATTAAGGAAAATCTAAGGGAGTACTTCAGAGAATTCTAGGGCTTCTGAGAAGCTTACAGGCAATGTCCCTCAGCAGTTTCAACAAAAGCCCAAGGTAGAAAAGGGCTTATCTTGAAGAGATTTATGGTGTGGTTTTTGTCTAATGGAATAAAAGCCACCTACTACCCTATTGCAGATGACCTACAAAGTTGTTTGTTTTTTTAAAATTAATCTTGGCAGAAACATTATCAGGTTGGACTGAATGGACAGAAACCATATACAGTGAAAAGAGACCTTCAGACTCCCAAACTTTGAGAGGCAGGAAGCAGGCTCAGACTATCTCTTAGCTGCAAATCATGGGTTACCTTTAATGGAACAGGAAGGAAGCATCAGAGGGTGGAACCAAGGGCTCAGAGGGCAGAACCAGGAGCCATGGAGAATCATTCCCCGGAAAGAGTAGACCTGAGTCCTAACTAAGGAACTTTCAGTATTTGCCTGGCTGAATATTAGGATTTCTGCGAAGCAATACCCTCTGCGTGCCTCCCGTTCTCCCCATTTTGAATGGGAACATCTATAGCGGTATTGTAAGGCTGTCCCACCAGTGTATATATCAGGTGTGGGAGGGGGGCAGATAACTTCTCTCTGTAATTCATGGGTCTTCAGGTCGAGAGGAAGCACATTTGAACTGTACTTGCAACCACATACTGAAGAGACTGTACCCGAAGAGCTTCCTCTGCCCCTGGACCTGATTTAGCTGGTGAGGCTCTGGACTTGGAACCGATGCTGAAACAAAATGAAACTTTTGAGGAACTTGTGAAAGGGTGATTGTATTTTGCAAGAGTGAGGGATACGAATCATTGGAGGCCAGAGCACAGACTCTGAGTGTGGTAACCACCCTCTCCAATGATGCCCAGTAATTCTTGCCTCCTGGTTTTCATGTCTCTATTGAGGCCCCTAACACAGTGAATAGAACCGATCTGTGAAATGCAACGGTATATTAGAAAATAGCAGAGTGTGACTTCAAAAAAGACATTGCCGTTTCTACTTTGCTCTCTCTTGCATCACTCGCTGGAGGAGAAGCCAGCCGCCATGTCACGAGAGAACAACTCCAGTCCTACGCAGAGGTCCACGTGGGGAGGGATCGAGACCTCCAGCCAACAACCAGCACTGACTCAGCAAGCATGTGTGTGAGCCACCTGTGAAGCAGAACCTCCAGCCCCACTCAAGCTTTCAGATGACACAGCCCTGGCCAACAACTTGACTGAAACCTCATGATATGTCTTGGGGCAGAACCATCCAGCTAAGATGTTCCTGGCTTCCTTATCCACAGAAATTGTGTGAGATAATAAATATTTATTGTTTGAAGCCACTAAGTTTTGGGGTAATTTGTTATTCCTAGTAGATAAATAATTCAGCCTTATCTTATCATGTGGATATATCATAATTCAGTGTTGAACATTTAGATTTCTTCTAATTTTTCATCATTACAAAACAATGCTACTATGAAAAACCTGATAAATAGTAAATTGTCTGAATCTCTAAGTATGACTCTAGACTAAATTCTTGGAAGTGAAATTACTAGATATGAACAATGTAGGTTTACAGCTGCATTATACAAGAGTATTTGTTTTACTGCAGCCTCTAGTTATGCTTTTAAAAACCACAAGACAAGGATATCCATTATCAGCATTATTATTTAACACTGTACTGGAATAAACACACTTAGGAAAGAAAATGACATTTTCTTTCCCATTCCCAATAATTTTCTTTCCCATTCTTTCTTTCTTTTCATCTCTTTAGAGATGAAAAACTTAAACCTCCACTATTTTCATTTGATATGATGAATATTTGGAAAACACAGGAGAAACTATTGAAAACCTATAATAAATGATAAGAGAACCCAATAAGGTAACAAGAGACCAAAGAACTTCATCGCTACCCTAGATGCATTCAAGATGCTTTGGACAGAGGTCTGACCAAGTGTGTTTATAGGCAGAGGTAGGAGGAGAAAGAGCTGCCTCTTGACTGAATCCTACTGAATTCATCTCATTCAACAAACAAGTTACACAAATACATACAATAACGTCAGCTGTATAACACCTGAGTATCACACGTACACCTCTTAACTGTGCACACGGTGCACTTATAATCCCTAATTATCGGGAGGGGGAATTGTTGCTGATTTTGAAACTACAACTAGCAAGAGGGAAAGAAGGGAGCACGTGGTGGTTGAAGAGGTTCGTCAACCTGAATTACCTCATTCCTTACCTCGATCCCTGAAGCCTCTCCTACTCCATCCGTCTTCTTGGAGACTGACAGACCAGGGCTTCGGCATTTAGCTTCTTGCTTCCCGAGCCACTGCTTAACCACTCTCCCACTCCGGGCAAGCTCTTCCCTGTGAGAGTTTCTGCTAAGCTCCTATCCTGAAGGGTATGTTCAAGCCCAGAAGCCTAACCAGACTGACGCTGCTGTCAACTCCCCATGGTTACAGGGCTCGGGAACAGGAGGACCTTGATGCTGAACCACAAGCTAGATTCTGCCCTTGCGATTCACCCTTCTTTACCAGATCAACTAGCAAGGGCCAGAGTTAATCAGGACGCTGTTGCCTTCGCTCACTCTATCGCACGTTCCCTAAAGACGACAGCAAGGCTTATCTTTTCTGGATAGAAGTGAGGAAGGGAATAAGGAGGGAGAAAGGGCCCGCCGCGTGAACGGCGAATCTCTGTACCGCGAGGACAGAACGAGATCTCACTTGGCACTTTAAGGCTCCACCCGCAGGCTCAGAGCCCTGGCAGGAATGTTTTGTACACACGTGGCCTTCCTGCCAAGTCTGACAAATATTCCTAAGGCTAAAGTGTGTTAAAACACAGGAAGAGATTGTGGGTTCATTCCTTCAGAAAGACCTCAGAGAGCTGAGTGCACCAGGCGCTATGAGGAGACTCCAGATCTCCCCTCCCCTGTCCCCTGCCCTGTAGGATGGGGTTCGGGCACAAGCGAAGAGGAGGGGTCTGTAAGTGGCTTTTCGGCACCCACAGAGAGAAGCCGCTCTCCACAGGCCAGGAGGCAAATTGCCAGAAACCCAGATGAGCTGAGCCTTTTGCAGCAATGCGTGCTCTCTTGCCAAAGTGAACCACAGAGGTCCTACCCTCCAATTTCAGCAAATGACGGCGGGGCTTCTGAGAATCTCTCATTCTCAGCTTGGAGAACTTGCATGGCTGAAGCGCATGCTGTATTCACTCACATGAAACTGCAAACTAGGCCTATAGAGAACAGAGCAATTGATTTCTAAACGCGTAGGAAGAGAGAAAATATACGAAAGTCATCCTTAGCATTCCCGCGTCTAGGAAGCCATTAAACTATTCACATCCTGGAGTCTCCAGGGTGAGTTTCCATCAGGTTTCACCATACCTTTCAGCCTCTTTATTTACCTCATGAAATATTAAAGAATTCACAAAACAGATTTACAATTAATTTTATTTCAAATGAATATATAGCAGATCGCATTTGGTGAGTCAGAGAAGAAATCTGAAACAAAATAAAAATAGAATGTGGTGATCTAAAAAATAGTGCAACTCGTAGCTCTCCAGACAAAACTGGCATATTAAAAGGATATAGAGCAGAAGAGTGCATCGCTGTCTTTTTTTTTTTTTGCGGTTCGCAGGCCTCTCACTGTTGTGGCCTCTCCCGTTGCGGAGCAAAGGCTCCGGACGCGCAGGCTCAGCGGCCATGGCTCACGGGCCCAGCCGCTCCGCGGCACGTGGGATCCTCCCGGACCGGGGCACGAACCCGCGTCCCCTGCATCGGCAGGCGGGCTCTCAACCACTGCGCCACCAGGGAAGCCCCACTGTCCTTTTTGAACGTCATAGATGTTTGTAATTCTTTGTTTGGGGTTTTAACCTCGATTCATATTAAATTTCAAAAGCACAGTCTCAGTTCAGGATCCGGTTTGATTCACCTTCTCCTACGTGCTTGGCACTGAGCTAGGCACTAGTGAGACAGAGGAGAAACACACATCTGCCCAGAAAGAGTCGAGAAGTCGACATTCTTGCTATTTTGCTCTCAAAAAGAAATAATGCACCAAGTTAGTGCAGCAAACATTTTAGAGAGCTGACTGTAAGGTCCTGTGGGAGGCCCCAAGAAACCCCCAAATAATGCCAGGCCACAAGTGGCTTTTTAAAGCCACATTACATATTGACTTTGTAACACAGAATGTTCATCTGGGCAGATTTACTTCCCTAATTATGTTTTATTTGTGCTAATATTAAAATGAGCCTGTATTCCCTGATCATCTTCAGAGGAAGAAGTGCTTTAAAAGCTTGCTGGGCAACAAGATAAAAAAGGACTGAAGATGCCCAAGCCAAGAAACATGGCTCCTCTGTCCCGCTCTCTATTTCTTCCTCTCCAGGCCTTTTTTTCTTTCTTCCTTCCTTCCTTGCTTTTTCTTTCTTTCTTTTTTTTTTTTTTTTTTTTTGAGGAATTATATGTGACTCCTTAGGAATATGAAAAATGTTTATTGTAATCTTCATAAAGTCATGGGAGGAAAAAGGAAACATTTTAATTTATTGATCCCCTGCTAAGGACTAGATATTGTACTAAGTGTTTCATAAGTTATCTCTTTTAATCCTCCCTAGAGCCCTGTGAAGAAGGCATTGTTATCATCAGTTTAGAGATGAGAACACTGAAGTATGAAAGTATGTACATAATTTATAAAAGATTGAACCAGAATTTGAATATGGTCCACCAACGTTAAGACCTATTTCTTTCTACTGTCCAGTTCACACTAACCTTTTTTTTTTTTTTAAGATTTTTTTGATGTGGACCATTCAAAAGTCTTTACTGAATTTGTGACAATATTGCTTCTTTTTTACGTTTTGGTTTTTCGGCCATGAGGCATGTGGGATCTTAGCTCCCCGACCAGGGATTGAACCCGCACCCGCTACATTGGAAGGTGAAGTCTTAACCACTGAACTGCCAGGGAAGTCTCCACTCTAATCTTTAATATCCCAATTTACCAACAGCCCAATAGAGAAATGGGCAAAGGAGAGGACCAACAGTTTGCAGAAAAGGGCCTTAAACATATGTATTTTTAGATGTTCGATTATACTCATAATAAGAGGAATGCAAATTAAAGTTTCACCCACCACCATAGCAAAGCTAAAGAACACCTGGTATCACACTGTAGTGGTGAGTATGGGGGAAACAGGCTTGCTCTTAAACTGCTGGTGAGAGTGAAGCCGACATAACTGCTCTGAAAGGCACTTTGGTAATTCCTATCAAGTTACTCTTCTATGACTTCATCCTCAGGTATACTTGCATTTGCAAGAAATGAGATATTCACAAGATTATTCACTGCAACATTGTCTATAATAGCAACAGATTGAAAAAACCTGATGTTCATTAACGGGAGACATAAATTATGTTCATCCATACAAAGAGTCATTTACAACCATAAAAATGAGGATTATTGTGGATATAATTTGCCAAGTGAAAAAAGGAAGATGAGGGGCTTCCCTGGTGGCGCAGTGGTTGAGAGTCCGTCTGCCAATGCAGGGGACGCGGGTTCGTGCCCCGGTCTGGGAAGATCCCACGTGCCGCGGAGCGGCTGGGCTCGTGAGCCATGGCCGCTGAGCCTGCGCGTCCGGAGCCTGTGCTCTGCAACGGGAGAGGCCACAACAGTGAGAGGCCCGCGTACTGCAAAAAAAAAAAAAAAAAAAACCACGACATCTTTGGTGGCCAAAATACCAAAATGCCTATTATATTTATAGATTAAAAACTGCGTGTTAATCCTACTCTTAAAGATGATATTCTATGTGACCAGAGAAATCTTCCTTTGAAACAACAGAGTTCACCTTGGTGGTTACTTTTTCTGAACAGCACAGATGAAATAATTATCACTGGGTAACAAAGAACCACTGTATGTACCCACGTGTAATTCTAGAAGTGGACCCCCCTCTCCTTCATTTAGTTACAATATCCACTAGACCAAGGCTATTTTTCTTTAATATAAACAAAAGTACATTTGAATAAAATTTTAATAAGTTGTAAGAAAAATATTCTATGTGACCAAATATTTGGACTCATTCTGGACTTAGGCATTTCAATGTTCTTGGTTTTTTAATTTAACTCTTTTCACAGCCATGTTGAGAATAAAAATAAATAATTTCTGCCTGTCTTCCATTTCAAGTATTTCTGGATAAGGGATTCAAAAAACTAAAACTGTTTTTGTTTATAACATAAAATATGGAATTGATCTTTCCAGGGTAAGAGATGATTAATGTTTTCACTTTTATACATTATTTTCTTAAACTAGTTCACATATAAACATTTTTATATGTTTGTAAGCAAATATGCTTTCACAGCATACCTTGTGTATGTGTAAAGATAAGTATTCAATTCTCACTGTTCACTTTTAACTGACAAAGAAAAAAAGTGAAAATGACAGAAACTGTGGTAGAACCTCACTTGCTGTTCTGGTCCTGGTTGTATCCGCCTTTGGCCAGTCCCATAGCTATTCAAGAAATCTTCCCAACAGAGTACAAGAGGATGAGAATCTGAAATCATTTCTGATATTCCCTACTAGATACTGATTGTTACATCAAGTAGTAAGTGGTAAAACTTTTAATTGACGATTAGTATAACTGTGGGTGGATTCTGATTTTGTTTTTAATTCTGTAGATTGTGTTTAAACAATTCAAAATTATGTTCCTGATTTTGAGATACTAAGTGATATTGCACAGTTGTCACTTTATTGAATGTGTACAACATTCCTATGAAGTTTATGTGTGCCTTTGTATAGCTTCAGCTGCTAAAATTAAAATTGATCTGTTATGACACACACAATAAAGACATTTGTGGGCTTCCCTGGTGGTGCAGTTGTTGAGAATCCGCCTGCCAGTGCAGGGGACACGGGTTCGATTCCTGGTCTGGGAGGATCCCACATGCCGTGGAGCAACTAAGGCCATGCGCCACAGCTACTGAGCCTGTGCTCTAGAGCCCGTGAGCCACAACTACTGAGGCCCGTGCACGCCTGGAGCCCGTGCTCCGCGACGGGGGAGACCACTGCAGTGAGAAGCCCGCGAACTGCAACGAAGAGTAGCCCCCGCTCTCCTCAACCAGAGAAAAGCCCACGCGCAGCAACAAAGACCCAACGCAGCCAGAAACAATAAATTAATAAAATAAAATAAATAAATTTATTTTTTAAAAAAATAAAGACATTTTTGGAATCTATCATTATCTCAAAATAAGCAGTTTAAAAAATGCTATCACTGGCTGTTGGGTGGAGAGTTGACCACAGGGGATGTAGGCAGACTCTTAGATGGCCCCCAATGACCCCCACCTTCTGTGTTCCTGCCCTTCTATAATGCCTCCCCTTGAGGACAGGCTACAATCATGGACTCCTGTGTAATGAATAGAATGACAGAAGTAATGGCGTGACACTTCCGAGACTAGGCTACAAAAAGACTGTGGCTTCCATCTTGAGCATTCTCTCTTGCTTCCTCTCTCCCTCTCAGTCTCTTAGATCACTCATCCTGGAGGAAGCCAGCTGCCATACTACGAGCCACCTTATGGAGGAGGGGCCCACACGAGGTGACAAGGAACAGAGGCCCACAGTCCAAAGCCCATGAGGAGCTGAAGCCTGTGACAGACATGTGAGTGATCTTGGAATCAGATCCTCTGCCCCAGTCCTATGTTGCCATAATGGCAGCCCTGACCCACAGGTGGGCTGCAACTTCACAGAGAGACTTTGAGCCAGCTCAGTGGCAACTCCTTTTCACAGAAACAGTGTAACAATGTATGATTATTGTTTCTGCCATTATGTTTTGGGATAATTTGTTACACGGCAGTTGATAACTCATACAGGGGAAATAAGAGTAGAAGCAGAAAGACCAACTAAAGGCCATTGCTATAATCAAGAGACAACTGAGAATAGGGAAGTAATGGTAGAAGTGGTGAGAAGTGGGCCTGGGCAGGACAAGGGAGATAAGAAAAGCAACAACGTGCTCTCTGTGACCTGGAGAAAGGAAGTGAAAAACTGATTTCCACTCAGTGGAGAATAACCAGCAAGTCCCACAGTGGAGCTGCATGTTGGCACGACAGAGAGAATAACTCCGCAAGGATTTTGGCTCCTGTGGGAAGGCATGGGGACAAGAAATCTGAGGACGTGGCCTGACGTGAGCCTTGTCTAGCGCCCTGTAGAAGGACTGAGAAGCTGATTCCAGGAGCTGGGAAAGGGAAAGGGACAGGATCTGGCATCAGCCTGAATTTACAGACCAGAGATGATTGCAATGAGTCCAGAACACCTCTGTTTGGTTGAAGTAATCAGAGAAACTCACCTGAATAAATATGTCAGTCCAAGTCCTATGATTAAAAATTGTAAAAAGCCATATTCTTAAGTGCTCCTCTATCAGGGCAGATGACCAGGTCCTGCACCTCCGGGACAAAGAGGCAGGCTGTTACCAGCCATGCAGGCATTGGCCCTGGAGGCAGTTATCCTAATGGTTAAGACTATGGGTCTTGGGGCTTCCCTGGTGGTACAGTGGTTAAGAACCTGCCTACCAATGCAGGGGACGTGGGTTCGATACCTGGTCTGGGGCGATCCCACATGCCGAAGAGCAATTAAGCCCATGCACCACAACTACTGAGCTTGCGCTCTAGAGCGCATGAGCCACAACTACTGAGCCCACGTGCCACAACTACTGAAGCCCACACACCGCAATGAAGAGTAGCCCCCCGCTCGCCGCAACTAGAGAAAGCCTGCACGCAGCAACGAAGACCCAATGCAGCCAAAAATAAATAATAAAATAAAAAGTTCTTTTAAAAAGCTTCATATCTATTAAAAAAAAAAAAACAGACCATGGGTTTTCATGTGAGGAACGCTGAGGTGGAATTCCAGCTCCTCTCTTGCTAACTGTGTGACCTCAGCAAACATTTAAATTCCTACAAGCTTCTGCTTTCTTGACTGCAAAATAAGGATACTAAAGGCACTTACTCCTAGTACCTTTAGTACAACAATGAATGGTTGGAAGGATTGGATAAGATAGAGTATGTATTTTTCTTAGCACAGTGCCTGGCACATAGTAAGTTCTCGGTAAACAAGCATTGAGCTGCCACGATGTGCATTGTCACCTGCTGCTGCTGTTCTAAGTCCCTGGAAGAACACACAGGGTGACTGAAGGAGGTGGCAGCGCCCTTTACCTTAAAGCAAAGCTGTACTGCTATGTCTGACATGAAAAACAGGAAGGTACACACATCCCTGTATAGCTATTCTTCTAGGAAAATCTGTGATCAAAAGCCCGCTTTACCCCATCAGTGAACACAGCTGCTGGTTCCCTCGGCCCTCTTCTCACTCTTGATAAGTGAGCTTTTAAAAACGCCTTAAAGGCAAGTCCTGCTGCTGAAATGAAGGCCCAAATAGGGACAGGGCGGATTCATGGAGGAAAGAGACTCCGGAGAGTGTCACTGTTTTCAAGCAACCCTGTGCGCACTGCGTCACCACGTCTGCTCCCGGCATTTTACTGGCCACTCCGTGACCCACCGATGTACAAAGAGACGACCCACCGGATAAGCAGGTCCCAGGGTCACTGGAGGACAAAAGGCCCCCCAAGGCACCCGCAAGGCACAGGCCAAGCTCGGGGTCTGTGTGTCACGTCGTAGCTGCAAGGGACACTCCTGCCAGATGGCATACCGCATGCCTGGGCATTCAGGGTCCTGTCACTAAGACCTAACACATGACACTGAAGGCAAGACAGACCCAGCAGCTGCTATGCTCAGGCACAAAAATCATCACAACCTAAAGCCACCAACACAAACTCTGCGGGAAGGAGTGGTCACCGTCATGGATGATAACACCACAAGCTAAGACCACCACGAATACAGAGAACAATGCTACCAACAAACAAGTGCAAGTAACCTAAAGGCACATCAAACCCTGTAATCAAAAGCTGAACACTAACGTTTGTAACTGGAAGGAACAAAATGTTTGTTTTATGAATACATCTCATCTCAAAGTCCACTGTTCAGTTCAAGGTATCCACCTGAAGCCAAGAAAATGTCACCATTTTCCCAGCTTGGCTTCCTGTTCTACAATGAAAGACTTCGGAAATCTAGACATACTTATAAATCGAAATGCTTTTCATTTAGATCTATAATTAAGCCATAACCCCCTGCTAACACACATAAACAATTCATATTTGGAAATAAAAGTATCAAAACGTATACAATTTACAGATTTTCTTAATATTCTTCCCCACAGTGGATCTTTGCCGGCATTCTGTCATTTCTAATCTATAGCGTCCGATTGACAGTTAAACCCAACAAGAGCTAATGATTGTGACAGGGGAGAGGAATCAGCACTTCCATTCACTAGCAACCTGCTCACACATTTATTGTCCATTATAAATATTTGCTTGGGCTAAACTCTGCCACCATCATAGGAGCCATTACCACCTGTAACCACGTGGTATATTTGAAGAGTCAAGCTTCCGGCGTTTTGCAGCTGGGACTCAATAATCAAAACGTTCACAAGCTAACACTTGGGTCCCAGCAGAGTATCTTGCTCGAGATAACAAATGATTATCCTAGACAATGGAACTACAAGTCTCTGATTCATGAGTTTCCCAATTATGTTTCTGGGCTGTATCCATCACCTTTTGTTGAAAGCCATTTCACTTGCTATTGGGGAACATTTTCAGGGGACATTCAAGTACACAGTTGGACTTGTACATCGGCAGATACTGCAGGATTTGGGGGGGAACTCCAGACCCTACTACATGTAATGCAAGCTGTCCTGCGCCCCGCCCAGATGCCCTTTCGGGGCCGGCGCACCCGTCCCTCCGCTGCTGTGACTAGAGGTTGCTAATGACTCCCAGCTGCCCTCTTCTCCGGAGGCCTGCTCGCCAACAAACCCAAACCGTCCTGACCTGGAAGCCGTGTCCTCCCCACTTTAAAAAAAAAAAAAAAAAGAAATTCTGAATTTATTTCACCACCACGTCTTGCAGTGAAGGTCGGGTAGTAAGATTTGTACCAACAGTGGTAATAGTTTCAACTTAGATACGGAAATTAACATGTGTATTTTTCTTTAAGTGCACAATGGAGCCAGAAGCAGGGCTCATGTATATAGAGCTATATTTGTTAGTATGTATCCTTCAAAGTGAAATCTTAAACAAAGTTAACAGTATATACTTCCTGTGCCGCTCAGAAAACTTATCAGCCAAAACTGCCTACCAGGTGGATTTGAAATCTGAGTTTACTTTTACATGCATTCATAAATTACTATTTCAGTGCAACCAGGTGGTACTTGATTTCCAATCATGTATAATGTTTTGGTTTTGCCAAATATATATATTACTGTGGATCTCATGGTACCATATTACATTTTTCCGCCAAGGACTTACCGAAATGGAGTACGAAAAGCGAGTTGCTTCTCTCAAGGGAGGGACAGCCAGCTCTGGGGGTCAGTTCATGCTCTGGAGCTTCCCATGGGGCCCAGCTGAAGATAGTTTCCCACGGAGACCACATTCCAGCTTAGTTTTCCTCCTTTGACCTGTCCTGGTCCTCTCACTCATCTTCTCCTGAGAGGACTCTGAAAAAAAATCGCTTGGAAATAGAACCTCCATCTCAGCGTCTGCTCCTAGAAAGCCTGACACTGAGAACTTCCCTTTACCCTGGACGGGACTGTGCTCCTTCCAGGGCCTTCATGAGCCCTAAGTCCCACCCTTGTTATTTCCCAAAAACTCGAAACAGCTGAGTCTTTCTGTTTGCCGTAGTCAACCCGTCTTCCCTACAGACTGGGCGATACCCGGCGCAAGGACTATGTCCCATCCATCCCTAGCACCTGGCACAGTTCTGGCAGAATTCCGCATCACAGCCCAGACCAACAAAATCTTTCTCAACCTTTCTTAGAAAGCAATTAGAAAAAGACTCAAAACACAACAGAAAAATAGATGTAGGGTATGAATAAAAACAGCCCACTGAAATGGAAATGGAGGCATACAAACGTAAAAGACGCTCATCCTCCCTCATAATAAGTGAAATCTGAATTAAAACTACACTGAGGGGGCTTTCCTGGTGGCGCAGTGGTTGAGAATCCGCCTGCCGATGCAGGGGACGCAGGTTCGTGCCCCGGTCCGGGAAGATCCCGCGTGCCGTGGAGCGGCTGGGCCCGTGGGCCATGGCCGCTGAGCCTGCGCGTCCGGAGCCTGCGCCCCGCAATGGGAGAGGCCACAACAGTGAGAGGCCGGCGTACCACGAAAAAAAAAAAAAAAAAAAAAAAAAAAAAAAAAAAAAACTACACTGAGATACCATTTTTCAATCATTAAATTGGGAAAAATCGGAAACATAGTTTTTTATTCTATCCATATATCCAGTCCAGTGATAGTGGGTTTTTTCTTCCCCTGTTACAAATAAATTGTTAGTCCAAGAAACACCGCTCTGGGATTCCGCTGCTGGGAAATGAATCTGATAAAGCTCTACAAAACCCTCTAGGGCTGTTGGTGAAAGGAGGGTGCAAACCTTAATTATTAACTTGAACATCGACCACCTTAGGAATGTTACATATTATTTTATGTTCCTTCTCCAGGTCTTAAAGAAGTACTGCTCTCCTTATTTACTCTGCTTATCCTACCCAGGCAAGTGTCCTCATTGCCATTTTTATCTATTTCTCACTTTTACCTGAAATCCTTTTTCTTCAAGACCACAAAATGTCTTGATAGCATAAGGGCCATACCCTTCAGTTTGCTATATATTTCCTATCCATCTTAGCGTAAAGTGGGATTAAATGGAGTATGCATTTTCCTCTATTATATCGTGCCTGGTAGTTAAGTGTATAGGTCCACAGATCTATGTGGTTTATTGCATGATTTTTTTCAAATATTCGCTTCCTCTCTCTGCAGAAAGATTGTACCTCTTTGCCCCAATAATGTCAAGTTTGGTCTTATAACTTGCATTGGTCAGTGAAATGTGAGCAGAAATGACATAGGCAACTTCCAGTCAGAAACTTTAGGATTTATCATGTGGTTCCAACCACCCTGTTATTTCCTCTACTGCAAGACCATCCTCAGATTAGCACATCTCAGGAATGGTTTATTCCTTTAGCCTGGTCCTGGAGTAAAGACGAGATAGAGCAGAGACACGAAGGACATAAAATGTGAGTGAGAAGTAGACCTTTGTGGTCTTAAGCCCCTGAGATGTAGGAGACGTTTGCTATCGCAGTATAATCTAGCCCAGCTGACTGCTAAATCTATAAGCTCTGATGCATTTTATTATTATTATTATTATTTGTATCCCAAAGAGCACCTAGCATAATCCTTTGCCCATAATGCACATTTAACAAAAATTGGCTGGATATTATTTTTCTCTTCCTCTTTCATTTCCCTTCTCTTTCTTTTCTAAACAATTCCATCCAAAAGCCATTATAAGGAGCAGAGGGAGGTAGGCGTTTGGCAAAGGTGTGAAGAGGAGCTGTAATGACACAAAGCAGGGTGTCAGAGCCTGAGTAAGATGAGGAGGCTTGGCCAAATCTGTAAATCTATTATGGATAGTGTGCCGCTAGCCGCGGCGGGTCCCCAAAGTGCAGCAACAATCGACGAGAGGGGGTAGGGAACTGAACGCACCAAGGTATGGGACCAGAAGGGCACAAGCAACTGATAGTTGCAAGGCAAGTTTAACAACAAAGCGTAGCCGTATATATACCCCTAAAGCAGGGAATTTGCTTAGTCACGCCTTATCGGCATCAGCTGGTTGATTGGCTTCTCGGCTTCTCCCTCAAAGGCACCAATTTCCCCTCCAGGGTTGCTTTTCCTAGCTTTAGGGAACAACCAGGGACTCCCAGTAACTGAGCAGGTCCCTGGAGCGATTTGGCCAAAGGCCATCATCTCCTTTTTTACGTTCATACCATAAAGTCCAGGATGCATACCAAGGAGGGTACAATCGGGCCCTGAGGCTTATGAGGGTCTTAATGGCGCCTTCCTCAGAGGGCAATGCTCGCCCCAATAGTGGAAGTCAAGTTTCTCACTATCAGAGAACGGAGTTCCAAATATGGAAAGGGAGAAAATTAGAATAGATGCTGTTTATTTGGACTGGAATTGGCGATATTAATGTGAACACATGGTTTTCAATATATGTAGATAAATATAATTGTAAACATGTATATATATATATATTTCAAGAACTAGGCTATATATATATATGTATATATATATACATATATATATATATATATATACATATATATATATAGCCTAGTTCTTGAAAGGGCTTGGGAGTAGCAACTTCCCAATGGAAATGACCACACCCAGCACCAGGTCTTGCATTTAAATACTATTCTACACTAAAGGAATCAGGGATCCTTAGGAAAAGAGCTGATTCCAAAGCTGAGACAGGGAAAGTAAGAAATGAGCCTGGAATATCCTATTCTGCCTGCCATAACTAAGGAAGTGCTCAAAAAAAAAAAAAAAGATGTCAAAAGGAAACAGAATCCAGTTTGAAGAGGCTGCTACTGGCTATATCTGAGTCAGAGCATCAAAATAAATAATGAGAGTAATGAATTAAAACCCAGGAAACAACATAGGAATTCATTCTATAAATGTCTAGATAGATAAATGGGGAAATTGAAAGTTTGAGGAGGAACAGGGCATTTTACATAACCTCAAAGTACCACCCCTCAAAATACTCAATTATTAAGAAAGACGTAGTAAACTTACATTGGGGAAGCCTGGCAACCACCATCCTAACCAAGTGATCATGGTTAGTATCACCGGGAATGAAACAAAGTATTGTAAAGTGTGTGCCCTAACAGCCTGCAGCGAGCCACACAGGACCTCTTCTGTGATATCCCTGCCAAGGAAACTTAACCAGAATCTACTCATGAGGAGGCATCAGACAAACTCAAACTGAGGGATATTATAAAAAATGATTGGCCGGGCTTCCCTGGTGGCGCAGTGGTTGAGAGCCCGCCTGCCGATGCAGGGGACACGGGTTCGTGCCCCGGTCCGGGAAGATCCCACGTGCCGCGGAGCGGCTGGGCCCATGAGCCGTGGCCGCTGAGCCTGCGCGTCCGGAGCCTGTGCTCCGCAATGGGAGAGGCCACAGCAGTGAGAGGCCCGCGTTCCGCAAAAAAAAAAAAAAAAAAAAAATGATTGGCCTCCGATCTCCAAAATTCTCAAGGTCATGAGAGTCAAGGGAGGACTTCAAAACTATTCCAGATTAAAGGTGATGAAAGAGAAATGACAACTGGGAAGGCAGAGATTTTGAGGGATGCAGCCATACGTCAAGGAATGCTGGAAGCCACCAGAAGCCAGAAGAGGCAAGGAATGAATTGTTCGCTACAGCCTCTGGAGGGAGCACGGACCTGCTGACACCCTGAAGCTCATTTTGGACTTCTGTGGAAGAAAGTATTTCTGTTTCAGTTTATGGTAATTTGTTACAACAACCATTGAAACGAATTCGGAATCATCCCCTAACACTTAAAGTCACCACGGTAGAGATGATGGCTGATCAAGAAGTAGATGTTGGCATATCTGGCTACTGTCCATTACCAATGAATTGAAGCAAGATTGGGGATAGTCAACATTTCCCGTATCATCGTGATTGAAGATCCAAGGAAAATCACAGAGCTAGTACACTGTTAAAGTGGCTTTATCTTTAAAAAGAAGGCTAACAGTAAAATAGTTAATATTCCTGAAGAGGTAGATGTCCTTGTTAATAATTAAGGATTGTACTCTCCTTTCATCCACAGCTTGAAATGGTTTTGCAACCTTATTAAATTTATTTCCCAGTAGTCGAATGCCACAGGGGTATCACCTGATCTAACAATTCAGCTGTAGCAGGGTGTATTAGTCAGGGTTATCCAGAGAAACAGAAGCTACAGGATGTGTATATATATAGAGAGAGATTTATTTTAAGAAATAAGCTCACATGATTTGGAGGCTTAGCAAGTCCAAAATCTGCAGGGTAGGCTGGCAGGCTGGAGACTCAGGGAGGAATTGCAGTTTGAGTCCAAAAGCAGTCTGCAGGCAGAATTCTTTCTTGCTTGGAGAAGTCAGTCTTTTTCTATTAAGGCCTTTATATGATTTGATAAGATCCACCTATACTGTGGAGGGTAATCTGCTTAAGTTAAAGATTTAAGTTTTTTAATATTTTAATTTTTTTTTTTTTTTTTTTTTTTGTGGTACGCGGGCCTCTCACTGTCGTGGGGCCTCTCCCGTTGCGGAGCACAGGCTCCGGACGCGCAGGCTCAGCGGCCACGGCTCACGGGCCCAGCCGCTCCGCGACACGTGGGATCTTCCCGGACCGGGGCATGAACCTGCGTCCCCCGCATCGGCAGGCGGACTCTCAACCACTGCGCCACCAGGGAAGCCCTTAATACTTTAATCGTTGATATACAATATTATATGTTACAGGTGTACAATATAGTGATTCATATTTTTTAAAGGTTACATTCCATTTATAGTCATTATAAAATGTTGCTATATTCCCTGTTTTGTACAATAGATGCTTGTAGCTTATTTTATACCTCATAGTTTGTACCTCTTAGTCCCTTACCCCTGTATTGCCTTTCCCCACTGGTAACCATTAGTTTGTTCTCTAAATCTGTGACTCTGCTTCTTTTTTGTTATGTTCAGTAGTTTGTTTTATTTTTCTGATTCCACATATAAGTGATATCATACAGTATTTGTCTTTCTCTGTCTGACTTATTTCACTTAGCATAATGCCCTCCAAGCCTATCCACGTTGCTGCAAATGGCAAAATTTCATTCTCTTTATGGCTGAGTATTATTCCATTGTGTGTGTGTGTGTGTGTGTGTGTGTGTGTGTGTGTGTATATCACATAAACATTCAAATGTTAATCTCACTAAAAAATACCTTCACAGAAACATCGAGAATAACGTTTGACCAAGTATCTGGATACTGTAACCTAGCTAAGTTGACACAGGATGTTAAACTTCACACAGGGAAAAAACAACCCACTGTCATTGGGTTGGACATAGGCACAGAATAAGAGCTCACCTTTTTGGATTCAAGATCATTCACTTTCATCTCGTGTCATTCAGTAATGTATACACCTTTATCTCATTTTTTTTACCTGGTTTTCATTTTCAGGAGGAAAAGCAGCCTTGAGCATCATCAAAGTTTGGGACTCATTTTGCCACCTGGAAAATGCATTTTGTAACCATCTCACTAGCATAAAACATGTGGGAAAGTATCTTACTAGGTATTCATGGAGTGAGAAAATCTAGGCCCATCTGCTTTACAGACCTGAATCAAGAAAGGCTACTCTCAGGACCTGGTCTTAAGGGTGCTAGAGAAGAGACCTAAGACATAAGGATGTTTTCACCTAAAAGTTTTTGACTTATTTTATTTAGAACAGTCTAACCCATTCACTATAGAAAACAAAAGATCAGAGTTCAGCTGTGGCAGGAATCAACTACAAATTACTCATTCTGTTTCAGAAGATGATGTAATTTCTTCTGCCAGGAAGAGAAATGACACTCACCTTGGATCATGTGGCCACGAGCAGGAAAACAGAAGTCAATCCTTGATGGATCTGAGAAATGTCTCTTCCCTCATGCCTTCCTAGTTCTTTGGTTTCTTAGGAATATCAGCTGGGAAAGGATATGTATCGCAAGCAAGAGAACCAGGGGTATTGTGAACTGAGCCTGTCAATAACACAATAATGATGAATTAAATTCTATTTAGAAGCAGATGCTGTCCTGGTTACCACGGAGACAAGATGACAAAACGTGGCCCTTGATCCTCAGTCTAGTGGGAGCAACAAATAAATGAGTCACTGTGATGCATGAGGGAGAGAGCTGCAGGCAAAGAGTTGACAGAAACAAAGGAGGGAATGACTAACTCTGAGGGTCTAGGAAGACTTTACAGAGGAGGTGACCTTTGACCTGTACCTTGGAAGATGCTTAAGAGTCTAGCAGGAGGAATAACAGGAAACAGAGGATTCCAGAAACTGGGAGTTAATTTACTTACTGGTTTTATTACTGATTATTAAAGTACTGAAGATTCACTTAGAAAATATGGAATATACCAAAAAATTATAAAGAAGTAAAAACAAACCAAAATGACCATAACTTTAATATATAAATGTAATACAGCAGCAATAATTACTGTCATAATTCCTTATTTTCTTTTTCTATTCATTTTAACATAAAATTGTATTTATTCTATAGCTATAACTTTGTATATTGTTTATTCTCAAAACATGTTCTATCATTTAAAAACTTGGTAAACCAATATTTGATAGCTTCTTGAAATTTCACCAAGCAGATTTATCACGATATTTGTAAGCACTAGTTTACTGTGGATTTCTGTGCTCCAGGTTTTCATTCATATAAGGCATGTCTTTGTGTGTAAACTTTTGTCATATTTTAGAAGTGGAAACCCTAGGTTAAAGTATTTGAACATTATTAATGCTCTTGATTACTAGCCATATTGTTTCCTAGGACGGTTGCAACAAATTATCACTAACAAAGTTGGAAAGCGCCTTTCTTACTAAACTATCAACTTTGCATAGAATTTTTTAAAATAGATTTTAGCATGCATGCAGTAAAGTGCACTAATCTCAAATGTATAGCTACTGGAATAGTATCATTTATTACCTATTTGATAATGTAATAGGAAAAATTTTTGTTTCTTTTAAAAAATATGTATGTTGTATTTGTATTTGTCATATTTGCTGTAAATATTTTTCCCAGCTTGTTGTTTCTTTCCATTTTCTTGGTGATGTTTTCTGACAATCAAACATTTTATTGTTTGTGTTGTCAAGTTTTTCTGTCTTTTCTTTTGAGATGTCTGTCAAGTAGAATTCAAAACATTTCTAGAGTTTTTTGAGACTTCTTCTTTGACTCATGGGTTATTCAGAAGTGTGTTGTTTAATTTCCAAATATTTGGAGGATGATCCGGCTATATTTCTGCTCCTGATTTTCTAGTTTAATTCCATTGTGGTGAGAACATTCTTTGTATGATTTCTAAGTTTGTTAAGCTGTGTTTTGTGGCCTGTCTTGGTGAATGTTGCATGAGCTTAAGAAGAATGTGTGTTCTGCTGTTGTTGGATAGAGTGGTCTGCAGGTGTCGATGAGATCCAGTTGACTGTGCTCGCTTCGGCAGCACAGATACTAAAATTGGAACAATACACAGAAGATTAGCATGGCCCCTGCACAAGGATGACATGCAAATTCGTGAAGCATTCCATATTTTTGTCTGTCATACAGAGTGAAGTAAGTCAGAAAGAGAAAAACAAATACCATATGCTAACGCATATAGATGGAATCTAAAAAAAAAAGTGGTCATGAAGAACCTAGGGGCAAGACGGGAATAAAGACACAGACCTACTAGGGAATAGACTTGAGGATACGGGGAGGGGGAAGCGTAAACTGGGACAAAGTGAGAGAGTGGCACAGACATATATACACTACCAAATGTAAAATAGATAGCTAGTGGGAAGCAGCCGCATAGCACAGGGAGATCAGCTCGGTGCTTTGTGACCACCTAGAGGGGTGGGATAGGGAGAGTGGGAGGGAGGGAGATGCAAGAGGGAAGAGATATGGGGATATATGTATATGTATAACTGATTCACTTTGTTATAATGCAGAAACTAACACACCATTGTAAAGCAATTATACTCCAATAAAGATATATTTTTAAAAAATTAATGTAAAATTAAATGTAAAACAAACTAATGTAAAAAAGACCTAAATATAAAAGGTAAAACTATAAAACTCTTAGAAGAAAACATAGGCATAAATCTTCATCACTTTGGATTAAGCAATTGTTTATTTGATATGTCACCAAAGCACAAATGACAAAAGAAAAAATAGACAGACTTCATCAAAAATTATAACTTTTGTGCTTCAAAGAAGACTATCAATAAAGTGTAAAAACAGCACAGGGAGTGGGAGAAAATATATGTAAATCACATCTGTGATTAGGGAAATGTATATTGAATATAAAGGAAGTCTTACAATTCAGCAACAAGACAAAAATAACCCCCCCAAAACAGATCTTGGTTTCTAATACCATTGTTTAACGGTATCAATAAAAGGAACAGGATTCGTTGATTCTAGGACTGATGCAAGAAATATACAAGATGAGCGTGGAACACCTTGTAGTGCCAGAAACTAAGGAAGTGCTCAAACACACACACACAAAATGGTAGGGATATATCAAAGGGATTCAGAAACCAACTGAAAGAGCTCCCGATGGCCTAGGTTAGAATAATTTGAGCAATAAGACAAAGTAGTATTGGATTAGAAACCAAAATAGAAAATAAATATCCATGAGTCCATAAGAATATGAATAAATGGATAAATAAATAATGAAAAAGAGACAAATCTTCCATGCAGAAGAATTCCAAATAATTTATGTAAATATTCTACCCTCAAGAGATGACATATAATATGGGAACATATGTATATGTATAACTGATTCACTTTGTTGTAAAGGAAAAACTAACACACTATTGTAAAACAGTTATACTCCAATAAAGATGTTTAAAAAAAAAAGAGATGACATATAACTTCTTAGGTATGGATTGTGCATGGTCACTTCCTTGCAAAGAGTACAGTATGGAAAGAGGGATGAAAGAAAGTGTATAAACACTGCCTCAGCCAGGTGACCAAGGTCAACATCAACAGTGATAAGCCATGTCAATAGTGTGTGATGAAAATAGCACTTTACCACTCTGGTCTTCCTCCCAAAAACACACAACCCCAGGCTAACCATGAGAAAAATATCAGAAAAGCCCAATAAAAGGGCATCCTGTAAAATACTTGACCAGTACTCCTCAAAATTGTCAAGGTCATCAAAAACAAGGAATGTCTAAGAAACTGTCACAGACAAGAGGAGTCTAAGGAGACACGACAGCTAAATGTAATGTGATACCATTAATTGTAACAAATGTTACAATTTGTTAGTGTAATAGCCATACTAACGTAAAATGTTAATGTTAAGGGAAGCTAAGGTACAGGGTATAGGGGACTATCTCTCTGAACTATCTTCACAATTTTTCTGGAAATCTAAATATGTTCTAAAAAATGAAGTTTATCTTTAAAAAGACACAATAAGCAAAGTTTAAAAAAACAAGTAACCCCATTTTAAAATGGGAAAAGATTTGAATAGACATTTAGCCAAAGGAGATATGCAAATAGCCGATAAACACATGAAATGATGTCCAACACCATTATTAGTCTACAGGGAAAAGAAAATTAAAATCACAATGAGATACCACTTCACACCCACTAGGATGACCATAATCAAAAAATACACAGTAACAAATGTTGGCAGGGATTTGAAGAAATTAGAACCCTCACACATTGTTGATGGAAATGAAAATTATGCAGCATATTTAGGAAACAATTTGGCAGTTCCTCAGAAAGTTAAACATAGAGCTACCATATGACCTAGCAATACCCCTCCTAGGTATATACCCAAGAGAATGGAAAATGTCTGTCCATATAAAAACTTGTACACAGATGTTCATAGCAGAATTGTTCATTATAGCTGAACCATGGAAACAATCCAAATATCCATCAACTGATGAATGGATAAACGAAATGTAGTATATCCATACAATAGAATATATCCATACAATTCAGCTACAGAAAAAAGAATGAAGTACTGATACATGTGAGTACATGAATGAACCTTGAAAACATTATTCTAAGTGAAAGAAGCCAGACACAAAAGTCTATATGTTGTATGATTCCATGTCTATGAAGTGTCCAGTATAGATAAATCCATAGAGACAGAAAGTAAATTAGTGATTTCCAGAGGGTGGGAAGAATGGAAAATAGGAAATAACTGATAGTGGGTAGAGTTTCCTTTGAGAGTGATGAAAAATTTCTGGAATTTGATGTAGCACAACTCTGTGAATATACTAAAATCTACTGAGTTTTACCCTTCAAATTAATAAAGTAAGAAAAATAAGATTCAAGCCATACTATGAACTGTCTTCACCATTTTTTCTCCAAAGAAGGGAGAAAGACATGTCATATGACACATATGCTACTTATAGGGAAACAAAGGCACCAAGCAGAGAGCTAAGTTGCCATCATCTTGACCAGCAATTATTGGGCACCTGCTTTAGGCAGGGCCGGTAAAAGCCATGTGCCTGCAGAAGGTAATGCAGGAGAAGGCAAAGAACATTCTCTCCCTTCATTGAGTGGGAATTCCAGGATACATACAGGTCACATCTATTAATATAAAACAACTAATGGAAGCTGGTTTAGCTTTGACCACTGACTTAGAAAGCTACAGGCTTGTTATGGTTACCTGTGTCAGAACTGGCTGTGAATGCAGCTGAAAACCTAGAGTAGGTCACCATTTCCATAGCTACACAGAGTAGTCCCTATTTCCATGGGCAAATGAAACAGATGCCACATTTGAGCAATAAAGACCCACAACAAATTATGCTTTTAATATTTTTTGTAAGTACAAAGTACCAATGCTTTAGAGTGAGTATTTTTTGTTTGTTTTTTAATTGGGGAGAGAAAGGAGGCTACCTGATTTCCCAATTCTCAGGAAAGCAATATGATCAGAAAAGAGGAGCAGAACATAAAAGCTATGTAAGAGGGGGCTTCCCTGGTGGCGCAGTGGTTAAGAATCCACCTGCCAATGCAGGGGACACAGGTTCGAGCCCTGGTCCGGGAAGATCCCACATGCCGAGGAGCAACTAAGCCCGTGCACCACAGCTACTGAGCCTGTGCTCTAGAACCTGCGAGCCACAACTACTGAGCCTGTGTGCCACAGCTACTGAAGGCCACACTCCTAGAGCCCGTGCTCCGCAACAAGAGAAGCCACCGCAATGAGAAGCCCACGCACCACAACGAAGAGTAGCCCCTGCTCGCTGCAGCTAGAGAAAGCCCGCATGTAGCAACGAAGACCCAACGCAGCCAAAAATTAATTAATTAATTAACAAAATGACCTCTTTGCCTCTTGGACACTGACCAAGTGGAAAAATGGAGATACAGCTCAGAAGCTTTCACCTTGACTCTTTGGGACCAGAGAGGTCTAGATTTTAAGACTACTCTTAAATGCTAAAAATATATATTAGGTTTGTTTACTTTGTTCGTTTTTATACAGTTTTCTACTCATGTTTCCATATTTTTGATAGATTCTGAATTGTCAAACCAGGCATATTTTTAAAACAGGTATTATAAAGAGGTAATGAGAGGGAGCCAAGGAAAATGTCACCAACTCACAGTGACACCAAAAGTAATGTTTCAAAGAATAATTTACTCAAAGTGCTTCCTTGCTGGGCAGGCAAAGGCTGAGGCAATGGTGAGAGACATTTAACATACCAACTTCAAAAAGGACATTTAGGACATCCATCCCTCCCTGCCCTCCCTTGCATCCTCGACTCCCTGCCACGGAGGAATTGGCCTTTTCCTGAATGGCTTTACTATATTTGAAGGGGTATGATATAATTTTGGTTCTGAGTTTTCCAGTTAGGATAGAGGAAGCAAGTGAACAAATTGGGTGTCAATGAAGGGGGGGAAAGGAAAAGGGAAAAGATGGTAAGAGAAAGTGTAAAAGAAATAATGAGGGATTTTAAAAAACCAAACCAAACAAACGAAACCCACCTCTTCTCTCAGACGCTGCAGCCTAGAGGAGGCTTCTGAAGCACTCCTTCAGCCATGCACGTGTACCTGCCAGGACCCCAGCCTCCCAGGCAAGGAAGCCCATCACACTCTATCAGCAACAGTGGCTGTTCCCTGGACCAAACGAGTTTTGTAATAAGATTGTTCCTTGTCCATGTGAAACTGAGGAAAAAGGGAGCAACGCACTTAACTTTTTATGAAGCTAAAATTGAAATCACTCTTTTAAAATTTGTGATGTTAAAATGTTCTTTTTTTCACCTTATGGAGATTGTAGATGCTGGTTCTTTTCTTGTTTGCTTGTTTCTAGGGGGGTTTCTTGCTAGTCACTTTTAAACTTCCAAGGGGGAAATACATTATTCAGGATCGTCTACACTTGCCTGATTATACATCTCTTTCACTGAAAAGCACTTAATAGAAACTATTTTTCCATTTACTGTTTTTTTCTATTAACTGTCTTTGTTAGTTGCTTTCATTTTGCCCCATTTGGCAAAATTAAAAGGTTGGGAAACTCCCCTCCCCGATTTTAGAAATATATATCTTACTGACCCATTAAATACAATAACCTGAGAAACACTGATCTAAAATGTCTGCCAAAGGAGCACCACAGGAAGTTGAATCCAGTGTCAATAAAATGTGTTCAAAACAGATATCATTATGGTTACAATGTACTTCAAATGAATACCAAAAATAACAGTGGAGCAGCTTAGCAGGTATAAAAATAATCCTTTAAAATTGCAAATGATGTGCAAACATGTCACTCCTCAAAAACTGTGGCAGGAAGAGTTAACGGAAAATCTATTTATTATCTGGGGACGTCCCTGGCAGTCCAGTGGTTAAGACTCCAAGCTTCCAATGAAGGGGGCACGGGTTTGATCCCTGGTGGGGGAACTAAGATCCCACATGCCACGGTGCAGCCAAAAAAAACCAAAAGTCTATTTGCTATTAAAGACTGCTGGCTCATAAATCTTTTTCTTGCTTTAATAGTTTTAACAATCATCCTTTTAAAGAAACAATTTACTTTTAAAAAAAAATGTTTATTGGAGTATAGTTGATTTACAAGGCTGTGTACAGCAAAGTGAATCAGTTGTATATATACATATATCCACTCTTTTTTAGATTCTTTTCCCATATAGGCCATTATACAGTACTGAGTTGAGTTCTCTGTGCTATATAGTGGGTCCTTATTACTTATGTAGTTTATATATAGTAGTGTATATATGTCAATCCCAATCTCCCAATTTATCCCTCCCTCCCTTACCCCCTGGTAACCATAAGTTTGCCAAACAATTTACTTTTATTTCAACAACTTCAGTAAAGTCAGGGCAAAATATTAATGTAAAGTCTAAAATTGTTCATTCCTATGGTCAGAAAAATTGTATTTTACCCATAAATGGTAATAATGTCAGTAACGGCATAAGTCTCCACGTGTCTCTTCTGACATATTTTAGGATTCAAGTCTACATTACTAAAAATTTGTAAGCCCATTTACCTGCATCTCTTACTCCCTGGACAAATTTCTGAGACAGTAGGCTTAAAGTCTGATACTGAGATGTGAATATGGTCCCTAAAGGATTAGAACAATGGCCTGGATATCATTATAGAATCATGGTATTTTTCAGAAATTTCTTGGTTCAGCATTTCTCAACAGTGTTTCTATTAAGCACTTTCAGTAAAGGAGTTGTATAGTCATGCAAGTTTAGGAGATCCTGACTAATGTATTTCTCCCTTGGAAATTCACAATACACACTGACACACTAAAGGTTCTAAGAAGGCCTGCCCTAAAAAAACCTCTTCAGCTTGGTTTAATACAGTTTTCCCAAACTTTCTCTAGCATTTAACATTCATGAATGGAACACACTTTGAGAAACAATGATCTAATTCAGGGTATTTTGTTGGTTGTAAAACTAGGACCAGAGAAAGGTTAAGAGACTTTGTTCAAGATTACCCAAGAAAGTAGTAGCCATCAGGACCAGAAACCCAGGTTCCCCCAATATTCTATTATGACATGCTGCCTTTGTTCAGCCTCATAAAAACTTTGGAAATTATTATGGAAAACCTGTTATGAAAGTGAAACAGAGAAAACCCAGGTGGATACAAAGTGCATTCTTATAAATTTCCATTCCTTTCCAGTTGATGTTATCAGAACATTTTTTAAAACTTGGAGGTGTGTGCATAAATGGGAGGCTTGTGATTGGTGAATGGTGTAGAGAAATTGCTTTTTCTTCAGGCTACTGTTTTTCAGATTATGTTTGAATGCATGAAAATTTAGGACAAATATGTTAGCTTCTAAGTAACACACTGAAGCCCTCTGTATCTAAGGATCAAGATATAATGGGTTGAGATAGTATGAACTTGGATACTCTGTGTCATAGATTATGTATTTTGGACATTTATCTAACAACTATCTTTAGAATATAAAATAATACACTATACAACAGCAGCCCCCAACCTTTCTGGCATCAGAGATCGGTTTCGTGGAAGACAATTTTCCCACAGACGGGAGTTGGCGGGGGGTTGGCGGGGGGATGGTTCAGGAGGTAATGCGAGTGACGGGGAGCAAAGGGGAGCAGCGCTTGCTCACTGGCTGCTCACCTCCTGCTGTGCAGCCCGGTTCCTAACAGACAAGGCACCTTTCCACGGCCTGGAGGTTGAGGACCCCTCCTACACAGTGTAAGCACTCCACAAAACCTGTTCATGTTTATTTAGTAATCCCTAATACCTTTTTTCCTTTAGAAATTTCTAAACTTTAATTTAATAAACCTTCATTTAAAAAATATTTTTTAAATGTTTGAATAATTGTCATGTGGAATTCCTGTCTCCTATCAGAATAGAATTAGTCACATACTTTCTATTACTTTGGAATATTGTGAGATGGTTAATTATAGTGTACCTGAATGATTTCCAGTAGTCCCTTGAAAAACGCCTCAGTGATCCATTTTGTTCCAATGGGTTAAGAAAAGCAAAATAAACATACTTCCAATTGCATAGTTCTTTTTTTCTGTGTAAAAACCACTTTTTAAAAGAGATAGTCATTAAGCAAGATTTGTAAGGGGGTAGGGGCAGTATAGGGGTAGGGGATTAGGAGATAAAAACTATTATGTATAAAATAAGCTACAAGGAACAAGGACCTACTCTATAGCACAGGGAACTATATTCAGTATCTTGTAATAACCTATAATGGAAAAGAATCTGAAAAAGAATATATATATATATATATATATATATATATATATATATACACACACATATAAAACTGAATCACTTTGCTGTACACTTGAAACTCTGTAAATCAACAATACTTCAATAAAAAAATAAAATAGGGTACAAGGTTATAGTATACAACACAGGGAATATAGCCAATATTCTATAATAACTATAAATGGAGTATAACCTTTAAAAATTATGAATCACTACATCGTATACCTGTAACTTACATAATATTGTACAACTATACTTCAAAAAGAAAATACTCAAAAAAGATTTGTAAATGTTTTTTCTAATTAATTTTTATTAGAATATAGTTGCTTTACAATGTTGTGTTAGTTTCTGCTGTACAGCAAAGTGAATCAGTTATACATACAACTATATCCCCTCTTTTTAAGATTTCCTTCCCATTTAGGTCACCACAGAGCACTAGGTAGAGTTCCCTGTGTTATACAGTAGGTTCTCACCAGGTGTAAATGTTCTTAAGAAACACATCTCCAAACTAACCCACATGAAAATCTTGTAATGGTCAGAGAATAGAACTTCAGAATAGTCTTCATCTAATTCATATAATTAATGACAGAAGTGGTTAGTGACACTTTGTTTCAAAAATGTGCAACTTAATATTTGTAACTTATAGCCCTCCTTTTTTTAATTTTAATTTTCTTTATGAGAACAATTTTTTTCCCCACTGAGACTATATTTACTTATTAATATGTATTTATTTTGTCTGCGCTGGGTCTTAGTTGTGGCACACGGGATCCTCACCATGGCATGTAGACTTCTTAGTTGCAGCATGCATGTGGGATCTAGTTCCCTGACCAGGGATCAAACCCGGGCCCCCCCGAATTGGAAGCGTGGAGCCTCAGCCACTGGACCACCAGGGAAGTCCTGAGACTATATTTAAATTACAGAGGAAGAACATGTTAAAATTTCTTTATAGCCTCATGTCACTTCTCTGTTTATTGTACACTCCACCTTCAGAATCCTGTCCTTGTTCTTCTAAACTTCTGTTGCAGGCAGAATTCTAATGTCCTCCATGGTCTCTGCCCTCTAATGGTTTCCCCATCATTATATAAGTTACATAGCAAAAGGATTTGACAGGTGCAATTAAGTGTATTAATCCGTAGACCTTAAGCCAGAGAGAGGATCTAGGAGGGCTTAACCTAATCACATGAGCCCTATAAAAGCATAGAGTTTTCTCCAGCTGGTAGTAGAAGTAGGAGTCAGAGAGATTCCAAATATGTGAAGGATTTGACATGCCATTTCTGCCTTTGAAGATGGAGTGGGCCATGTGGTAAAGAATATAAACAGCTTCTGGGAGCTGAGAGCAGCCCCCAGCTGACAGCCAGCAAGGAAATGGGAATGACAGTCCTACAACCACAAGGAACAGAATGCTGCCAACAACCTGAAAAGGCTGGAAGAGGATTCTTCTCCAGAACCTCTAAGATAAGAGCCCAGTCCAGCCTATACATGAGTTCTTAAAAAATATGTTAAAGAAATCTCTACCAAATCTTATGATATTAAGATTTTTTTTAAAGTCAAGAATGTCAAATTTTGTAAAATGCCTGTACACATCTACAAAGATACTCCTATCATTTCTCTCCTTTACCTATTAATCTGGTTAGTTATTATTGTTGCCTTAGTAATTTTCCTTGTATTCCTGGTATGAATCCAATGAGGGCATAGACTGTTACTGCATTAATTTGCTACTGGATTCTAATTGTCCTTTATGGGACAACCTGGGTAATCTTAGGGAGAAGAGAAGGTTAATTTCACTTTGGTCTCCTATAGGAAATCTCTTAAGGCATAAGAAGCTGCTGAGGTTATTTTATCACTTTTTCTGTTTTTCTACTGTAGAATAAGTTATAATACTGTGTTCATTACAGATGTGGAAAAGTAAAGTAATCAACAAGCAGGGGCCATCCATAATGACAATACCCCAAGTATAATAGCCAGCCTCCAAACTGGCCCCCAATGATCACTGCCTCCTGGTATACATGACCTTGGGTATCCTCCTCCCATATTAGGTAGCTATAGGATATTGCAAAAAATAATAGGTCGTGATTTCTAAGCCTAAGTCATAAAAGATGTTGCAGTTGCAGCTTCTGTATTGTTCTCTCTCGAATCACTTGCTTTGGGGGAAGGCAGGTGCCATGTTGTAAGGTCATGCAAGCAGCCCTATGGAGAGGCTTACATAATGAAGAGCTAAAATCTCCTACCAACAGCCATGTGAATGAACCATCTTGGCAATGGATTCTTAAATCCCAGTGAAATTCCAGATGACCACAACCACAGCCAATGTTTTACCTGCAACCTCATGAGACATCCCAAGCTAAACCATCCAATTAACCCACTCCTCTATTTCTGACCCACAGAAACTACAATAATAAATGTTTGTTTTTTAAGTCACTGAGTTTTGGGGTCATTTTTTTACTCAATAGATAACTAATACCAAGTTTCATATAGTTTCCTCCCAACAGAATTGCTGAAAGATACCTCTCCAAAACTTTTCTCTCCTCATAAGGGATCTTTTTTGTTACTTTAACCAGAAGATCAGTGCCTCACAGGACTTCCCTCGTGTCCAGTGGCTAAGACTCCACGCTCCTAATGCAGAGGGCCCAGGTTCAATCCCTGGTTGGGGAACTAGATCCCACATGCCGCAACTAAGAGTTCACATGCCACAACAAAGATCGCGCATGTCGCAACTAAGAGTTCACATGCCACAACAAAGATCCCACATGCTGCAACTAAGACCCAGTGCAGCCAAATAAATTTTTTTTTAAAAAAAGATAATTGCCTCTCACCCAGGCTGTGAAAGTGAGAGTTCCTCTTCCTGAATGATGGTCTGCCCTCACCATTTCCCTAATGACTATTTTCCCAAATAATGCCCATAAAGTGGGACAAGCCTGGCCCAGAAAAAAATCATCCAGAAACCTAAATTTTAGAATACTTATTTCCCCGTGGTTATCTCTTTTTTCCTCCCTGTCAAGATATAAGTATAATGTGAATAAACTGTTAGAGAAAGGAGCAAATTGCCATTATCCTTGGTTCTGAGACATAAGTATACTCTAAAGCATTTATCTCAATCTTTCTGAATAACCTAGAGTTTTATAAGATACAGGTCCTACGCCTAGGCCTCACTCTAATGGCTCTGATTCAGTACGTCTGAAGTGAGACCCAGGAATCAGTGGGTTTTTTAAATTGTGAAATTATTCCGATGATTATCCACTGTTAATTTGTCTTTTTACTAAAACCATATGATTTCCTTATTATGTTTATCTGTCTCCTCCCTCTGAAATATAAGCTCTATGAAGGAAGATATTTTTGTCTATTTTGTTCACTGATTATCCCCAGCAACTAGTACTACGCCTGGCACACGGTAGGTAATCAATAAATGTTGAATAAACAATTGTAAAAGTTGATGAGCAGTATGGGAAGAAATAGATCTGGGAATGCAACATGGAGTATTTCTAATTTAAAGAGTTATAGTAGGGCTTCCCTGGTGGCGCAGTGGTTGAGAGTCCGCCTGCCGATGCAGGGGACGCGGGTTCGTGCCCCGGTCCGGGAAGATCCCACGTGCCGCGGAGCGGCTGGGCCCGTGAGCCATGGCCGCTGCGCCTGCGCGTCCGGAGCCTGCGCTCCGCAACGGGAGAGGCCACAACAGTGAGAGGCCCGCGTACCGCAAAAAAAAAAAAAAAAAAAAAAAAAAAAAGAGTTATAGTAGGATAGACTTCACTGAGAAATGACTTGAGGATATAACAGAGTGTATCATATGAACATCTGGAGGAAGAGGGTTCGAGGCAAACGAGAAAGCAGTACAAAGATCTTGAGTCTGGGATAGTCCAGAAACATCAAAAAGACCAGAGTGGCTGAAGTGAAATGAGTAAGGAGAGGACTGGGAGACAGAAAATCGGAGGAGTAAATGGGGCCAGATCACGTATGGTCTTACAGATACGAAAGAACTCTGGCTTTTATTTTAAGAAATGAAGAGCTAGTGCAGTGTTTTGAACAAAGCCATTGCATTTTTAAAAGCTAATTCTGGCTGTCTGTGTTGAGAATAGAATGTCGAGCACGGATGGAATTAGGGGGGCAAGGCAGAAGGTAGGCTGAGCCTTATTGAAGTGACTTCAGGAAAAATTGGAAGAAAGAAATTGGATACAATGAGTAAACAGAGCCTTTTCGAGCTTTGCTGAAAAGGGGAACAGAGAAATGATTCAAGCAAAGGTTTTATGTTTTAAGATGGTAGACATAATAGTGTCCTATTCGTATGCTAACAGAAATGACCCAATAGAAAAAAACATGGGTGGTTCCCAAACCTGGGATTCAAAACTCTAGGAGAGACAAGGAACCATTGACAGAGAGAGCAGAAGAGCAGGCAAAATATAAGGGGCTATTAAAGGACAATATGTAGACGTGTAGACTCTAGCTTCAGCTTGTAGCTACCAAAAAACCCATTTCCCTCCGAACATCTGAGAGTAGGGTAGCATATCTCCATCCCCTTCCACATAACAATTATGTGTCAGGAGAGAATAGTTTTCCACAGAAGTGAGAGAGAGTTTGTCAACTTTAAGCTCCATGGTGGGGGGGCGGGTACTGTGACCCGTTAGTTCATATTACCACCTCCTTCAGTTCTTGATTTTCTTCTCTGGTAAACTGATGTGACTTATCATAACATTTAAATCCTACCTCTCTACCCCACTGTAGCATATTGACTCATCAAGGCATCTGCTATCTGCTTGCTCTCTTTATTTGCACATACCATAGCAGAATTAAATGGGTGGGTTACTTACCTGAATATCTTTCTGTTGGAGAAAGATGTGAATTAAATGGGTGAGTTACTTACCTGAATATAGCAGAATTAAATGGGTGCGTTACTTACCTGAATATCTTTCTGTTGGAGAAAGATGTGACCATCTAGATCAGGGGTTCTTAATCTCTGCAGACTGACATTTTCGGCTGGATAATCCTTTGCTGTCTGGGGCAGTGCAGGGTGTTGAGCAACATTCTTGGCCTGGACCCACTAGAAGTCAGAAGCACCTTCCTCTCTGTCCCACTTCCTGCCCCAGTTGTGACCGAAAGAATGTTCCAGACATTGTCAAATGTCCCCCAGGAAGTAAAAATCACCACCCCCACCCAGTTGAGAACCACTGATATAGATGTAAAATTTCTCAATACATTATTAATAGATCCTGGTGGTGTCAATGATAAAACATGGGATAAAGCCGGGGGGTTGTTACCTACACCTTTATTCTGTGCTTTTGTCATAGATAATCATTATTAACCCTCCACTTCTTACCACTATTCTCAAAATGAACATTATGGACCTGGTATAAAGCAATAGCTTCACGCTCACTTTAAAAACTGGTACATTTCCACACGTGATTGGACTGGGGAGAATGAAGGAATGAGAATAGGTGAACTATGGACACTTAAAATACTATTGGTGAGATTTTGCCACCTGAGGCTTTTCAAAATATTTGTTCAAGCACCATATAGATATTTTTTTTCCCTATCAACTGATTGCTGATAACATAAAATTGGCCTTATCTGCATTGGGTGCATAAATATGTATTACTTATATGTAATACTTTGAGGTATCAAAAAAAATCAGGACCAGAGGAACCCAGTCAAGCTTGAGAAGAACGTATTTGAATTCAAAACATAGTACAAAGCTACAGAAGTTAAGACAGTGTAGGATTGGCACAGGATATACAAATAGACCAATGGAAGAGAATAGTCAGTAAAAGACCCAGTTTATGACAAATATCAACGCAAGTCTATAAGGGAATGAATAGCTTTGCAGTAAGGGGTATTGGAACATGTGGATATTTTATGGAACAAAATGGAACTTGACCCCTACCAAACAGGGTATACAAAATTTGAGATATATCACAGTTCTAAATGTGAAAACAATATAAAGCTTTTAGAGTAAAACAGGAAAATTTCCTCAAGACAGTCCTAAACAGAACACAAAAAATACTAACCATAGAAGACTGACTTCAGGGCTTCCCAGGGCTTCCCTGGTGGCGCAGTGGTTGAGAATCCGCCTGCCGATGCAGGGGACACGGGTTCGTGCCCCGGTCCGGGAGGATCCCACGTGCCGCGGAGTGGCTGGGCCCGTGAGCCATGGCCACTGGGCCCTGCACGTTCGGACCCTGTGCTCCGCAACGGGAGAGGCCACAACAGTGAGAGGCCCGCGTACCACACACACACAAAAAAGGCAAATCACAGGCTGAGAGATCTTCATGACATGTACATCCAACATCTCTAAATCAGTAAGAAAATGACAATAATCCAACTTTAAAAAATGAGCGAAAGTCCTGAAGAGGTCTGTCACAAAAGAGGCTATTCAATGGAATACTACATAGTAATTTAATTTAAAAACACCCTATTGATACTTGCAACAAAACAGATGAATATTACAGACATTATATTAAGTGAAAGTAGTCACAACAGTACATACTGATGATGCATTTATATGAAGTTTAGGCAAAACAAATAATGATGGAAGTCAGAATAGTGATTACCTTTTGAGGGTGTGTTGACTAGGGAGGGCCATGAGGAAAGCTTCTGGAGAGATAAAATATTC
The DNA here is from genome assembly GCF_026419965.1 of Kogia breviceps. Taxonomy (NCBI): domain Eukaryota; kingdom Metazoa; phylum Chordata; class Mammalia; order Artiodactyla; family Physeteridae; genus Kogia; species Kogia breviceps. Next base: position 17,477,160 of record NC_081315.1, read on the forward strand.
CATAAATTTATATGGACGGTGGTTTCGTGGGCCCTATGGAACATACAGATAACTCTTTTGAGGAGTTTTTCTGCCAAGCAGAGAATCAAGGCGGTAGCTGACAGAGAAAGTGGGGTTAGGAGAAGTTTCCTAAGGGATGGGGAAATAACATATGTATATGCTGATAGGAATAATTAAGTAGCGAGGGACAACGACGATGGAGGGAGAATGCTGGTGAATGTCCCTACTCAAGGTGGGAGAGGATGAGATGTCCCCCTGTGTGGAGGAAAGGGAGGCTCTCTCACAGCAGGAAAGATGCTAGACTACATGTGAGTGATTTGGATTGTATAGTGTAGATGTGATGAGAGCCTAGGAAGTTCTTTTCTGATTGTTTCCATCTTCTCAGAGAATTAGGAAGCAAAACTGGCAGACTGAGGATAGAGGAAGTGACTTGGAAATAGGGGAAAAGAGAAGTGTGAAATAATCAAGCGAGTAGCACGGTGAATGGACCAAGGATCTATACTTCAACCATGGGGTATCATCGAGGCCCACTTCAGGTTAGGGTGATGAATTCAGTTAGTGTGGTGTGTTTTTCTCCAGGTAAGTCCATCTTCATAGGTGCAGGCACCTGAGGGGTACAACACTGGATTTAACCAGCTTTGCAGTTTTGCCATAGAGAGCCAATTTTGTGAGTGAGATCATATATACCTGGGAATCTTATTTTTACCAGTTGGGGCATCATTAGTTCTATGTTCTTTCCATGGACAAAACTAGGAAATATTCTTAAATATTTTTAAATGAGTTCATAATAATATTTATAATCATATTTGATACTACAGGGATCTTTATGAACTTCTGGGTTTATATTTGTGTACCTTTTCTCTGGCAGTGAAAGTCTTGGGTCCTCATAATTCCATTAGTATCAGCAATAAAATTACCAGTGAAGTTTCAAGATGTCTTTGCAGTGCTTTTCATCCTTAGAATGTATCCCATTAAGGAAGTACAAATGGAGTATTATATTCAACATTCATTGGAATAATTATTTTCTCTGTATAGATCCTACCAAAATGAAATAAAATTAGGCCTTTTGATTGTTGGAGTTAAATTTGGATATTTACATTTTATATTCCTTCTAAACTTAATTTTTAATATATAAAACACATTAGTAAGAGAAAATCAAAACTATAAAAATTACACTCATATATACATATGTATAATTCAATCACTTTGCTATACACCTGAAACTAACACAACATTGCACTATACTTTAATTTTTTTAATGGTTAAAAAAAAGAAAAAAAATTATACTCAGAGAAGTCTTGCTCCCATCTTTCTCCTGTTCCCATGGCCTCTTCATCCCTTATAGGTAAACATTTCTTCACTCTGTAAAGAATTAAACATTTATCCTGCCTTTGAGGAAGAACTATTATTTATCTCCTGTTGATGAGGGAAAATTCTCCTTTAGAGAAAAATGCCAGCTAATAAATGTAGGAGGAATTATTTAATTGGAAAAATCTTTTTGCAGTTCTTACTAAAATAATTCAGACAGGATGTTAAAACCATTGGGTAAAGGTTTTTGAAGATGATATTGGCACAGAACCAAATATCACCCCACGGATTACTTGCTTATTGTAAAGGAAAAACATATCTTACAACTGATTGAGCTGGCATTATCATCTTAGCCAAGTGACAAACTTGACACTTTGTGCTCACTGATGGGATGAAATATTAAATATACAGCATTAACCATGAAGCATTCTTGCCAATAAAACGTTTACCATGTTTCCAGCCAAACCTTTAGGCTAAACCTCCAGTTAATAGGAATGTGGGGGCTTCCCTGGTGGCTCAGTGGTTAAGAATCCGCCTGCCAATGCAGGGAACATGGGCTCAAGCCCTGGTCCGGGAACATCCCACTTGCCACGGAGCAACTAAGCCCATGCACCACAACTACTGAGCCTGCGCTCTAGAGCCCGCGAGCCACAACTACTGAGCCCATGTGCCACAACTACTGAAGCCTGCGTGCCTAGAGCCCATGCTCCGCAACAAGAGAAGCCACTGCAATGAGAAGCCCACGCACCGCCACAAAGAGTAGCCCCTGCCCACCACAGCTAGAGAAAGCCCGCACACAGCAACGAAGACCCAACACAGCCAAAAAATATATATATTTAGGAATATGGGAGTTAAAAGAACAAGTTAAACAATCAGACAAATCAAGAATGTGGGACATCTTACAAGACAACTGATCTGGTTTCTTCTAATGGCAATGTCAAAGAGGAAAAGTGGCAGAGCTGTTCTAAAGAGAGTAAACAAGACTAAATTTTAAAATAACATAATGATTCACAAATAGTAAGGTATTCACACCAGGTACATAAAATTCAACACTTCGCAATATTAATTAACTTATTACTTATTATTACTCTTACAGTTGTGTATAAATAGCTGTAGAAATAACAAGTAACGTGTGAAGTGTGTTACTGATTCTTTACCTTAGCAACAAGATGGACGTTAAACATTAAAGTTGCAAGGAGTTTTATTTATAAAACCATTTAATAACATTTCATTAAAGTTTCAAAAAATTATTTAAATTTTATTTAAAATTGAGACACTAACTGTACTCATATTTTGCCTTTTAGCTTTAATAACTTTGAATATTTTAAGACAACTTTTTAAAACAAAAATAATTTTAATTTCCATTTTAAATGAAATATATTTAAATATTATACACTTGGAATACATTTTTTATACTTTATGTTAGTGCCAACAGATATTGTGAGAAAATTCTTATAAGAATATAATTAATGATTTTGTTAGAATGAAAGCAAAACAAATGGAAAAGTTTCTTCAGAATAAAGATTTGAAAAGACAAGAAAAGACAAAAACAATGGAAGAATATCCAAATATATAGAGAATAGAATCAAAATAAGCAGCATTCCTGAAGGAGAGACCTGAACAAAAGAAACAGAAACATGATTCAAAGGCATATGACTTTATTACTCACCCAGACACTGCTGTTGAACACCCAGATATGTGCAATAATTAAATTCAGTCCTCTTTGATATTTTGTACTTTGTCATATAAAATCATAGAGCTACCCATCTTTTTCAATTTTATTGTAATACAAATTTATTTGCCAAGGTAAGAGGATGGAATATATTTTAAGTCTGTTATCATGATTCAGACATTTAAAATATTTAGACATATTGTACATGGATCTCCATTTGAACTCTTGCCTTGGATCCTGTAAACATTAGGGATGGGCCTGACTGCAATTTCAAATACCAAAATAATTAAGCAGTATCTATAAAGTTTTCAAAGAGAAAACTGCAACCCTAGAATGGTAAACCACTTATGTCTATTCAAGTTTCCTTCAACATGTTAAAAGAAACAGATGGGGCTTCCCTGGTGGCACAGTGGTTGAGAGTCCGCCTGCCGATGCAGGGGACGTGGGTTCGTGTCCCTGTCCGGGAAGATCCCACGTGCCGCGAAGCGTCTGGGCCCGTGAGCCATGGTCGCTGAGCCTGCGCGTCCGGAGCCTGTGCTCCGCAACGGGAGAGGCCACAACAGTGAGAGGCCCGCGTACCACAAAAACAAAACAAACGAACAAAAAAAACCCAGATGATTTCAGATGAGCTGAGAAGGCATCCATGAATCCTTGAAAAAGTTACGTAAAGATGTCTAACAAATGACCCACAATAAAGAGCTCAAGATTGGGAGATTTCTGGGCGAACAGCCGTGTGAATGAGTTCCTACTGCTCAGCTCTTTCAACTCCAGCCCAAATACCAACCACTTCCCCCAAGCAGGCAGGAAGAGTGTATAAGCTAAACTTCAAGTCTGCTTAGATCTCTTCAGAAGACATTAAACTCTGGACTTTCCCTTTCAGGCCAGATAAAAACCTTGGGGTCCTGTAGAAAGAGCAAGAGCCTGGTGTGAGGATTGAAAAGTCCTTGATATATGATCAAACCAAATCTCATTCCTTTTCACCTGTCTGGCCCTTAGGGATAGTGGGGAACTGACAAACTGACTGAATCCTTCCTGCCCCAGAATCAGGAGCCCAGAGAGCAGAGAGTTCTCAGTAGGGGATAAACAACCTTCTGGCTTGAGTGCCAGCAAGCTGCAAGACAGAAAACACCAGTGCCTCTCAGAACTAGTGGAGCTGCCCTGGAGGTACACCAGCAGTAGGGCTTGAGCCCTGAGCAAGGGTGGAACCCCGTGGAGGCAAAGGAAAATAACAAGGCCCCTAATCTAGCAGCCAGAGTAAGGAAGCAGCAGCATACCCAGAACTGAGATCACCTCCTGAAACAGAGCTACTGGAGGGCAAAGCAGCGACCTTAAACATACAAAATGAACGTGCTTAAGGAAATGTGATTACAAATCACAAACGACGGATTTCAATTTTTTTAATTAGGTAGATAAATCAAAGCGGAGAAAGGTCACTATTTAGACCTTGATTAATTAAAGGTCAAGTCAGAGACCTACCTTTTTTTTTTCTTTAATTTATTTTTTGGCTGCATTGGGTCTTCGTTGCTGTGCGCGGGCTTCTCATTGTGGTGGCTTCTCTTGTTGCGGAGCACGGGCTCTAGGCACGCAGGCTTCAGTAGCTGTGGCACGTGGGCTCAGTAGTTGTGGTGCATGGGCTTAGCTGCTCCGCGGCATGTGCGATCTTCCCAGACCAGGGCTCGAACCCGTGTCCCCTACATTGATAGGCGTATTCTTAACCACTGTGCCACCAGGGGAGCCCCAGAGACCTATCTTAAAACATTGAGCAAGCATGCAAAAAACAGGACTCGAGAGAAAAGATGACAGCTGACCTGGACAGATCCAAAGGCATCTCTCATAAAAAAGTCACGGAGTGCCAGGAGAAATTAACAAAATATAGATGAAGGAAAAGCAATCATTAAATAAATTAATAAAAGAAAATATAAGCCTGTAGACTGAAGGGGTTAGGAGCCACAGCTGTTTGAGAAAATACACACCCTACATTAGCTTCATAAAATTCTCTATTACTTCAAGGATAAAGTCATACAAGCTTCTAGGCTAAAAGAAAAGATTGAGAAAGAGAGAAAAAGAATCATCTTCCCATCCCACCCCCAAAAAAGATCAGTATTGGATTTTTTTTAACAATGCAAGGTAAAACTAGTTTAGCTTCTTTCTTAATTAAATTTGAGTCTTTTCTTGAGTATTTTGCTAAGATGGTATAGACAGCTGGTAGATTTTCTGAATATTTCCCTTTCTGAGATTTTTTTTTTTCACTCAGCAAATGAAGGATAACAGACACTTGTAGAATACATAGTGTGCCAGGCATTGTTCTAAGCACTTTAAAAGTATTAACTCTTTTAATCCTCATAACAACCCCATGAGGTAGATGCTGTTATAATCCCTATTTTATAGATGAGGAAAGAAAGCACCAAGAGGTTTAAAAATTTGTCCGAAGTCACAAGCTGGTAAGTGGCAAAATCTTTTCTCTCTACTAATATCAGCCAATGTGCAATATAGTATTAAAAGTCATAAGCAGAATAAACAGACACCTTATAGAAAAGGCAACTCATGCAGATACAATGGTCATAAATCTGTAAACACTAACACCATGAATAATTTTGACTTCAAAAAAATTGACAATTTGTGGATGAGAAAAAAACCATAACTCGTCATTAAATGATACACTTGTAAAAGTATTTGTAATACAAAACAAATAAGTAATCTCATCGAAAACAATAGCTAAAAGCAACTTGACAGGAAAATGGACTATGGATATAAATATGCAGAAGAGTAAATATTAATAGGCAGAAGAGTCAATCCAAAGGCACATATGAAAACATTTTAAAAACACTACTATACAGAAAAGTATAAAGTGTCAATGACATACTTTACATCTATCAGATTGTCAAGAATCAAGAGCCTCAGTTAACACCTTACCCAAGTCCTTACTATAGCTGATGAGGCCTAACCTAGCCTAGACTACCCCTTCTGACCTCATTTCTTTCCACTCTTCTCCTATCACTCAGCCACACTGTCCAGCTTCAAACGCATCTTCAAACGCAAGAAACATCGACCCCCTCTGCCTAAAACATGCTCTCCTTAGGTATTATTATGGCTTACTCCTTCTTACATCAGGTCTTTGCCCAAAAGTCAATGCTCAGAAATTTGCCCTGATCACCCAATACAGAATCCTTCTCCCACAATACTCCCTCTCATCTTGTCCTACTCTATTCTTCCTTATAACACTTATCAGTTACCTAGTGTAACTGATTGTTTTATTGTACTGGTGCAATATTTATTAGATCATATTAGTGGTTGTACTGCATTTGCTTATTACTTATCTCCCTCAGTAGACTCGAAAGTCCAAGAGAGCAGAAACTTTTTTGATTCTAATGTCTGGAATAGTGCCAGACACATGGCAGAGATACTCAGAATGTGTTGATGGAATTCACAAGCATACAATGAGCAAACAACTACCACTAGTAAAGGTGCTAAGAAAATGGAACTCTTCTAAATGGGGATATGTGGATTTACAATAGCATTTTTGAATTTATGTATAATTATGTACATGTATGACAACATCCCTTTTAACCCAGCAATGGGTTACCATCCCCATGATCTAAATAAAGCTCCAAAATATAAGGACATATGCATAAGAAGAATGTCTGTAATGGTACTACTTGCAGAGGAAAAAAACAAGAATGAATGCTCGGGACTTCCCTGGTGGCACAGTGGTTAAGAATCTGCCTGCCAATGCAAGGCACACTGGTTCGAGCCCTCGTCTGGGAAGATCCCACATGCTGCGGAGCAACTAAGCCCGTGTGTCACAACTACTGAAGCCTGTGTGCTTAGAGCCCGTGCTCCACAACAAGAGAAGCCACTGCAATGAGAAGCTAGCACACCACAACAAAGAGTAGCCCTCGCTCGCCACAACTAGAGAGAGCCTGGGCAGCAACGAAGACCCAACGCAGCCAAAAATAAATAAATAAATAAGAATGAATGCTTATCAAGAAGCATATGTTTGGATAAAATATGGTACATACACAGCACAGATAATTTAAGCTTTAAAATAACTGAAATTAGATCTGTGCCTAGTAGGATTTGTACTAAACAGTAAGCAAGAAAAGCAAGATTCAGATAAATGTATATAATGTGAACCCATTTTATAAAACAATGACTAACCTTTCACTCTATATGTGTGTACATATATAAGCATGATAAAGCGTGAGGTAACAGATTTTTTAAAATTTTATTTATATTTTATTTTTGGCTGCGTTGGGTCTTCCGTTGCTGTGTGTGGGCCTTCTCTAGTTGCTGCAAGCGGGGGCTACTCTTCGTTGCGGTGCGTGGGCTTCTCATTGCGGTGGCTTCTGTTATTGTGGAGCACAGGCTCTAGGCGTGTGGGCTTCAGTAGTTGTAGCATGCGGGCTCAGTAGTTGTGGCTCACGGGCTTAGTTGCTCCGCAGCATGTGGGATCTTCTCGGACCAGGGCTCGAACCTGCATCCCCTGCATTGGCAGGTGGGTTCTTAACCACTGCACCACAAGGAAGTCCTAGATTTTTAATGATGATTATGTGGGGTTTGAGTATGGTAAGGAAAACAAGAATTCTTTTGAAAAAATGTCCACACAAAAATAAACACAAGACATGGCCACCTTATGTACAATGATAAATGTGACAGATACTGTTGGCTATCTATCCAACAGCCATTCCCCACCATTCTTTCATGCTATCAAAGTCTACCTTTCAATATATTGGGTTTGCCAAAAATTTCGTTTTGGTTTTGCCAGCTTATGGAAAAACCTGAACAAACTTTATGGCTAATCCAATAGAAACAGAAAATGCCAGAAGCACTCTTTCCCAGCCTCCCTCGCAGTTGAGGCATGGCCATGTAATCTGACCTAGCGAAAGTAAAAATCTGCTAGGGTCTCCTAGGAAAGATTTCTTCATTCCTTGAAAAGACAGACACAAGGAGAAGCAGCTTATTATTTCCTACTCTGGAACATAGTTATCTGAGGAAGTTATGGCTGGAGCTGTGAGAGCCATCTTGTGACTATGAGAGGAAAGCCAAGAAAATCAAAAGAAGCCAATCCAAAGTCCTGACTTTGGTAAACTGCTATAAATTCTGTAACTGTTAACCTCTAGCTTTTGTATTAGATGTTATATATTTAATTAATAAACCTCTATTGTTGATATTATTTTTAGCAATATATCTGGGTCAACTATAGCCCAATATCTTAAACAGCCCTGTGTTTATGTGGGTATTATGAATGTATTAAAATGTGACCACCAAAATATTAACAACAGTTCTCATACTTTTATAAATTGTTTAAATTGTTTGAATTTTTACTTAGCAACTGTCATTTATACAGTCAGATCAAAATAATGAAGTTGATTTCATTAATTTTAAAAGTGATGACCTCAGGATCAGAGATAAATATTAAATACTGAAAATGTGATTATAAAACAGTGTAAATTGTCAAAATTACTACTCACTGAGAAAATCGACAGTGTAAGAAAAGTAATAAAAACAATCTATCCTCTGAAAAAGACTGAAAACTGTAAAAGTTTAAGCATTTTCTTAAATAAGGGCTAAAAATATTACCTGTGATGTAATAGTTAACATTGACAAAGAACACAAGTTAAAGAATTCTTTGAAAACTTTAACCACTGCAAGAATCAAAAATAAAATACACATTTTAGAAAGACAAAAGCAAAGAAAATAGTTTAAAGCAAAACACTGAAAAAAGAAGTAGCAATCAAGCATTTTTTAAAAATAAAAAGATGACTATCACCAAAGCTATCAATTGTAACAATAAATTAATCTTCTGTGTGAAAGACAGATGATCTCAGAAAGGGTTAAAAATGACCAAAATCTGGTTTCAAATTGAAGATAACAGACTGAGGGTAAATTTATCTCCCTTCCTTCCCAAAATCATAATGAAATAACAATGAAAAGGAATAACAACTTCTGATGTGAAATAGCTGATTGAATCAAAATCAATATCTTTCCCTTTCTCCTCCTGGAAACTCAACAAAAACAACAAGAATATAGGAGGAGGGAAACTGTGACTTTCCTCAATGAAACACAGGAAAAGTGTAATCCACAGACACCAAAACATAGGTAAGTACTGCCAAAAGCACATACAATTGTGCAGAAGTGAATAGAGATGGCACAGTGATGTCAGATCTCAGAGAGCACCAGGAAATATACACTTGTGTCATAAGATGCATATCCTTCTTTACAACAACCAGTGCAAGAAGTGAGGGTTGTCACAGGCAAAGGGGAATGGAAAGCTTAGATGCTATCAAGAAGGCCCAGCAACAGAAAATGTAAGAAACGACAGAAAAGTACTCTTAAATTGCAATGCACTAACTTTTTAAAATGATCACATCAAAAATACTATCAGAACTAAAGTGGAAAAACAGCAAAACTAACCATCAGATGAAGAATACTCCTCCAGAGAATATGAAAAATTATAGTAAAAAAGAATTAAATGGTTATTTAGGCTATTCTGATAGCAAGTGAAATCTGACTAACTTAAAAAGGGGTGGCAGATTTATTTGCTCACAGAATGCAGAAATTATCAAATGAAAAGTAGAAACAGTAGAGAATTGATGGGTTTCAGTAACAACTGGAATCAGAAACCCTAAAACACCAGTTCTCAATACTCTTCTTATTGATTCTGGGGCATGCACGTGTGCACGCATGCGCGCGCGCGCACACACACACACACACACACATACATCTTGGGAAAAAACTACAAATGTGGCCGAAGTGGAGAAGTTTTATAAGAACAGAGCAGCAATTTTCAATCCTGGCTGCACACTTACTTACCTGGTAACTACCTGAGGAGCTATCAAAAATGCCAGAATGGAAAAACTTGGTAATAAAAGGGGTAGAAAATATGAACAACTTTATACACAGCCTGTAAAATATATTCAACATCACTCAAAATAACATTAAAACTATACCATTTCTCCTGTTATCACTGGCAAATATTAAAGTATTTTTAAAAATTTATTTATTTTGGCTGCACCAGGTCTTAGCTGCAGCTCATGGGCTCTTTGTTACAGCATGGGGACTCCTTAGTTGTGGCATTCAGACTCTTAGTTACGGCATGCAGACTCTTAGTTGCGGCATGCATGCGGGGTCTAGTTCCCAGACCAAGGATCAAACCCAGTCCCCCTGCACTGGGAGCACGGAGTCTTAGCCACTGGACCACCAGGGAAGTCCCAAACACTAAAGTATCAATAACATAGTCTGTTGGTGAGGCCATGGAGAAACAGGCACCCTCATACACTGCAGGTATCAATGCACATTGGTGAAAACCTTAAGGAAGGGACTAGCATAACTACATATACACTTAGCTTTTAGCCAAACGATCCCATTTCTAGGAGTTTAATCTGAAGATACATGAAAATTTAACTACAAGATTATTCATTGCAGCATTGTTTGTAATTACATATACTGAAAAGCATATGGTCATATATAGGAGAGTGGTTGAATAAACTATGGGACAGACAATGGAGTACGCTGTAGCTGTAAATAAGATCTCTGTGGATTGATGTAGAACAATTTCCAGCACACAGTCAGGTGAAATAAGCAAAGTGCAAAAGATATCTGCAATATGTTACTCATTGTATAATAAAGAAGAAATAAGAAAATATACATGCATCTACTCCTTTGTGCCAAAGAAATAAAGATACCCCAGAAATGCATGAATTTGGTTACAGGAGGAAGGGTGGAATGGGGTAGAAAGGACAGAAGGAATTAGGGGGGAGGGAAGGATGTAATTTTTGTGAGTTTAACTTTATAAACCATTCTGACTTTTGGAACCATGTTAATGTTTTATATATGCAAGGAAGAAGAAAGGGAAGAAGAGGGAGGGGAAATGAGAGAAAGGAGGAGGAGTAAAGGGAGGGAGGAAAAAGGGGAAAGGGAAAAGGAAAGGAGGTAAGGAAAAAGAGAAAAAAAGAAAAGGAAACGAAAAAGAAAGAAGGGGGGAAGGAGAAGAGAGAAAAAAGAAATGATGGGGACAGGAGGTCCTAAAATGGAATACAAACAGAAATGAATGAACGAAATATTTTGAACAGTAACATAGCTACACCAAAGGAAGGGACGGGTGGGAGGGAAAACTGAAGATCTGAAGAGTGTTTGAACTAAATGCCCTAAATCTAAATATAAAAATGAACTCTAAACATATCTTGAATTCTTAGGTTTCCTTTTTGCAAAGGAATAGGCGAGCAATTATGAAATTATTTTGTTGTTTCTACACGAATAAGTAAATATATTGGGGATGATATCCTGCTTCCTCATTGTACACAGAGAAGAATAACATATATGGAAAGAGAGAATAAAAGACTCCTGTGATACTGGATTGGAATGAGATATCGGTGTGAATTCATGGATTTAAGGAGTGAGTGTGTGTGTGTGTGTGTGTGTGTGTGTGTGTGTGTGTGTGTGTGTATTAACATGATTATAGAAAAAAAAGGTATTTTGGGGGCTTCCCTGGTGGCGCAGTGGTTGAGAATTTGCCTGCCGATACAGGGGACACGGGTTCGTGCCCCGACCGGGAAGATCCCGCATGCCGCGGAGCGGCTGGGCCCGTGAGCCACGGCCACTGAGCCAGTGCGTCCGGAGCCTATGCTCCGCAACCAGAGAGGCCACAACAGTGAGAGGTCCGCATACCACAAAAAAATAAAAAATTAAAAAATAAAAGGTATTTGTGGGTATGTATACAAACAAATTTCTATTTCCTAGCCCTGCTGTGAGAACTTACAAGCAATGACACCCTGGTAGTAATGAGTATACCAACTGCCCAGATCTTGGTTACTAAATTTCATTCTCTACTAAAAGAATCAGGGCTCCATGGAGACATCATCAATTTCAGGGCTGAAGCAGAGAAAGTACAAGATGAGTCAAGATAAGCTTGAAACATCCTTTTGCACCCAAAACAATGATGTGAGTATGTCAAAGGACAAGGAGCCAGCTTGAAGGGGTTCCCACTGGCCGAATCTGGGACAATATTAACATCAAAATAATGACAGTAAAGGATTATCAACTGAATAAAACAGAAACCTGAGTCTACACTGAAATTAAACAAGGGAAAGCTCTTTCTTACAATAGGAAGCCAACTGGAAGTAGAAAAATCACCATTTGCTGATCATAACTGAAAGTGAGACCATCAATGGGTACTAAAACTCTGTGGGTAACAGTTATGGAGAAACAGGAAGTTGTGCTATATGATACTTAACTACTACAAAGTAAAAATCAGCAAGTTTATAATGGAGACACCCACAGAGATCACCTTAATCAAGCGATTAAAGTTAACATCACCAGTAATGGAAAAAATTTGTATCATGTATTCCCTGGTAAAACGCCCTGAGAAACACACAACTTCTGTTGTATACTTGCCATAAGTTCATAACCTGATTCTAATCATGTGGAAACATTATTCAAAGCCAAACTGAGAAATATTCTACAAGATAACTGGCATGTACTCTTCAAAAATGTTATGTCCATAAACAGAAGACTGAGGACTTGTTCCAAATTAGAGACTAAAGGGATAGGACAGCTGAATGCAAGGTATAAATGTAATCTTTCATTTGCTATCAAGGAAACTGTCCAGTAAAACAATGATGGTAAAATCTGAATAAAATTTATCGATTATATTACTGTATTAATGCTAATTTCCTGATTTGATCATTGTATGTCCTTGCTTTTAGAAAATATACACCAAAAATTTTAGGAAACACACTGAAGTGTTTAGGTCAGAGGGGGAAAGTCGGCCTATTCTCAGGTACTGTGGAAACATATTTTAAACTAAAACAAATGGTGGGAATTCCATGGCAGTTAACACTCCACTGCAGGGGGCATGGGTTTGCTCCCTGGTTGGGGAACTAGGATACCGCATGCTGCACACTGTGGCCAAAAAACCAAAATAAAAATAAAATGGGTGAAATGTTAACATATGATGAATCTGGGTGAAGGGTATATGGAAATTCTTTGCATTATTCTTACAAATTTTCTGTAACTTTGAAATTATGTCAAAATTAAAAGTTTAAAAATGCCTATCTGGAGTTCACACATAGATAACTCTTACTGGTCTGAAATGAAACCTATTCATTTAAGAGTCAGATCCAAAGCCACATGGACCTCAGGGAGTAGAAAGAGGCAATAGTTCCTGGAAGCAAAGGGTTCAGGGAAGATAACACCAGTGATGTCTACTGCAATGGAAAAATAGCCATTTCTCTATATGACAAAGCATTCAATTAACAGTGTAAACTGTCATCTTCTAGCATCAAATAACACTGTACTGAATTGTATACAGCAAAAGCTGTTAGAAATACATGGAGAAAACGAACATACCTACAAATTACGGGAGCAAAAGCTTCATTAGGTGATTTTCTGTTCTGCTTTATTAGTGTAAACTAGCCTAGCACATAGGAACCATTTAATAAGTGTATTTTCACACATTTACATTATATAAACTCACAGATTATAATCATGATTAGTGTGGAATCATGTCTATTTTGTTCTGTCTATTCAATACTTAGCAATGGCAGGCACATAATAGGTACTCAATGAATGTTTAACAACTAATCACTGAGTCTGCACTTTAATACTTGTGGGAGATTGAGTAATAAGAAACTTCTTTAATAGATTAGAATTACAGATCACAACTAGCTGCAGGACAGTCATCAACAGGAAGGCACTGGAACTCACCAAAAAAGATACCCCACATCCAAAGACAAAGGAGAAGTTACAGTGAGACGGTAGGAGGGGCCCAATCACAGTAAAATCAAATCCCATAACTGCTGGATGGGTGACTCACAGACTGGAGAACACTTTTACCACAGAAGCACACACAATGGAGTGAAGGTTCTGAGCCCCACGTCAGGCTTCCTAACCTGGGAGTCCGGCAACGGGAGGAAGAATTCCTAGAGAATCAGACTTTGAGGCTAGTGGGATTTGATTGCAGGACTTCGATAGGACTGGGGAAAACAGAGACTCCACTCTTGGAGGGTACACACAAAGTACTGTGTGCATCAGGACCCAGGGGAAGAAGCAGTGACCCCAGGGGAGACTGAACCAGACCTATCTGCTAGTGTTGGAGGGTCTCCTGCAGAGGCCGGGGTGTGTGTGTGTGTGTGTGTGTGTGTGTGTGTGTGTGTGTGTGTCACTTTGGGGACAAGGACACTGGCAGCAGAAGTTCTGGGCCTTGTCATGAGCCCTCCCAGAGTCTGTCATTAGCACCACCAAAGAGCCCAGGTAGTAGGCTCCAGTGTTGGCTTGCCTCAGGCCAAACAACCAGCAGGGAGAGAACCGAGCCCCACCCATCAACAGTCAAGCGGATTAAAGTTTTACTGAGCTCTGCCCACCAGAGCAACAGTTAGCTCTACCCATCACCTGTCCCTCCCATCAAGCCTCTTAGATAGCCTCATCCACCAGAGGGCAGACAGCAGAAGCAAGAACTACAATCCTGCAGCCTGTGGAACAAAAACCAAATTCACAGAAAGACAGACAAGATGAAAAGGCAGAGGGCTATGTATCAGATGAAGGAACAAGATAAAAGCCCAGAAAAACAATTAAATTAAGTGGAGATAGGCAACCTTCCAGAAAAAGAATTCAGAATGAGAGTGAAGATGATCCAGGACCTCAGAAAAAGAATGGAGGCAATGATCAAGAAGATGAAAGAAATGTTTAACAAAGACGTAGAAGAATTAAAGAACAAAGAAACAGAGATGAACAATACAATAACTGAAATGACAACTACAAGAGAAGGAATCAATGGCAGAATAACTGAGGCAGAAGAACGGATAAGTGATGTGGAAGACAGAATGGTGGAATTCACTGCTGTGGAACAGAATAAAGAAAAAAGAATGAAAAGACATGAAGACAGCCTAAGAAACCTCTGGGACAACATTAAACGCAACAACATTCGCATTGTAGGGGTCCCAGAAGGAGAAGAGAGAGAGAATGGACCAGAGGAAATATTTGAAGAGATTATAGTTGAAAACTTCCCTAACATGGGAAAGGAAATTGCCACCCAAGTCCAGGAAGCACAGAGTCCCATACAGGATAAACCCAAGGAGAAACATGCCGAGACACATAGTAATCAAATAGGCAAAAATTTAAGACAAAGAAAAATTACTGAAAGCAGCAAGGGAAAAATGAAAAATAACGTACAAGGGAACTCCCAGAAGGTTAACAGCTGATTTCCCAGCAGAAACTCTACAAGCCACAAGGGAGTGGCATGATATACTTAAAGTGATGAAAGGGAAGAACCTACAACCAAGATTACTCAACCCTGCAAGGATCTCATTCAGATTCTATGGAGAAATCAAAAATTTTATAGAAAAGCAAAAGCTAAGAGAATTCAGCACCACCAAACCAGCTCTACAACAAATGCTAAAGGAACTTCTCTAAGTGGGAAACAAGAGAAGAACAGGACCTACAAAAACAAACCCAAAACAATTAAGAAAATGGTCACAAGAACATACATATCGATATTTACCTTAAATGTGAATGGATTAAATACTTCCACCAAAAGACACAGGCTTGCTGAATGGATACAAAAACAAGACCCATATATATGCTGTCTACAAGAGACCCACTTCAGACCTAGGGACACATACAGACTGAAAGTGAGGGGATGGAAAAAGATATTCCATGCAAATGGAAATCAAAAGAAAGCTGGAGTAGCTATACTCGTATCAGATAAAATAGACTTTAAAATAAAGAATGTTATAAGAGACAAGGAAGGACACTACATAATGATCAAGGGATCAATCCAAGAAGAAGATATAACAATTATAAATATATATGCCCCCAACATGGGAACACCTCAATACATAACGCAACTGCTAACAGCTATAAAAGAGGAAATTGACAGTAACACAATAATAGTGGGGGACTTTAACACCTCACTTACACCAATAAACAGATCATCCAAACAGAAAATGAATAAGGACCAGCTTTAAATGACACAATAGACCAGATAGATTTAATTGATATTTATAGGACATTCCATCCAAAAACAGCAGATTACACTTTCCTCTCAAGTGTGCACAGAACACTCTCCAGGATAGATAACATCTTGTGTCACAAATCAAGCCTCAGTAAATTTAAGAAAATCAAAATCATATCAAGCATCTTTTCCGACCACAATGCTATGAGATTAGAAATGAATTACAGGGAAAAAAACATTAAAAAACACAAACATATTGAGGCTAAACACTACGTTACTAAATAACCAAGAGATCACTGAAGAAATCAGAGAAAATTAAAAAATACCTACAGACAAGTGACAATGAAAACACGACAATCCAAAACCTATGGGATGCAGCAAAAGCAGTTCTAAGAGGGAAGTTTACAGCTATACAAGCCTACCTCAAGAAACAAGAAAAATCTCAAGTAAACAATCTAACCTTACACCTAAAGGAAGTAGAGAAAGAAGAAGAAAGAAAACCCAAAGTTAGCATAAGGAAAGAAATCATAAAGATCAGAGCAGAAATAAATGAAATAGAAACAAAGAAAACATTAGCAAAGATTAATAAAACTAAAAGCTGGTTCTTTGAGAAGAAAAACAAAACTGATAAACCATTAGCCAGACTCACCAAGAAAAAGAGGGAGAGGACTCAAAACAATAAAATTAGAAATGAAAAAGGAGACGTGACAACAGACTCCACAGAAATACAAAGCATCCTAAGAGACTACTACAAGCAATTCTCTGCCAATAAAATGGACAACCTGGAAGAAATGGACAAATTCGTAGAAAGGTATAACCTTCCAAGACTGAACCAGGAAGAAATAGAAAATATGAACAGACCAATCACAAGTAATCAAATTGAAACTGTGATTAAAAATCTTCCAACAAACAAAATCCCAGAACCAGATGGCTTCACAGGTGAATTCTATCAAACATTCAGAGAAGAGCTAACACCCATCCTTCTCAAACTCTTCCAAAATATAGCAGCAGAAGGAACACTCCCAAACTCATTCTATGAGGCCACCATCACCCTCATACCAAAACCAGACAAAGATACTACAAAAAAAAGAAAATTACAGACCAATATCACTGATGAATACAGATGCAAAAATCCTCAGCAAAATACTAGCAAACAGAATCCAACAACACATTAAAAGGATCATACACCATGATCAAGTAGTATTTATCCCAGGGATGCAAGAATTCTTCAATATACCCAAATCAATCAATGTGATATACCATATTAACAAATTGAAGAATAAAAACCATATGATCACCTCAATAGTTGCAGAAAAACCTTTTGACAAAATTCAACACCCATTTATGATTAAAAACTCTCCAGAAAGTGGGCATAGAGGGAACCTACCTCAACATAATAAAGGCCATATGACAAGCCCACAGCAAATATCATTCTCAATGGTGAAAAACTGAAAGCATTTCCTCTAAGATCAGGAATGAGACAAGGATGTCTACTCTCACCACTATTATTCAACATATTTTTGGAAGTCCTAGCCTAGTCAATCAGAGAAGAAAAAGAAATAAAAGGAATACAAATTGGAAAAGAAGTAAAACTGTCACTGTTTGCAGATGACATGATACTATACATAGAGAATCCTAAAAATGCCACCAGAAAACTACTAGAGCTAATCAATGCATTTGGTAAAGTTGCAGGATACAAAATGAATGCACAGAAATCTCTTGCATTCCTATACGCTAATGATGAAAAATCTGAAAGAGAAATTATGGAAACACTCCCATTTACCATTGCAACAAAAAGAATAAAATACCTAGGAATAAACCTACCTAGGGAGAAAAAAGACCTGTATGCAGAAAACTATAAGACACTGATGAAAGAAATTAAAGATGATACCAACAGACGGAGAGATATACCATGTTCTTGGATTGGAAGAATCAATATTGTGAAAATGACTATACTACCCAAAGCAATCTACAGATTCAATGCAATCCCTATCAAATTACCAATGGCATTTTTTACGGAACTAGAACAAATCATCTTAAAATTTGTATGGAGACAGAAAAGACCCCAAGTAGTCAAAGCAGTATTGAGGGAAGATAACAGAGCTGGAGGAATCAGACTCCCTGACTTCAGACTATACTACAAAGGTACAGTAATCAAGACAATATGGTACTGGCACAAAAACAGAAACAGAGATCAATGGAATAAGATAGAAAGCCCAGAGATAAACCCACGAACCTATAGTCAACTATGACAAAGGAGGCAGATATACAATGGAGAAAAGACAGTCTCTTCAATAAGTGGTGCTGGGAAAACTGGACAGCTATGTGTAAAAGAATGAAATTAGAACACTCCCTAACACCATGCACAAGAATAAACTCAAAATGGATTTGAGACCTAAATGTAAGACTGGACACTATAAAACTCTTAGAGGAAAACATAGGAAGAACACACTCTTTGACATAAATCACAGCAAGATCTTTTTTGATCTACCTCCTAGAGTAA
The DNA here is from genome assembly GCF_026419965.1 of Kogia breviceps. Taxonomy (NCBI): domain Eukaryota; kingdom Metazoa; phylum Chordata; class Mammalia; order Artiodactyla; family Physeteridae; genus Kogia; species Kogia breviceps. Next base: position 17,495,592 of record NC_081315.1, read on the forward strand.
TGGAAATAAAACCAAAAATAAACAAATGGGACCTAATGAAACGTCAAAGCTTTTGCACAGCAAAGGAAACCAAAAACAAGACAAAAAGACAACCCTCAGAATGGGAGAAAATATCTGCAAAGGAATCAAAAGACAAAGGATTAGTCTCCAAAATATATAAACAGCTCATGCAGCTCAATATTAAAGACAAACAAACTAATCCAAAAATGGGCAGAAGACCTAAACAGACATTTCTCCAAAGAAGACATACAGATGGCCAAGAAGCACATGAAAAGCTGCTTAACATCACTAATTATTAGAGAAATGCAACATTATTAATAGAGAAATACAATGAGGTATCATTAGAATGGACATCATCAGAAAATCTACAAACAACAAATGCTGGAGAGGGTGTGGAGAAAAGGGAACCCTCTTGCCCTGTTGGTGGCAAAGTAAATTGATACAGCCACTATGGAGAATAGTACAGAGGCTCCTTAAAAAAGTAAAAATAGAATTACCAAATGATCCAGCAATCCCACTAAGGGGCATATAAGCAGAGAAAACCATAATGCAAAAAGACACATGCACCCCAATGTTCACTGCAGCACTATTGTTCATTTACAATAGCCAGGTCATGGAAGCAACCTAAATGCCCATTGACAGACAAATGGATAAAGAAGTTGTGGTAAATATATACAATGGAATATTACTCAGCCATAAAAAGGAATGAAATTGAGTCATTTGTTGAGACGTGGATGGATCCAGAGACTGTCATACCAAGTAAGTCAGAAAGAGAAAAACAAATATCGTATATTAACGCATGTATGTGGAACCTAGAAAAATGGTACAGATGAACTGGTTTGCAGGGCAGAAGTTGAGACACAGATGCAGAGAACAAACGTATGGACACCAAGGGGGTAACCGTGGTGGGGTGGGGATGGTGGTGTGCTGAATTGGGCCATTGGGATTGACATATATACTGATGTGTATGAAATTGATGACTAATAAGAACCTGCAGTATAAAAAAAGCAAACAAAAAAACAACTAATACTAAACTTTCTTTGGGTTATTTGTATGGAAATATGTTAATATAAATGTTTCAGACATTACATGAAATTTCTAAAAATCTTGTATGTTCTGGTATAATGTTATGTCATAATTGTAGTTATTACTTTAAAATGTATATCTCAGAAATAACTAAATTTCCTTGTCAATTGCATTATTATGAACTTTCATCAAACCTTTAACTGTGGTCATTTTTAAGTCTGTCATTTACATACAGTTCTGGGTGTACTCTGATGCTTTTGCAAAAATGTTCCTAGAAAGGGTTTCATCTTCAAGGAATTCATGGAAAAGACTCTGACAAGTACAGGTTTCTGGTAACTGACTATGGTGCTGAACTGAATGAATAAGCATTTTCAGAACTCTAATGGAAAACTGCTGAATTCATAAAAGTGCTAACAAAAGATCAAGATAAAAAGAAATTAATTACATGGGACTGAGTGAACTGATGAGGATGATTATAAGTTTTGTGACTTTGTTTGAAGAAAAAAAAAAAAAAAAAAAGAATCCAGCACAGTGCTCAGCTTTTAGAGCAGAAAAGATATATGTTGAGTACATTTAATAAAGAAATATTTTTTAAGCAGCTGAAACAAACAAACAAAAGAATTACAGTAAGATAAAAAAACTCATGTGCAAATGTCCTCCACCTTCTTTCTAACTGGTAACTTAAGTTGATACCACACTTGGGTAAGATGAATATCCACTCTTTGGCTATACAGTTAAGTATTCATATTATTGCAGATGATTGGTTTACCAATCATGAATCATGTGATCTTAAATGGGTTAGTCTTGCAACGAAATTATTGCCTTACCTTCTCCCCCCCCAACACCCCTCCCCTCCATATTCCACAGAGTACCTATCAGCACAAAACCAGCATTACCACTTTGGACAATCTCTTAACTATTTAACTGATTAAGAGTTAACAATGCCATGTGGCAAGATAATTCATTCAGTTATCTAGGAATATATTGTGTATTTATGTTGTGTCTAATTAAAGTTAAATTAACCAAGTGTAAAAAAACAATGGAGGATTTAGAGACACTTTTTTTTTTTTTTTTTTTTTTTGCTGTATGCGGGCCTCTCACTGTTGTGGCCTCTCCCGTTGCGGAGCACAGGATCCGGACACGCAGGCCTAGCGGCCATGGCTCACGGGCTTAGTTGCTCTGCGGCATGTGGGATCTTCCCGGACCAGGGCACGAACCCGTGTCTCCTGCATCGGCAGGCGGATTCTCAACCACTGCGCCACCAGGGAAGCCCTAGAGACACTTTTTTTAAGGCCAACTGATATAAACTGCTTTACAAATTTAATAGGCTCACATTACCAGGGATACTTTTCATGGTATTTTTTCAAACTGCAGATACCAAAATTTTAAAAAGAAAATAGACTATCACGGAAAAAATCTCAAAATACATTTGTTCCCAATGGTAGTTGAGCACAGCTGAGTGAAACTTTTGGTGTATACATATATAAACAGAGCCACAATATAAAATGTTCTTCTTACAGGCTGCAGTAAGAAATATACTGAAAAATGCTGTTTTATGCTTTAGAACTCTTTCAGTAGAGCCTAGACCCATCTCTGCAGATTTGGTGACATTCCATTCTGGCATATGTCTTTATCAAGCTCAACGTTCACAAAACGTTCACGAAAAGAATGTGAAACTCTGCTTCTAAAGCATATGACTGCACACATAACTAGTTCTTCCGATACCGTTCCAAAAGTAAAACTCACTGCTATTTGAAAGTTATTAAAAAGCTCATTTGAGAAACTATTTATACAGCACAGCTGTCTACCAGAACTTTCTGCAATGACAGAACGTCTGATATCTGAGCTACTGTTCTGGATACTGCAGATATAGATCTTTATGCCTTAAAGTATCGTCCCTGGGTCACAATAATCATCACAAGATCACAAGAATCACGCACAATGAAATTTGAAAAGGACTGGTTCTCAAGGGACACAGTACCACTGACTATTACCAAAACCAGTAGAAATTTATGTGACACTGATTATAACAATTATAGGTGAGGCACATCTGGCATTATTAGGCATGAGCAATACACAGATGTACACACCTAAGAGCTGGTAGCCCAAATGACATTCAACTATCCTGCCATTCATTCATGTAAATTTTTTAAAAATCTGCTTCTAATACTGAAATTTTGAATCTAACTGTATTACCTAACATCTAACACCAAGCAATTTTTGCACAATCTTAATATACTCTGAATTTTCCAGAAATACCTTAAGTTAAAAAAATGTATAGTTTTGTCCAGAACTTAGTACTAAGCATTGTTCACTTCAGAGTAACTTAACAACTTGCATTTAAAGTTGTCACATTCACACTGACACTAGGTATGTGTTCAATTATCAGACTATTTTCATTATATAGTTACGTTTGGGCTAAAATAACTGTACTAAAAACTACTTCCCTCTAATTTCCCCTCTGATTATTCTTATTATCTCTATTATTCTCTAGATAGGGAATTTATTTTTTAACAAGCGGTAAGCAATTTCACTTCAGGATAGTAAGAGCATGCAGTGATACATTTGCTTATACATATGGGGTGCTGTGTCTGACGGTGATCCTTAAGAATCACTGGTTTAAGGATTTATGCAGCCGTTATCATCCCCTTAGATCAGGGGCCCTTAATTTGGGAATACAAGGACACTCAGCCTAAGGAATCCATGGAGTGGCTTCAGAACAACAGAAATCCTAAATAATACATACAACTTGGTATATATGTATAGCAACCTTGGGGGGTTAACAATATACTTTGTTCCATCCAAAACTGTTAGCTTAAGTACCATGACATTACACCCTGAGACTATATACGCTGGGCTGGATTATAAACTTGGATCTCAAAATGTGGTCAAGCCCCACACCCAATTACATTTATGGAACTGCCATTTCATCACTTCATCAGCCTATACTAGGCTATTAATCCTGACAAAGGATTAGCCTCCGAAGTTTACAAGCAGCTCATGCAGCTCAATATCAAAAAGGCAAACAACCCAATCCAAAAATGGGCAGAAGACCTAAACAGACATTTCTCCAAAGATATAGATAGCCCACAAACACATGAAAGAATGCTCAACATCACTAGAGAAATGCAAATCAAAACTACAGTGAGGTATCACTTCACACCAGTCAGAATGGCCATCATCAAAAAATCTACAAACAGTAAATGCTGGAGAGGGTGTGGAGAAAAGGGAACCCTCTTGCACTGTTGGTGGGAATGTAAATTGATACAGCCATTATGGAGAACAGTATGGAGGTTCCTTAAAAAACTAAAAATAGAACTACCATACGACCCAGCAATCCCACTACTGGGCATATACCCTGAGAAAACCAGAATTCAAAGAGTCATGGACCACAAACAATGTTCATTGCAGCTCTATTTACAATAGCCAGGACATTGAAGCAATTGAAGTGTCCATCGACAGATGAATGGATAAAGATGTGGCACATATACCCAATGGAATATTACTCAGCCATAAAAAAACGAATACTGTATGCTAACACATATATATGGAATCTAAAAAAAAAGGTTACGAAGAACCTAGGGGCAGGACAGGAATAAAGATGCAGACGTAGAGAATGGACTTAAGGACACGGGGGAGAGGGCAGGGTAAGCTGGGAAGAAGTGAGAGTGGCATTTACATATATACACTACCAAATGTAAAATAGATAGCTAGTGGGAAGCGGCTGCATAGAACAGGGAGATCAGCTGGGTGCTTTGTGACCAACCTAAAGGGGTGGGATAGGGAGGGCGGGAGAGAGATGCAAGAGGGAGGAGATATGGCGATATATGTATATGTATAGCTGATTCACTTTGTTATACAGCAGAAACACCATTATAAAGCAATTATACTCCAACAAAGATGTTAAAAAAAAAAAAAAAACCCAATCCCATAAAAGCTAGAATTGCTATAGAATGTCAGCCACTGCATTACATACACTACAGGGATTTTTTCATGAAGATCCATGGAAGAAGGCTAAACTTCATTACACATTTTGCTCTGCACCTGGTACTGCACTATACTTTATACAAATGATGTCGTTTAAGTCTCACCATTGCCCGCTGATACAGGTATCACTCATTGTTTCACAGATGAGAAAACTGGCTTAGAGAGCTCAACTAACTTGACTAGGTTCATACATTGAATAGATGGCAGAACTAGAATTTGAACTGAGGCTCTCTGACACCAAAGCATGTGTGTGCTTTTCTGGAGCAGGTTGCTATTTATTCTTTAATCCTACTGTGGAGTATGTACTGAACCCCATCTTCCTTTGACATAGCCAGCTGTATACTTAAAACAAAAATTGTGTCCCACAAATGGCAGTTGCCCAAGCATGACATTAGCATCTTTGAATAACCTGCTTCTCCATTTTATCTGGTTACTAGAATGGGCTTTATGGAATGAATCTTGCATGCTAACCTCACTTCTGGCTTAGTTAATCTTTTCTCACATTTCCACCCCACCCCTTTTTTAACTTCTTATAATAAAGCAAGAAACAGAGGCAAACCACATGCTGCTTTAGGTAATATAAAAAATATATTAAGACAGTACTGTAGAGTGAGTACAAGCTTTGCTAGATGATTTATAAACCACCATGCAATCATTTTTGTAGTTAAAAACACCAACTATCACTTTGAGAATAAGTACATAAGCTCCAGTATTTCCCAGTTAGAAAACTTGATTACCTTGGCTGCTTTCTAAATAGTAAAAGAAATTTTAACATGCAAACAATGAGCATTTGAGGACATGGGCAAAAAAGCAAGGTCAGCTGGGATGTCTTTTAGCATAAGAACCCAGATAGTACCAGGGACAATCAGGAGAAACTGCAGTGGACTGAAGGACATTAAGTAGAGGGGAGAGAAGAAAATAATGATGCAAATCACACTCTGTTGACTGGATTAATGGTAAAGCCATCAGGTGGGAATGGGGTGAGGGGCTTGCTGGAAGTGAAAAGGAGAAGAAAATAGGATAAGACATTTGGTTTTGCTGACACTGTCACTAGAGTAATGATCAGCAAACTTCTACAAAGGCCCAGAGTAATAAATATCTTACATTTTTCAGGGCTGTCTCAGTCACAACTAGTCCACTCTGCCATTATAGGACACACACACACAAAAATCACAGACATCTGAACAAACATGTAAGTCCATGTTTTAATAAAACTTTATTTACAAAACAGAATGCAGGCCAAATATGACCTATGAGCTATAGTTTGCTGACCCCTGACAGAGAAGTCCAATAGGCAGGGAGAAACATGAGCTGAAGCATAAGAAGAAGGTCATGGAAAAGGACAGAGATTTGAAAGCCACTGACAGTATGGATAACCTAAGAATAAGAGATGGAAGATATGAACATTTAAAGATAGAACCCTTATAAAATAGCAACACTTAAAAAAAACATGAAGAGGAGGTAAATAATTAACGGGAAATAATTAATAATTAATGAAAGGAGAAAAGTTGCATGAAATAGAAACTTATGATTCCCTTAAACATCATTCTGGCTCAATACAAATCCCGTATGCTTGGAGAAGCCCAAAGCACTGCAATATTTAACTATGGTTATTATCTAGAAGGCACTGCTAGAACACTGAAAAAGCCCCAAATGTATAAGGAACACACCTAATTAACACTTCGACATAACAAGACAATGCAAAGCAGGGTCAAGTTGGGACAAATCTTATGCCTCACATACCTTATAAATTATCTTACACCAAAAACAAAATGTCAAGCATCATGCACAAACCACTTACTCAAAATTGAGTTAAAGGTTGAAGACACACTCACAAAAAAAAGCCCCAAACAAACAAAAAATCCTTAAAAACAAATGTCAAAAGAAACTTGTAATGACAATATAAAGATGTGTTTGGGAAATGCTCTCAGTTCAAAAATTGTGAAGTTAAATTCATTACAAGGCTTGAAAACAACGCTAGGTCCTATATCAGTGTTACCTGATTCAAGCTTTTTTAATATTTACAGGTCTAAAATAGAATTGCTAGCTTAATGCTTGTTTTTTGGAAAAAGTACAATCTAGCAAATTATTTTATTTGTATTTTAAAACAATGTTGGCTCACTAGAAGAAAATAAAACAATTAAAAATCAATCAGAAAAATATCATGAGGATCAAAACTGCAAAACTTGCAAAGCAGCATTCTGTAGAACACAATTACAAAACTGATGGTCCTTGCATGTGGATTAGAACGGTCTGGGTGTGGAATGGGTAGAGAATAGGGTCATACAGTACTGCTAAAGAAAAGCAAACTTGGGCTTCCCTGGTGGCGCAGTGGTTGAGAATCCGCCTGCCGATGCAGGGGACACGGGTTCGTGCCCCGGTCTGGGAAGATCCCACATGCCGCGGAGCGGCTGGGCCCGTGAGCCATGGCCAATGAGCCTGTGCGTCCGGAGCCTGTGCTCCGCAACGGGAGAGGCCACAGCAGTGAGAGGCCTGCGTACCGCAAAAAAAAAAAAAAAAAAAAAAGACTACAACTTACAGTGGGAGACTGTAAAGGCAAAAATTACAAGGAAAGGAAGGAAGGCAGGCAGTCCTCCAATAAGGCATACATTCATATAATGGACCACTAGACAATTTAAAATGTCTTGTATGCGTTATGACGTGTAAAACTGTCCAAGATTATTAAATGAGAAAACAATGCTATTGATATTCTCAATAAAATGATTTGTGTCCAAAGAAAAAAGTTACACATATGTGCACACACATACATCTGGTGTATGCACAGAAAATTTATAGACATATACAAGAAATTTGAGTGGTACCTTGAAAAATAGGATTAAAGGAGGCAGAAAACTTTCACCTACCCTTCTACAGTCAAAACAAAATAGGCATGTGTTATGTTTGTGCTTTATGTCAAACATTAAAGAAAAAAAAATCAGTATTTTAGAAGGTGAATAAACTGAGAACTACTATGTATAAAACCACACCAATACAGACACAATCATTTAAAATGCTTCAACAAATTCAAACGTATGTTAAATAAATGATGAAATTTTTTTAAAGTACAATCTCATAACCAAAAAAGAGCCACACCCACAAAACTTTACTTGGACACTCATACAGATTTCAGTAATATAAAGTAGAAATTAAGTCTTGCAAAAGCTGTAATTTACATGTGAGGGTTTGGTTGAGTCCTCCTATATAGTGTGATCTGTTTAGACTCAATGTTAGAGCTGGAAGGGTGTTCAGACCAACAACTTCATTTTATATTTACCTCTAGACTACTAATCCCCAGTAATAGAAACCCTAGGAGTTTCTATTTCAATAACATAAACTATTTGCAGAACCCTGTGGAGAGATTCTATTATTCTGAATAGATGTCTGCTGTGGAGAGATTCTATTATTCTGAATAGATGTCTGCTTTCAAAATTTTAGAGCAGGGACCGTCTTTTGTTTTCTGCTGTATACCCCAGCACCTAGAGCACAGTAAACGGAGGTACTCAATATGTATTTTTTGGAGGAAACGTAGGTATATAACTTCTGGGCAAAACAGGAATTTGTAAGTTCTGAAGTAAAAGAAAAGTGGGCAAGATTAAAATGTGGAAACTCGTTCCTCTGAAATGGGAAAGACATAGCACATATGATCTCATGCCCACAATTTCATTTTTTTTTGTTTGTTTCTAGCAGTGGAAGAAATAATCACATGACTATTAAAGTCTAAAACTATCCAAGGTACTAGGAATTTCTACTCTGAAATTCACAATAAGCAAGACACCAAGAAAGTATTATTGAAAGACACTACAGACTAGGGCTGAAACTTTGACACCAAGTCCATTAGTTGTGAGATGAGGAGTGAAGAGATAGTAAGCTGGTTGTTTTTAGAGACTGATGGGCAAATGAGCTGGTCTTGGTTACTGAGGAAAAAAACCTAAGAGTAGTGTCTCTCAAATTATATGTGATGAAGGACCACTTTTAAACCCTAAACTGTCACAAATATATTTTTAAAATATATTTGTTGGGCTTCCCTGGTGGCGCAGTGGTTGGGAGTCCGCCTGCCGATGCAGGGGACACGGGTTCGTGACCCGGTTTGGGAGGATCCCACATGCCGCGGAGCGGCTGAGCCCGTGAGCCATGGCCGCTGGGCCTGTGCGTCCGGAGCCTGTGCCCTGCAGCGGGAGAGGCCACGGCGGTGAGAGGCCCGCGTACCGCAAAAAATAAATAAATAAATAAATAAATTTGTCTTGTCACAAATATATTTTTAAAAATCTGTTAGTAGAGAAACGATCACATACTTCAATGTCACAGCAGTATCAAATTTCCGTAGAAGTTTCTAGACATTCTTTAATTTCTATACTGGTCTAGAGAGACACCAGATAGCACTGACCTAGGGTTTTGTTTTTTAACGTCAATCTGACCTGAAATTTTGCATTTGCCCAGGTCTAACTCTGAGTGAGAAAATTCAGCTCTTTTTTACCTCTACTCAATAATGAAGACAATCCATAACAAGAGATAAAAAGTAGCACAGAGACTTGTCATTAACTTGTTTTAATTTTAAAATGTAAAACATCACATTGTCACACTGCCTTAGTAAATTAAAATACTTTTGAATGCAACCTTCAGCATTTAAGAATCTCAACTCAACTTGAAAACTTTGCTTTATTTTGCCATTTATCTTAGAAGATAACAGGATATAGACAATTAAAACTGTATACGAAAATATTCACTTAATCTATGCACCTCTAAACTCCTATACCTTTGTCTCCATGTTCTCAAAAAACCCCAAATGATTAGTTTAGCTGACTATGAACAGAGTGGCCTCAGGGGACACTCCATCTATTATACGTTTTCATTACCAAAGGAAGTAAAATTTAAAATGTCCTGACCTATAAACTTACTACAATCTGGTGCAATTTACTATAGCCCATCAGGTAGGCTCTATACCACTGAGACTGTATAATGTGCTTTACAGGACCTCCGAAACCAAATTTCCAGGATTCAAATCCATACTAAGTGACTTAAATCCTCACTGCTTCTGTTTCTTCATCTGTAAAAGGGGGATAACAGCACCTACATCGAAGGATTATTGTGCAGGTTAAAGTGCATGTGAAGTGCTTAGAACACTGCCTGGCACATAAGTACTAAGTAAGGATTTTAACTTTTTGATTCTTACATAGTATGCCTCAAATCCTTCTGTAGAACTGGAATTATTAACAAAATTGGCTAAATGAAATATGGCACATCCCTACAATGAACTACTATTTACCCATTAAAGATTATTTTAATAATCTACTATGAAAATATATTTATTTATAATATCCTGTTAGAGAGGGAAAAGTAACTTAGAAAATCATGTACAATCTAATCTTATATTTAGAAAAGACGCTAATAAAGTTAGGAAATTTGCAAGTCATTGTGGTACTTAAGTGGCATTTGCCAAAAGTGACCCAGAATCATTCCTCCCCACCCATACTGGGAAAAAGACTTAAAACTGAATGTGATTCTCGGATGGTAATACTGAGGACAATCAAATGCTATAAATCAGGATTTTTAAAACTTTAGAATTGTGTACATTTAATGCATTATTCCTCCTCTACCCGCCAAAGCTGATACTTCTTAAAATGGACTGCATCCTAGAACTAAGGAAGTTAAGCATTAATTTCTGATAGATATATTCCTCCAATGCCACCCATTGCCCACACACTACCCACCTCCACGGTCACTTTTAAGCAAGCTCTTGAAGTGCTCACAACTACGTATATCAACAAAGACAATAAATCACCTTAAACAATCACCCAACCTTAAACAACAGATATTACTAGGTACAGTATATTGAGATTATAAACACAAAAGACTCAGTTATTTCTAGAATACTGAACAAGGGATGTTTGTGGCATTGCGATTACTCAGATGGTAGCTTGTGGTACCCTTTAAACTGTTTTAAATTCCTCAATAAAATCAATACTATTAATTTCATGTTTATTTTATATAGGATTTTTGTCAAACTTAGCAGCTTTGAAATGATCAATTCATAATCACCAACTAAAGACAAAATTTCCTCTCAATTAATGGTTCTCATTCTACCTACAGTTCAACTGACCCTTTTGTCTACAATATAGCCATATTTCATTTTATGGGATATGAAATATACAATTATTATAAACAAACTGTTTTCAAATTTGCTTTCAAATGATGCCTATAAAGAGTAGATCAAGTTTTCAAGTTTACATAAATCTATACTACACCAATTCATCATTATAAATACAAGCATTCATAACCTGTTTATTCTAATTCTATTTAGACAGCAACACTAACAAAATTCTTAATGCATACGCCCCCCCACCACATATAACTCTTTCCCTATGGTGTCATTTGGACACTTGAAAAATAACGTCTCAATTCAGCAACCAAGTTTTAAAACTGCTATTCCTACCAATCGAATGGTGATGCACCAAGGTCGCAATTCTCATGAGTTTTAACATATTAAGAGTATATTATTTACCTAAGACTGAAGGACTGTGCCTCTTACTTTTATTTAAAAAAAAAAAAGCCACACCAATTTAATTATATATATATATGATGCTACCTATTCAATTTATTAAAAATTAAAATAAATGTAATAATCAAACTAATGCTCCAAACTTACGCTATTCTCGTGGAAGACACTACAAGAGAAGACACCATAGAGACTGCCTTGCAATAAGAAGTACAAATTCCTTCTACAGAGATGGAGAAATAAAAGGAAGGACAAATCTAGTTGTCTAAAAGACAATTCACTGTACACATTTTATTTACAGTTTTGTACACTGTCTTAATATGAATGGGACCGCTTTTCTACTTGAGCCATTTTTTAACCAAAGCAAAATAACCTAAGTATAACAAAGTGTTAAAATACAGCATAAAGATACAAAAACAGACATACTAATTCTAATTAGGAATGTAATTATGATGTTACATTTTTTTATAATCCACAATTATGTTTAGGAAATCACACAAACATAGATCACTGATTTGAATGAAATGCATAAATTTGTAGCAAAGCTTTGTAGTTACAAAAAAAACAAAAAAATTACCAAAGAATGCACAAAATTAATGTTTATTCCACCTTTGTGTCATATTCCTGGATCCTTCACCAATGTTACATGAGGAAAAAAACAAAAGCAAAACAAATGAAAAACTGAAATCAGAATCACTAATGTTATCAAGTAGGGAAACAAATAAATTAAAATCTAGCAGCCATCAGCAAGAGTACAGCACAGACAATGCTGTAAAAAGAAACAAAGAAAATTGTTAGAAAACTGTATGCATCATACTCTTTCAAACCAGCAAAATATGCTCCTGCATACAATGGAACATAAACAGAATCATTCTCTTGTAAGGTATAGAAATGCAAATTCTTTTCTTTAATATTGTAGATGGGTCAAATGTGTTTGTAATAGTTAAATCTTTTAAGCTATTACAGAGTGGGCCAGGAACACATTTATGGATTCTGGGGACGATGTGTACTGTAATTCTGTGATTGGGATAGTGGACACTCTAGCCAAAATTAAAAAAAAAAAAAAAAATGAACACAGAAGTACAAGACAAAGGCGAATGAGACTTCTCTTATATCTTAGCAACATTTAGATGGAAATCAAATTTAAATGCAGTCCACTCTGCTTTTGAAGAGGCTTTGGTTCAGCTCCCAAATCTCGATTGCTTGACGCAGTCTCCTATGAGAATACTCAGAAGGTGTCTTCTTAAACAACAAACCTATTTTTAGTGGTGGAGCCGCTCTTAGTAGCTGTGTCTGCATGGGACTGATAACCAATCACTATCTTTGGAGGAAGTCCTAACCTTTCCTTGTATACCCTCCTAGAATATGAAAAAGAAGAAAAATAGCTATTAATTTTTATTCAAACATACACCCCAAATCCAGTATTATTATTCTTTACATTAAAAAATAATACCTAGAGAGTGAAATAGGAAACTGCACACCTTTTTCCTTTTAGCAAAATTTACTCTTCGTTTTCAAAACAATCTTGGTTAATCACTTAACCAATATTTGAGAGTCTACTATGTATCAGGTACTGTGATAATTTTCAGTAAATTAATAATAAAGCAAGGATAGTCTCTAGGCTCATGGTGTTTAGAGTATTTGATTATTTACAAACAAATAATCACAAATACATATGGTGGAGCTGTATCACATACATAATTAATGTGTTCAAAATCAATTACATGCACGTTTTAATTTTCTGATCTAAAATGCTTCAATTATATTTTACATATAAACCTTAATAAATATTGTATGTTACTGCAATTATACTTACCTTACCTATTACCAACAAGAATGCACACACAAAAATTAAACACTGTGATGGCGATTTATGATATTTTAAGGATAATTTAGAACATAACATGATTTCTGCCTTATATATTAACTCTACAACCTAATTTTCAAATAAGATGTGACTCTACTTTAAGAACAAATATGATGAGTATCAAAGAGGGTAAGCACAGGGGCTGTGATATTATTAACAAGGAGGATCTAATCTCCTCTTTGAAATCAGAGAAATCTCTCCTTTTAAAAACTCATGAGGGGCTTCCCTGGTGGCGCAGTGGTTGAGAGTCGGCCTGCCGATGCAGGAGACACGGGTTCGTGCCCTGGTCCGGGAAGATCCCACATGCCGCGGAGCAACTAAGCCCGTGAGCCATGGCCGCTGGGCCTGTGCGTCCGGAGCCTGTGCTCCGCAACGGGAGAGGCCACAACAGTGAGAGGCCCGCATACCGCAAAAAAAAAATAAAAATAAAAATAAAAATAAAAATAAAAATAAAAAAATAAAATAAAAACTCATGAGGTTGGGCTTCCCTGGTGGCGCAGTGGTTGAGGGTCCACCTGCCGATGCAGGGGACGCGGGTTCGTGCCCCAGTCCGGGAGGATCCCACGTGCCACAGAGCGGCTGGGCCCGTGAGCCACGGCTGCTGAGCCTGCGCGTCTGGAGCCTGTGCTCCGCCAACAGGAGAGGCCACAGCAGTGAGAGGCCCGCTTACCACCAACAAACAAACAAACAAAAAACTCATGAGGTCAAAGTATAAATGCTAAGAGAGTGAAGCACATCTGAAGGCCAAGGAACAAAAATAAGGCTGTGTGGCTGGCTACAGCTCACAAGAAAGGTAAATATGAGAGATAAGGCTGACAAGGTAAAATTGGGGACAGATCATCATACAATCTTATGAGACCATCATAGGTCAAGTTAGGAATCTGGTATCTGAGAAAAAATAGCAATATTTAAAAAATAGGCACCAAAATGAAACAAAAATAAAGAGATACACATTTTCATGGAGCTAAATACTCTAGCAGTATGATACCAGGAAATTTTATTCATACTCTACCCTTCAGAAGACTTTACTACCTTCCTTCAGATAGGGTATTTAAAAATAATTTTATGATAACTAAAATTATAACTATTATCAGATTTATATTAGGATATAATGTATTACCTTCAATTATACTTAATCACTAAAAATGCCAGAAAGAGCACTGAGTCATGCAACTTAAAAGGGTGAAAATTTTCCTTGAAAAAGTGAGGCCAAAAGTTTTATAGAGATTTCAAAAATGTTTAATATTGACACAAATAAACTTTCCGAGGAAAGATGTTCGTACTTAGTTTCTTTAACACATTTTCAAAGAAATAGGAGACCCCCACAGTCAGTAAGTTTTAAGGCTGACAAAAAGATCAGAAATATGGTGACAAATCAACAATCAACCTTCTTTTATAAGAAACCCCATGGAGAATGAAACCTGGAAAATCCCCATACCTTTCAATCCAGAAAGGAATTATGTCCACAGGAGAATTCATAATGTTTGAAAAATCAACATGCAAAGAGGCAAACCAAACATATTGTGACTTATGACTGGTACTTAATTTTAACACAAAATTTAAAGTCCATTTTTAGTAATTTAAATATAGTAAAAAGAAAATCCTAGTTAACACTGACTGACATTTGCCGGGGCGGGCGGGGGGGGGGGGTGTGGGGGGGACGAGGACGACGACAACGACAGGCAACTTTTGCAAATAGTAATATTTGCCAAAAAAAAGTTTTAAAATTTATACATGTGGGTTTTAAATATGGACAAAACCAAGCTACTGTCACTTAAATTTAAATGGCAAATGCCAATATTCACCAAATTATTGAGTATTATACATTAGCATTATGGTTTTAAAGTAGGGCAAAAAAGACATTCTCATATGCTAAATAATAAAATGTTACATGCTAAAACAGTGATTATATACCCCATTGCTAGGAAAAAGAAATTTTACAGAAGTGAAAAAAATAGGAGTAAGACACTGAATACCAATACACAGGAGTTCAATATTATAAAAGTGTTCATGAAAACAAGGAAAATAATGATCTACATAAATACTTTTTATTTAAAAAGTACTTCTGGGGCTTCCCTGGTGGCGCAGTGGTTGCGAGTCCGCCTGCCAATGCAGGGGACACGGGTTCGTGCCCCGCTCCCGGAAGATCCCACGTGCCGCGGAGCGGCTGGGCCCGTGAGCCATGGCCGCTGAGCCTGCGCGTCCGGAGCCTGTGCTCCGCAATGGGAGAGGCCACAGCAGTGAGAGGCCCGCGTACCGGTACTTCTGCTTTTAGTTATCTATTTTAAAAGAAGCACACAAAAAGCAAAACTTACCCTATATGTGTAACAGCTTCTCTGTTTTCACATTCAGTAGTCCATATTGCTATTTTATCACCTTTAGCTCTAACATTAACCACAGCTCCACATACATCATCACTGTAGTCATCAAAAGACTCTCCAATAAGGCACAGCAGCTTAAAAGAAAAAACCCAAATCATATTCAATAGATGATAAACAGCGTATTAAGCTGCAAATGTCTCAAATATTTGTATATATACAAAACTGAAAAACAGTTTTAAAATCAAGAGTCGACTTTCTGAATGCCTAAATTATATTTATATATATAGATTTTTGTCCTGGCCTTTAAAAATTTGTTAATTTGATTCTTTAATACCAAGAACATGATCAGTTTTGTTAACTTTTTTAGCAAATTGGGCAACTGATGTCAGGGAACATAAAAGGTGAATTATTTTATTAATATTCACTTTGCTCTGCTGCTGCTTATACTTGCCAGCAAACAAATATTAATGGAATAACTGAAAAAGCTGCTTACTTGCCTCTTGTTCTTGTTTTTCATTAACATTTTCTAACTTTTAAAAAAACTGTAGTAAATACATGACATAAAATTTACCATATTAACCGTTTTTAAGTGTATGGTTCAGTGGCATTAAGTATATTCACATTGTACCACCAACAATCTCCAGAACTTGTCATCCTGCAAAACTGAAATGACTTTTTAATGCAGAATTCTAAAATGGTAATTACTGATAATCTCTCCCAAAAGCAAAATTAAGTTTCTTTTTTAAAAAAAACATTTATTTATTTATTTGGTTGCACCGACTCTTAGTTGCGGCCAGCAGGCTCCTTAGTTGCAGTTCTCGGGTTCCCTAGTTGCATCTTGCCAGCTCCTTAGTTGCGGCATGCGAACTCTTAGTTGCGGCATGCATGTGGGAACTAGTTCCCTGACCAGGTATTGAATCCAGGCCCCCTGCATTGGGAGCTGGGAGTCTCAACCACTGCACTGCCAGGGAATTCCCACAAAATTAAATTTCTTCTTTAAAAAGCCATTCACTGAAATATTTATTATTGCTCAACTTAGTAAGGGCTAACTATAAACCATACACTGTCAAGTGATAGGGATACAAAAGAGGCTATAATCCCTGCTCCTAAAAGCTTGGGGTTTGAAAACTTTCACTAGAGAAAATGCCTATTATCTCATGTTTAATAAATGTCGTATGAACCCAAAAGTTCCAAGTTACATCACAACATATAAGCTGAATGGTATCAAGCTACAATTTCACTGTCTCCTTCATTGATCTAAAAAGTTTAGTATACAGAGCAATACTCTAAGAGGACTGTAAAAAACTTACATCATACAAAATGTGAGAGGTTCTATAATTTTGAACATAATGAAATGACCAGGATGACCTTATTCTGGAAGGTGAGTCAACTGCCAATCACTTTCTGGATGTGTAATAAATATGTGGTAGGGAGTTTCACTGTACTAGTATGTAGGAAGTATACAAGATTCACAGGACAGAACAAAATAAAGTGCTGGCTTAGCTAGAGTGGAAATCCTTATCTCATCTTGAATTAAGTAACCAATGTAAAATGTAACATAAGTTAAGTTTTAGTATTCCAGAACAGCTTTATAATTTTAAAACCTTACTGTCTCTAGCCAAAAGCGATCGAGGTCACTTCGTCTCTGCTGTTTGTTCAATGTAATTAGCCATCGTCCTCCTCGTTTGTTTTTCTCATCTTCCCACATAGGCTCAATACCATCCTGAAAGGTTAGGGAGACAACAATATGAGACAATATTGTTACTTTAACTTGAGATCATCACTAGAAACAGCAAGCAACAACTCTATTAACTATTTACTTTTTACCCATAAAACTGTTCACTGATGTAGTGGGGAAAAAAAGCACACAAGACTCAAAGCAAAATTAGAGTCCTGATGTGGGTACTTATTAACTATCAAACCTTGGGTTTCACTTAATTTGGAGGCTCTAAAACATTCTGAGTAACATACCTTTGAGAAGCTATATACATTTCTATACCTAGAAACTGTATTAAAAACTTACAGTTTCAGAGAACTGATGACTGTCCCACCCACTACCAGCTGACAAAACTCATAAATATCTCAAGGACCCACACACTCCAGGTTAAGAATTCCTAACAAACTCTGGACTTCAGTATACTCAAATATATAAAGAAGAAACAGACTGGATGATCCATTTGGATTATCAAAGTTCTCCTCAAAATCAATCACAGTATGTGCCCATACAGTCTGACTCTCACTTAATTTCAATAACTGGGTTGGCCAAAAGGTTCGTTTGGTTTTTTCCGTAGGATGGATCTAGTAGCACTCAATTGTCTTTAACTTCATTCAAAACAATTTTGTTAGACTGTATGTGACAACTGTCATATCAGTGTGCATTTAAAAATAGACATCAGGGGCTTCCCTGGTGGCGCAGTGGTTGAGAGTCCGCCTGCCGATGCAGGGGACACGGGTTCGTGCCCCGGTCCGGGAAGATCCCACATGCCGCGGAGCAGCTGGGCCCGTGAGCCACGGCCACTGAGCCTGCGCGTCCGGAGCCTGTGCTCCGCAACGGGAGAGGCCACAACAGTGAGAGGCCCGCGTACCGCAAAGAAAAAAAAAAAAAAAAAGACATCAGAATTGGTGAATTTTCATGTAGCCATTTTAATATTGAAGATGGAAGAAAAAAAGCAACATTTTCGGCTTTATTATTTCAAGAAAGGTAAAAATGCAAAAAAAAGATTTGTACAGTGTATGGAGAAGGTGCTGTGACTGACTGAAGTGTCTAAAGTGGTCTGCAAAGTTTTGTGCTGGAGATTTCTCGCTGGACGATGCTCCACGGTCAGGCAGACCAGTTGAAGTCGATAGCAATCAAATCGAGACATTAACTTAGAACAATCAACGTAATACCACACAGGAGAGAGCCAACATACTCAAAATATCAAAATCAAGCATTGACAATCATTTGCACCATCTTGGTTATATGACTCGCTTTTATGTTTAGGTTCCACATAAGTGGAAAAAATCTTCTTGAACGTATTCAAGCATGCAATTCTCTACTTAAACGTAATGAAAACGTTCCGTTTTTAAAACAAATTGTGACAGGTGATGAAAAGAGGATACTGTACAATAATGTGGAACAGGAGAGATCCTGGGCAAGCTAAATGAACCACCACCAACCACACCAAAGGCTGAATACATTGTTCAATAAAGTTCTTGGAGAAAATGAAAAACATGCCTTGAGTAAATACAATTAGAGAATAAAAACAAAAACAATTAGAGAAGAAAAACACTAGACCTTTTTGATGAAGGGCAAAACAGAACAACTCTAATTTAACTAGACAACTAGACCTATGAATTACGAGGCTTCAAATGTAGTTCTATTACTTTAAAACATGTTTTAACTAAATTAAATGTGTCTTTTATTTTTACTTAAAAAAATGTGTCTTTTATTTTTACCAAAAAGGTACTTTTTGGCCAACCCAATTTTTATACTAAAATAGGGCAAAATATATTTATGCTAAAACCTGGTAAAGCTAATTTAATTATTCTCCAAGCATCACAACATTAACTATTCCTAAGTTTATGGCAAGATTTTTTAATGAATACCTGAATGGTCCAGTCTTATAATAAATATATGAAATCACCAATTAAACATACCTTAAAAAGTGAGTAGTCACAGCCAGGCATTAAATTACTAGACAACTGGATATGGTTGTACAGACTAGATAAAAGAAAAGAACAATTATAAACATAGCATATGTAATGCAAAGTTTAGGTGCATACATATACATTCAGAGAATATGATAAAAATAAGATAAAAACTCATGTTTACTTCCTGCCCCCATGAAGTAAATTTCTGAAATGGACCAAAGAGATCTTAGTAACAGTCAGCTTCAAGAATCAACATCTGATGATTTTCAAGAAAATATTTTTAATAATTTTATTCTGACAATTTTGATGTATCAGTTAACTTAATACATACATATGTATATACAAGAAACTGAAAAGAGAAGTATGAGGTGGCTTTAAGTAGATGAAAGAATCCGTGAGGTTAATAAGCAGTTTTAAACACACAAGAAGACAAATCAAGAGAAAGCAAGACAAACTCCTTGACCATCAGGATTGCATGACTAAAATAAGCCAACATTATTATCCTTGAAAGTATCCAAGAGCGGAACAGATCAATGGTTCCCAAACACCACACACCACTACTAGTTTAAGTCAGCATAATAATCTTTTGGGGAGCTTTTAAAAACAAGACAGGACTTCCCTGGTGGCGCAGTGGTTAAGAATCCGCCTGCCAATGCAGGGGACACAGGTTCGAGCCCTGGTCCGGGAAGATCCCACATGCCACCGAGCAATTAAGCCCATGTGCCACAACTACTGAGCCCGTGTGCCACAATTACCGAAGCCCGCCTGTCTAGAGCCCATGCTCCGCAACAAGAGAAGCCCACGCACCGCAACTAAGAGTAGGCCCCTCTCACCGCAATTAGAGAAAGCCCACGCACAGCAAGACCCAATGCAGCCAAAAATAAATAAATTTATTAAAATAGCAACCAAAAAAAAAATTTAAAAGTTCCTTACCCTACTTCTTGAGATTTTAATTCCTTAAATATAGAATGGAACCATAGAATCTGTATTTTTAAACTACTTCCCAAATAGTAATATCTAACTAAGGATAATAACACCATCCATGGTCACTAGTCATATAGCTAAGATCATCACTTCTGTACAAAATATTGGAAACAGGCAAACCATTCTTACTCTGTTGCCAGTTTTATAACAATTTTGCTGTGAGAGACTTCAGGAGATCAAATGATCTAGGCTTCTACCTTCAGGCTAGTGTAATATCTAAATTAAATGTTTAAAAATTTCTTAAACAATGTTTTCAATTAAAAGTGACCACTCAAAATGGTCTCAATATACAGTTTTCTCTAATTATTCTATGCTTTGTTTTCAGTGATCCAAATGCATACTAAATGCCTAATATGGGCAAAGCACTAGAAATATACAGAAAATTGTTTCTGCCCTGGAGGAAGTATACATTACATGCATACATATTCTAATCACAACCTGTTAGCCTGTGTGCTACACTCAGGGAGTTAACATTAAAACATAAGAATCACATCACTGATATGACCCAAAATACACCAGCTGAACAAATTAGAATATTTAGATAACTGCTAGGTAATTTACAGATCTTAAAAATGTTTTCTACAAGTTGTATCTTTCATGTTCTCAAGTAGTTTCTCCCCATACATTTTTCAAGCAAATAAGACATACTAAATCAACTTTGTTTTTAAATAATCAATATTCCAAAACATCCTGAAAAGAACTTTATCATTTTAAATTATAGTTTGAAGTCATGCAAAGATTTAAGACCCTGAAATCTTAACTTTTTGCTAAATCTGAAACAAAATCTCAAAAATATTTCAACTATTCTTCTTGATGTTGATCAGGAAGTATAATGAAATTAACAAACTATCATCAGAGATATTGTCATTCTTTGACAAACCCTGAATTATGAGCACTTCAGTCTTTGAAATCTTGGAATCTCTATCACAGGAAATCCATAGATTATACTGGAAAGAATCTGCAGAAATGAGGGCCTAAGAAAGCTCTGGAATACCTAAGAATAGGGCAAATGTATCTAGGCAACCAAGAAAGGGGACAAGCTCCTAAAAGTTGTTGGAAATTCTAGGAATAAAGGATTCTCAATGAAAGAGATCTCAGGACAAAGAATAGAGAATAGGCAGAGCTAAAAGATGACAAGACAGAAGCTTTCTAAAACTGATGAGGAATAATCACCAATTCAAACAGCTGTGAGAAGATGGACAAACAAAAAGGTGAATATTAACTGTTCACACCTTACCCTTCATTTTGTGAATGCAACTTAAAATGAAAAATTACACAGCTAGTAAGACAACAAACATCCTAAAATGAATGGTTACTTACGCCCAAAAGTCTTCAACAGTATCAAACTTAGAGATCAGCCGAAGGTTTGCTTGCCAAGTTTTGCTTTTATCATTTTTAAAAAACCAGAGTGCCCATCTAAAAACAGAAAGTCAGTGTCAAAAAAAAAAAAAAAAAGAGGTAGCTTTACATCCATGTTCAAAGCAGCATTATTCACAACAGCCAAAAGGGGGAAGTGTCTATTGTCAGATGAATGAACAAAATGTAGTGTGGAATATTAAACAGCCTTAAAAAGGAAGGAAAGTGAAAAGAGTCCATCAAAGAATACAAATACTGTATGATCCACTTGTATGAGGCACCTAGAGTAGTAAAGTAGAATGGTGGTTGCTAGGGGCTAAAAGGGAAGGGGAATGGAGAGTTGTTGCTTAATGGGTAGAGTTTAAGTTTTTCTGCAAGATAAAGAGAGTTCCGGGAGATTGGTTGCACAACAATGGGGGTGTACTTAACACTATTGAACTGTACATTTAAAAATGGTTAAGATAGTGAATTTTATATATGTTTTACCACAATTAAAAATAAATTAAAATTTTATTTATAGTAGCAAATGAGTAGTTTTCTCTATTTCTTTCATTTAAAAAGTATGTATTTTGGGAGTTCCCTGGTGGTCTAGTGGTTAGGATTTGGGGCTTTGGGGAACTGAGATCCTGCAAGCCGTGTGGTGCGGCTAAAAAATAAATTAATAGATAAATAAAATGAAAAGTATGTGTTTTGTACCTACTATGTAACAGATTCTCTGCTATACTTAGAGATCCACTGAAGGTCATCCCACAGGGAATTCACAGAAATGTTGTACAGAGACAATTACAATGTCCTAAGTGCTATGATAGAGATAATTAAGCACAGTTATTTAAGAAAAACAGACCAGGAGCACTTAACTGGAAAGGTAAGTGGGGAAGAGGGAAGCTGAATTTACAGAGAAACAAAAGGAGAGAAATGAGCACTAGGAATGGAGGGGGGGACCTCATTCAAATGTGAATATAATAAAGAGATTCATTGAGTAATGTTACCACAGATATATTCTGAAATAATGCATACCAGTTTCTATATATCTGTATATACTTTGTCTAAAAAAGTTTTATTCTAATACTTTGAAGACAAACTCATGTCACAGAAAAGTTATGCTTAAATATTATCACCCCAATGTGATTCATCTTTAGTAAAATTGTATTTTCTGAACTACTATACCACCTCTAAGGGAATTTCACTTACTCATTGATAAAAATGTTGTCTGAAGACAGGTTTCCAAGTGGACATATATTTCATAACTTTATGGTTAATGCCTGATAATCTCAGACATAAAAATGAGATGCATTTCAGCACCTACTTGATAATTTGTATTTGCCAACCCATTATCAAGGAAAAAAACTTTTTTAAAAAAGCAAAGGCAGAAAAACTATTAAACATACACACACAGTGTCAAGTATTGTACTCTGGATTTCTAAAATTAATTCAGTCTTTCCTTAAAAATTTAAAAATAGAACTACCACTGGATCCAGCAATTCCACTTCCGGGCATTTATCAGAAGAAAATGAAAACACTAACTTGAAAAAGATATGTGCACCACCATGATAAGCAAAGACATGGAAGCAACTTAAGTGTCCATCAAGGCATGAATAAGGAAAATATGGGGTGTGTGTGTGTGTGTGTGTGTGTGTATATATATATATATATATATATATATATATATATACACATTTTAGGTGGATTATTCCATCATAAAAATGAAGGAAATCTTGCTGTTTGCAACATGGATGGACCCTGAGGACTTTGTGCTAAGTTAAATACATCAGACACTAGACAGGAAAAACAAATACTGTATGAGCTCGCTGATATGTGCAATCTTAAAAAAAATTTAAAAAACACAAACTACCCCCCAAAAAACCACCCCAAGCTCACTGATACAGAGAACAGATTGGTGGTTCCCAGAGGCACAAGGGTGGAGGAATGCATGAAGGGGGTCAAATGATACACACTTCCAGTTGTAAAATAAATAAGTCATGGGGATGTAAAGTACAACATGGTGATAATACTGCATTGCAAATTTCAAAGTTGCTAAGGGACTAAATCTTAAAAGTTCTCAACACAAGAAAAAAAATTTATAAATATGCATTATGACAGATGTTACTGTGATCATTTCACAATACATACAATTACTGAATCATGTTGTACATCTGAAACTGTTACATCTCAATTAAAAATAATAAAATTTCATTCCATCTTTAAAAAAAAATTGCATTCAGCCATTAAACATTTAAAGATATATCCTAAGAAAATAATTGGATAACTAAGCAAAAATGTTTGTACAGGAATGTTCTTAATTTTGGAAAATTTTGGAAACATCTTAAGTGCCTACCAACAGTTCTCAAAATGTGGTTTACTGGCCCCTAGGGGATCCTAAGGCCCTTTCAAGGGGCACTGATGAGTAAAAACTATTTCATAAAAATGCTAAGACATTTAATTTTTCACTGTGTTGATATTTGCACTGATGATTCAAAAGCAACGGTTGGTAAACCTACTGGTGCTGTACATAGCAAGAATTATACAGTGGCACCAATTTGTACTAGTAGTCACTGTATCCTTTATTATCACCAACTCTCACAGTAATAATGTCAGTTTCAGTTAAGAATGCCACTGAATGGAAACCAGCAGTAAAAACTACTGGTTTCATTAAATTTCAATCTGTGTACAAGTCTTTTTCTGCACAAAAAATATTTCTGCATACCAAATATCAATACAATGCTTAGGCAATTGAGTTGTGAGGTGAACTAGTTACTTTTTTCAAAGAACACCACTTTTACTTGGAAGAAGATTGGCTGATCAACCATGATTATTTCTTGAAAAATGAACAGACTGAGCCAGCTGCTAAAATTTGAGCTATCCGGAGAAAATCAGAATTTTGGAAAGCCTGCATGTGTCACTGTGAGCTTAACAACTTAATAAAACTTGATGATATTTCTGATGAGTTTAGGTAGTGATAATAATTAATGTTATTATTTTGATATCATATAATGAAAAGTGCCAATATTTGGAAGATCTGCAAACTCACTGAACCAATATTTTCCAAACAACCAGTGGTGTGCATGGGTGAAGGATACATTCCAAATGCAAGATAGACCAATGGATTTTAATGTAACAGAGTAGAAAAAGTTCTTGGATATGGTTTCAGATTCTACAATGGAACTAACATATAAGAAACCTAGCATCAATGGAAGAAGATAGTCATAATTATCTTAAAAGGCTATTAAAATTTCTCCTCCCTTTTCCAACCATGTACCTGTCTGAGGTTGTATTTTATTCTCATACTTTCTCTGAAACAATTTATCTCCAAAGGCAATGCAGAAGCAACTATGAAAATCCAGCTGACTTCTATTAAGTCAGGCACTTAAAAAGATTTACAAAAATACTTCCCACTATGTATTTTTAATGTATTCTTCCCACTACGTATTTTTTATTTTGAATAAATTTTTTTCATGAAAATTATTTACATTAACATGCAATGTTAATGCATGTTTTTAAACGTTTACATTTTTAAACGTTTATTTTCTAATATAGCAAATGAAAATAGATAAAAATCTATATAACCAAAGCACTGTGGAATCCTCAATAATTTTTAAGAATGTAAAGGGGTCATAAGCCCAAAGAAGTAAGATTTAAATAAAATATAATATATATAATATAGTACATGCAGGAGACTGCTAGGCAGCTATTAAATAGAATAGCTGTGTGAGTAAAATTCTCCTAAGACTGACATGAAACCCAGAAACCATGGAAGAAAGCTGGTATTTGATTACATGAAAATCAAAAACCTCTAAAATAACATAAATCCTTAGACAATGTTAAAAGACAAATGATTTGGAAATGCATTTTCAACCTAATCTCAACATCCCTAATACACAATGCTTGGAAATAAACTTGAGAAGATAACCCAAAAGAAAATAATAGACAAAAGAACTGAACAGACTGCTCACAGGTAAAAACACAAATAAGCAATTGTTTTCAACAAAAATGTTTTGAAATTTCAATAAAAGAAATGCAAATTTAAAACAATAAGACACTGTTTTCACAAATCAGACTAGAACCAATCTGACAGGCAATTAAATTTAAGATTGATGGTGTTGGCAAGGATGTAGAAACCAGTAATTCTTAAACCGTTAGGAGTCTAAGCTGATAAAGGAGGATAATTTGGCAATATCTACAAAGGTAGTTAAGGGTAGTCTTTGACCTAAGAACTCTGAAATTTTACCCTAGATATATTCACACACTGCAAAAAATATATATAAGGATGTATATGTTAATAGCACTGTTTGTAAATAGAAAAAATTCTATATACACATTAATGTAAGCCTGATAAAATATATAACTATATATTCATTTAATACAAGGCAGTGGTTTAAAACAATGAGTCAAAACCTGCATATACAAAAAAATTCAACAGTATGGCCATCTATATAAAAAAAGTATATATATGCATATTGAAAGGTTTTGGAAAAATACAAACCAAATTTTTAACACTGACTATTCTGGGGAATGGAGAAAAGCAAAATGGGGAAGAAGATATCAGAAAAAAGCAGAGAACTTTTACTTTATATACTTTGTACCCCAATGATTTAATCTTTCTTATAATAATTATAGTGGGTTTTTTTAAAAGAAAACATAATTCTGCAATATTTACAAGAAGTAAATAATGAAGAAACTACCAAAATTGAAGCCAAAAATGTCTTAAAATAGTTTTCCATATGATATTATTTTACACAAGAAATAGAATTGATAAGAGAAATTGAAATCCTCACAAACTTCATTTTAGGATTTAATCAGTTTGTTCACTGATAGGACAGGAATCTCTTCTCAGATTTCACTTAAGCTATGACAGATACATGCTTTGATTACTTCTCCCCACAAAAGAGCAACACTAAGAACTGTGTTCACAGGCAGTAGACAGAGCTAGCTTTTTATATACCACTGAAAAGATGAAAAAACATACTTTAAGTTTTGGTACTGCTGCTAGGTTAGCTAAATGAAATTGCCACTAATCAACTGTTCAACTATTACCTTGGCACAATGCTTTCCTGAGGAAGAATTTTTACCCTTTATGGACTATTTGACCTTTGACATCTCACTCAGGAGCTGACAATTCCCATTGTCTAGAGAACTGCTGAACCACAGGTCTCCTATGAAAAAAAGTACTGAATGTGTGTGGACTATTATTTCAATAGGTCTACCATGATAACGAAGAAATGATAAATAATAAAGGGACATAAAGGGACAACACATTTTTCAGATAAATGAAACTAAATTACAGACAGTCTCATGGGATCTTTACGGTAAAGAGAGTAAAAGGCCTGGGAGTGGGGGGAATGAAAGGAACTGAAGATCCTCAGAAGTTAATTCCTTTAATGAAAGGAATTAAAGATCCTCAAAAGTTAATTCCAATTTACTTTCCTCCAGATTCTTACAATGTTTCTGAGTTGCCATTTCCTTCCCACCATCCGCTCTCAGTGAATCTGTGTTAACTTTCATCATGTAAGCCAGAAAGACAATTAAGTAAAAAAACACAAACATACTGGGAAGTGGTAGGGTAGAGATAGGAAAAACCATATACTGAACTATTAAACTACTACACAGTAACTATGAAAACCTAACTCATCCTAAACTCTCCTCTTTTCCTCACCTAACTTCTCTTAAATACAACCAACCAACCTCCAGACTCCACATCCCCTAGCTCTTTTCTCCTTCACAGACCAACTTCAAATTGCCTATTCCTGCTCTATACATTTGTATACTTTCTATTCACTCTTCAAACTATGCCCATCTTTTTCCATCACCTGCTCTACTAAACTTTCTCCAATGTTCGCAAGGACTTATCGTTCAATCCAATGAACATTTGACCTTTCTGTGGCAAATATGCTTATCTTGTCCTTAAAATAAACCATCTGCTTGGTTACCATGACCGAGCACTCTTTCCTAGTTTTTACAGTTTATATATCCATACTCTTAAAAGGCATTCTTTTTAATTTTACTGAAGTACAGTTGATTTACAATGTTATATTAATTTCTGTTATACAGAAAAATGACTCAGTTATACATATACATATATTCTTTTTCATATTCTTTTCCATTATGGTTTATCACAGGATATTGAACATAGTTCCCTATGCTATACAGTATGACCTTGCTGTTTATCCATTCTAGATACACGAGTTTGCATCTGCTAATCCCAAACTCCCAGCCCATCCCTCCCCCACACCCCTCCCACTTGGCAACCACAAGACTCTTCTCTTCATAGGCATTCTTACTCAAAAAAATCCCCTATGTGCTAATATTCCAAGCCTCTGTTGTGAGAACTCATTTACTACTGTGGTTTCAATTACCATCAAGTACCAATGAATTTCAAACCACTCTTTCAAAGTTCTACTATCTGAGCTCAAGATTCACACATAAAACTGCTTGCTAGACATGGGTCATCCAAATGAAAACGGAATCCTTCACCTATCTAAAACTAGTCTCATCTAACTTTTCCCTCCAAACCTGTCCCATTCACCATTCACCTTGCTGCCTAAGTCAGAACACCTATGTGTCAGAAAGCTTACCTGTTCTGTAAAGGATGTTTAATATAGTGTTCTGGGTTAGCAACCTCCTGATTAGATTCTGTTTTCTCTTCTTCTGTAGGTGGGGGATTAGGAGTAGGGGTGGTTTCCTAGTGGAAAATAATTAAACATTATGAACTTCTTAAAATGAAGGAATAACATTAAGAAATTTCTTTACTTTTAAATTTTTATTGAAATACAGTTAATTCACAATGCTGTGAAAAATTAATTCCTATGACAGCAATACTCTAAATAAACTTGAATCAATATTGTCCATTTATTTAAGGAGAATGAATTAACAGCAGAAGCACTGGATAAAATAGACCACAGATCAAACTCTAAGCACCAGACTCTTCATTCTAGCATCTCTTCATTATGAGCAAAAGGTTTCTCAAATTTAAAAACATAATAATAATTTTGTATATTGTTATCTTCCACTTACACATTTTAATATAAGATTGTTAGAGACCATGGAAAAAAGTTGGGAAAATCAAGTACCTTTCTTAACATACCAAACACGGTGCATAGTGGGAGTGGTGCATAGTGGGAGTGGGGGAGATACAACTAAAGTTTGGAGAGTATATTAACTATATCACAATGACACAAACACAAAAATCTTTATAAAGTGATCACAGCAATACTACACAGGTCCTTGCTTTCATGTTACATTGTTATTATATATGTGACAAAGTTCAGCAACTTCTGTCATTTTCAATTGGCCCTAAGCATAAACGCTGGACATTGGCTTGAACTTAAATTCTCGTAGGCTAGACATAATTGTCATCTAAAAATGTCAGGGAAAAAAGGAGGCTGGGAATAATAAGTGTTCTCCACATTAATCCATGTAAATCTTCACCCTACTGTGAACTGGTATCAACAGATAGCTAAGAAAAAGGACCAGAAGCTGAAACAAAAGCTGATACAAAAAAGGAGGGCACTGCAAGAAGGGTTTGGATATCAGATTTAAATCCAACTAGCAAAACAATACAGATATATGTTCACATTAACAACATTCTGTAAATCAGAGATGTATGATCTAAAAAAAGACTTCAGGAGCAGACAAGTGATACACATTTTACAAAATAAAATACATTTTTCTTATCAACAAGACACCTCCAGTAACTACTTTTTACTAGCCTATGAAGTCACTCATAGCAAGGGCTTTATCTTGATTTTGCTCACAACTGTAATGTCAATGATCACAATACTACACCAATAGAAACTTACTGGCTTGATAACTGAATAAATTCAAATGTTAACACAGAGTAGTTAAGGCCCTAAAATTTACAGAGTAGCCAATGCCTAATAGCACCAGAGCACCAATCATTTTTACCAGCATTTCCTCATCACAATTAATTTACATCTTCAAATAGATGATCATTACCAAATGCCATTCCTTACTGTACTAGCTTAAAATTAATGATGGTCTCCAGATAGAGGCAGTCTAAGTGAACAGAGAAAATAGCCAATAGTTAGGGACTGATAAGGCAGGTGGGTTTGGGGGACAGGGTACTAGAGAAAAGTGAGCTGCAGAGGAGTGAGCCTCAAAAATCTATGTAAAAATCCCTAAAGTCCTTGGCTGTGACTCCTAAACTGAGATGTTCAGAGTGCAACTCCAGGTAGCCTAGCAGGGAACAGCTGAGCCAAGACTTCAGAGCCTGAACAGCATTAGGAAGACTAGTTCAGACCCAGCCAGAGTGGATGGTTGAAAATTCTCAACTTTCAGATGAAATCCTAGAAAGGCCATGTCCTAGGTATCAAGTGAAATACATATGCCTAACAAATCCTAAAACTAATCCCTGACAGGATCAAGGTAATCTACTGATAAATAAATTAACTGCCCCCAAGAACCACACTCTATACATTGGAGGAAAATAAAAGAACTGTGAGCCTCTATGAATATTATCTACAATACCTAGCAAACAATCAAACATTATTAGACATGCAAAGAAAATTTTTATAGCAACTAATGATCAAGAGATTAAACTGTCCATAGAAAGACATCCAGATAACAAATACATGATCTAGATAACAGAGGTAGCAGACAAAGTCTTAATAACTATGATTACAATGGTAAAATAGAAGATGGAGGGAATTCCCTGGTGGTCCAGTGGTTAAGACTTGGTGCTTTCACCACCAGGGCTGGGTCTGATCCCTACTCGGGGAACTAAGATTCCACAAGCCACATGGTATGGCCAAAAATATAAACAAATGAACAAATAAATAAATAAAATAGAAGATGTGGAAAAAGGATAGAAAAAACAAGAGTATTTGAAAAGGGAATTGAAACGAATTCTTAAAAAGAATCAAATAGACATGAATGAACTGCCAACTACAATGTCTGAAATTGAGAGCTTATCAAATAACAAGAAACTTGACTCAGCAGAATGTAGGACTGGTGAACTTCAAAGGTCAATAAAAAATATTCAAATAATCACAGACGAGGGGAAAGTATATAGTAAGAAATGTCAAGATGGTTAAAAAGTTCAAGGACAATATAAGAGAGAATGGGACAGAAGGAATACAGAAAGAAAGAATAACCAAAATTTACCAAATTACATGAAGGACTCAAATCAGATAAAAAAAACTAAGGGATTTCCCTGGTAGTCCAGTGGTTAGGACTTCGCCTTCCAATGTAGGGGGTGTGGGTTCAATCTCTGGTCAGGGAGCTAAGATTCCACACTCCTCATGGCCAAGAAACCAAAACATAAAAAAAAAGAAGCAGTAATGTAACAAAATTCAATAAAGACTTTAAAAATGGTCCACCTCAAAAACAAATTTTTTTAAAAGAAAGAAAAAAACTACACCTGGGCACATTAGACTCAAACTACTGAAAACTAAAGAAGGCAATATTAAAAGCAGTTAGAAAGAAAAATTTTAAAAAGACACATACACATTACTTTCAAAGGAACAATAAGAATAACTGCTAACTTCTCAAAAGAAATTATGGAAGCCATCAGACAACAGAATAACATTCTTGTGCTGAAGGGAAAAGACTGTCAACTTTGAATTCAGTGCTTAGGAGGGGACTTCTCTGGTGGTCCAGTGGCTAAGACTGCACTCCTAATGCAAGGGTCCCGGGTTTAATCTGGGGTCAGGGAACTAGATCCAACATGACACAGCTAAGATATCAGAAATGAATGACTAGGGGAAAAAAAACATAAAAAACACAAACACATGGAGACTAAACAATATACCAAGAGATTACTGAAGAAATCAAAGAGGAAATCAAACAATATCTAGAGACAAATGACAATGAAAACACGACAATCCAAAACCTACGGGATGCAGCAAAAGCAGTTCTAGGGGCTTCCCTGGTGGTGCAGTGGTTGAAAGTCCGCCTGCTGATGCAGGGGACGTGGGTTTGTGCCCCGGTCTGGGGGGAATCCCACATGCCGCGGAGCAGCTGGGCCTGTGGGCCATGGCCGCTGAGTCTGTGTGCCCAGAGCCTGTGCTCCACAACGGGAGAGACCACAACGGTGAGAGGCCTGCGTACGGGGAAAAAAACAAAAACAAAAAGCAAAAAAAAAAGAAGCAGTTCTAAGTGGGAAGTTTATAGCTATACAAGCCTACCTCAAGAAACAAGAAACATCTCAGATAAATATTCTAACCTTACACCTAAAGGAACTAGAGAAAGAAGAACAAACAAAACCCAAAGTTAGTAGAAGGAAAGAAATCATGAAGATCAGATCAGAAATAACTGAAATAGAAACAAAGAAAACAATAGCAAAGATCAATAAAGCTAAAAGCTGGTTCTTTGAGAAGATAAACAAAATTGATAAACCATTAGCCAGACTCATCAAGAAAAAGAGGGATGGGCTTCCCTGGTGGCGCAGTGGTTGAGAGTCCGCCTGCCAATGAAGGGGACACGGGTTCATGCCCCGGTCCGGGAAGATCCCACATGCTGCGGAGCGGCTGGGCCTGTGAGCCATGGCCGCTGAGCCCATGCATCCAGAGCCTTTGCTCCGCAACGGGAGAGGCCACAACAGTGAGAGGCCCGCGTACCGTGACAAAAAAAAAAAAAAAAGAAAGAAAAGAAAAAAAGAGGGAGAGGACTCAAATCAATAAAATTAGAAATGAAAAAGGAGAAGTGACAACAGACACTGCAGAAATACAAAGCATCCTAAGAGACTACTACAAGCAATTCTATGCCAATAAAAGACAACCTGGAAGAAATGGACTAATTCTTAGAAAGGTATAACCTTCCAAGACTGAACCAGGAAGAAATAGAAAACATGAACAGACCAATCACAAATAATGAAATTGAAACTGTGATTAAAAATCTTCCAACAGGGGGCTTCCCTGGTGGCACAGTGGTTGAGAATCCGCCTGCCGATGCAGGGGACACGGGTTCGTGCCCCGGACCAGGAAGATCCCACATGCCACAGAGCGGCTGGGCCCGTAAGCCATGGCCGCTGAGCCTGCACGTCTGGAGCCTGTGCTCCGCAACGGGAGAGGCCACAAAAGTGAGAGGCCCGCCTCGCACACACACACACACACAAAAATCTTCCAACAAAATCCCAGCACCATATGGCTTCACAGGTGAATTCTATCAAACATTTAGACAAGAGCTAACAACGATACTTCTCAAACTCTTCCAAAAAACTGCAGAGGAAGGAACACTCCCAAACTCATTCTACGCGGCCACCATCACCCTGATACCAAAACCAAACAAAGATACTACAGAAAAAGAAAATTACAGACCAATAGCACTGATGAATACAAATGCAAAAATCCTCAACAAAATACGAGCAAACAGAATCCAACAACACATTAAAAGGATCATACACCATGATCAAGTGGGATTTACCTCAGGGATACAAGAATTCTTCCATATATGCAAATCAATCAATGTGATACACCATATAAACAAATTGAAGAATTAAAACCATATGATCACCTCAATAGATGCAGAAAAACCTTTCTTTCAACACCCATTTATGATAAAAACTCTCCAGAAAGTGGGCATAGAGGGAACCTATCTCAAGGTCAATAAAGACCATATATGACAAACCCACAACAAACATCTTTCTCAATGGTGAAAAACTGAAAGCATTTCCTCTAAGATCAGGAACGAGACAAGGATGTCCACTCTCACCACTATTATTCAACATACTTTTGGAAGTCCTAGCCTCAGCAATCAGAGAAGAAAAAGAAATACTAATTGGAAGAGAAGTAAAACTGTCACTGTTAGCAGATGACGTGATAATATACATAGAGAACCCTAAAGATGCCACCAGAAAACAACTAGAGCTAATCAATGCATTTGGTAAAGTTGCAGAATACAAAATTAGTGCACAGAAATCTCTTGCATTCCTATACACTAATGATGAAAAATCTGAAAGAGAAATTAAGGAAACACTCCCATTTACCACTGCAACAAAAAGAATAAAATACCTAGGAATAAACCTACCTAGGGAGACAAAAGACCTGTATGCAGAGAACTATAAGACACTGATGAAAGAAATTAAAGTTGATACCAAGAGATGGAGAGATATAGCATGTTCTTGGATTGGAAGACTCAATATTGTGAAAATGACTATACTACCCAAAGCAACCTACAGATTCAATGCAATCCCTATCAAATTACCAATGGCATTTTTTACGGAACTAGAACAAAAAAATCTTAAAATTCGTATGGAGACACAAAAGACCCCAAATAGCCAAAGCAGTCTTGAGGGAAAAAAACGGAGCTGGAGGAATCAGACTCCCTGACTTCAGACTATACTACAAAGGTACAGTAATCAAGACAATACGGTACTGGCACAAAAGCAGAAACAGAGATCAATGGAACAAGACAGAAAGCCCAGAGGTAAACCCACGCACCGATGGTCAACTAACCTATGACAAAGGAGGCAAGGATATACAATGGAGAAAAGACAGTCTCTTCAATAAGTGGTGCTGGGAAAACTGGACAGCTACCATGTAAAGAATGAAATTAGAACACTCCCTAACACCACGCACAAGAATAAACTCAAAATGGATTAGAGACCTAAATGGAAGACCAGACACTTTAAAACTCTTGGAGGAAAACATAGAAAGAACACTCTGACATAAATCACAGCAAGATCTTTTTTGATCCACCTCCGACAGTAATGGAAATGAAAACAAAAAGAAACAAATGGGACCTAATAAAACATCAAAGCTGGGCTTCCCTGGTGGCGCAGCGGTTGAGAATCCGCCTGCTGATGCAGGAGACACGGGTTCGTGCCCCGGTCCGGGAGGATCCCACGTGCCGCGGAGCGGCTGGGCCCGTGAGCCATGGCCGCTGAGCCTGCGCGTCCGGAGCCTGTGCTCCGCAACAGGAGAGGCCACAACAGTGAGAGGCCCGCGTATCGAAAAAAAAAAAAAAAAAAAAAAAAAAAAAAAAAAAAAAAAAAACAAAGCTTTTGCACAGCAGAGGAAACCATAAACAAAATGAAAAGACAACCCTCAGAATGGGAGAAAATATTTGCAAATGAATCAATGGACAAAGGATTAATCTCCAAAATACAGAAACAGCTCTTGCAGCTCAATATTAAAAAGCAAACAACCCAATCCAAAAATGGGCAGAAGACCTAAATAGACATTTCTCCAAAGAAGACATACAGAGGGCCAAGAAGCACATGAAAAGCTGCCCAACATCACTAATTATTAGAGAAATACAAAATCAAAACTACAATGAGGTATCACCTCACACCAGTTAGAATGAGCTTCATCCGAAAATCTGCAAACAACAAATGCTGGAGAGCATGTGGAGAAAAGGGAACCTTCTTGCACTGTTGGTGGGAATGTAAATTTAAACAGCCACTATGGACAACAGTATGGAGATTCCTTAAAAAATAAAAACAGAATTACCATATGATCCAGCAATCCCATTACTGGGCATATACTCAAAGAAAACCACAATTCAAAAAGACACATGCATCCCAGTGTTCACTGCAGCACTATTTACAATAACCAGGTCACGGAAGCAACCTAAATGCCCATCAACAGACAAAAGGATAATGGAGATGTGGTACATATATACAATGGAATATTAGCCATAAAAAGGAACGAAACTGGGTCATTTGTTGAGATGTGGATGGATCTAGAGACTGTCATACAGAATAAAGTCAGTCAGAAGAGAAAAACAAATATCGTATATTAATGCATATATGTGGAACCTAGAAAAATGGTACAGATGAATCGGTTTTCAGGGCAGAAATTAAGACACAGATGTAGAGAACAAACGTATGGACAGCAAGGGGGGAAAGCCGCAGGGGCAGTGGCGATGGTGGTATGATGAATTGGGCAATTGGTATTGACATGTATACACTGATTCGTATAAAATGGATGACTAATAAAGAACCTGCTCTACAAAAATAAGTGATCAAATGTATTCTACTGGAAAAAAGCAAAAACAGATGTTTACTGTCTAAAAAACATATATAAATATACATATATATTTGATTTTTTAAAAACAACAAAAAAAATCAACAGAAATTTAAAACTCACATTTGACCTTACTTGGAAAGTAGGATCCCTCTCCTGATTTAACTACTGGTTTATTATGTAGCTTTTAAAGACCTTTTCTAATGCATTCATATGCTTCTGAATGTTTGAAATATTAAATATTATTTTGTTTTATTGAGGTGGGTCTTTTCATATGCATGGATACTATATGTATTTCTGGAAATTGTTGAACACAGTTTTACTCTGTCTCAAACTGTATTTTAATCAATGCAAAAAGCTGAAATATTACAAAGAACAATGCTTGGAATACCATATATTTTTCTTTGATATTTGTAACTGAATTTTTTATATGTAAAAGTGATTCCCAAAGTCACTTAAAAATGTTAGTGCCAGGCTTCCCTGGTGGTGCAGTGGTTAAGAATCCGCCTGCCAACGCAGGGGACACGGGTTCGAGCCCTGGGCCGGGAAGATCCCACATGCCATGGAGCGACTAAGCCCATGCGCCACAACTACTGAGCATGTGCTCTAGAGCCCACAAGCCACAACTACTGAGCCCGTGCGCCTAGAGCCCATGATCCGCAACAGGAGAGGCACTGCAATGAGAGGCCCGCACACCGCAACGAAGAGTAGCCCCCACTCACTGCAACTAGAGAAAGCCTGCGCGCAGCAACAAAGACCCAACACAGCCAAAAATAAATTAATTAATTAATTAATTTTTTAAAAATGTTACTGCCAGTTTGTACCAGCTTTCTAGTGGACAACGGGGTAATTGCAAGCATTGATGTCTAGACTCTGTAATTCTCAAAATTCTTCTTGCTTTGGGAATGCTTGAACTTTATTAAGTTGATGACAAGATAAACTGTTATTCACTGCATATTATTACACAGACATATTACTGACTTTACTACTCTATTATTAATAGTAGAATTAACATTTTTACAATAAACATTATAGGGATTCATGTTAATAAGAATCTTCTTCTAGAAGCAAGATTTTTGAAGCAAATTATGACGTTATAGAAATTATGTAAATCATTATATACTGTCTTAGAATACTGATGCTGAAAGGTGACTATAAATAGTGTCGTAAATAAAACTGTTCACTTTCTCTAAAAAAAAAAGTTAGAATGCTGCAACTAAGGATCCCACCTGCCAAAGCCAAGTAAACAAATAAACATTTTAAAAAAGAATTCAGTGCTTAGGAAAAATATCCTTCAGAAATAGAGAAGTCAAGTCAGACTCACACAGTCACATACACAAACACACTCTCACACCCGAGGTCCAAAGTAAGAGGAACACCAAAGGAAAGTTTCAGGCTAGAGGTAAAAGTTCCCAGACGAGAGAATGGAAGTGCAAAAAAGAACGAAAAGCACTGGAAAAGGTAAATGCGTGGGTAAACATATGAAAGACTATTAACAGTTTAAAGGAATAATAATAATGATGCCCTGTGGAGTTTAACACAATAACGATGGTTCTACCAAAGGACTGGGTATATATGGATTTGTGAGGTTGGATGTGTGAATAAAAGACACTCTTCCTGGGACGTGTCCCTCGCGGTTCAGTGGTTGGGACTCCAAGCTTCCACTGCAAAGGACACGGGTTTGAACCCTGGTGGGGGAACTGTGATCCCACATGCCTCGTGGGGTGGTCAAAAATGAAAAAAGATACTCTTCCTCCCTAAGTTTAGAAATACTGCAAATTCTCTTATTTACCTAAATTAAAAGACAGGGCTTCCCTGGTGACACAGTGGTTAAGAATCTGCCTGCTTGGGCTTCCCTGGTGGCGCAGTGGTTGAGAATCCGCCTGCCGATGCAGGGGACACGGGTTCGTGCCCTGGTCCGGGAAGATCCCACATGCCGTGGAGCAACTAAGCCCGTGAGCCATGGCCGCTAGGCCTGCGCGTCTGGAGCCTGTGCTCCACAACGGGAGAGGCCACAACAGTGAGAGGCCAGCATACCACAAAATAAAAAAAAAAAAAAAAAAAAAATGCTAAGAACAACCAATCACAAATAGCCAACCAGGTTTTAAGCTATAGCAAATGAAATAATTTCCTTTTGGACTTCCCTGGTGGCTCAGTGGTTAAGAATCCGCCTGCCAGTGCAGGGGACACGGGTTCGAGCCCTGGTCCGGGAAGATTCCACATGCCGCGGTGCAACTAAGTTCATGAGCCACAACTGCTGAGCCCACGCGCCAAAAAAGAAAAAGAAAAAAAAAAAAAAAAAAAAAGAAAGAATCTGCCTGCCAATGCAGGGGACACAGGTTCGAGCCCTGGTCCGGGAAAATCCCACATGCTGCAAAGCAACTAAGCCCGTGCGCCACAACTGCTGAGTCTGCGCTCTAGAGCCCGCGAGCCACAACTACTGAGCCCATGTGCTGCAACTACTGAAGCCTGCGCACCTAGAGCCCATGCTCTGCAACAAGAGAAGCCACTGCAGTGAGAAGCCTGTGCACTGCAACAAAGAGTAGCCCCCGTTCACCACAACTAGAGAAAGCCCACACGCAGCAACGAAGACCCAACGCAGCCAAAAAGTAAATTAATAAATAAAATTAAAAAGAATTGGCTACCATCTTTAAAACAAAAAAAAAGACAAATAAGTAAAACATACTCATAAGTTCACAATCCTCATTACAAACCATACTTTCACAGCACTTGTTTACACCTTTTACCTCAGGGGCATGTAAAAGACAATCAATTACAGTATGAGTAATTACAAGTTTCATAGGGTACAAAATGTCACTTCCTAACTCCTTTAGTACTTTCCTTTCTTTTCTCTCATTCTACTCTTTTCACCATTAGAATGATGGAAAGCTTAGATGGTATCAAAAGTCTCTAGATATATAATAACTAAAAGCAGGTAATAACTCAGAAAAAAATATGTTCACTTCCTTAAAAAGCGTTCCTTTGAATTTTACATTCTACATTAACTGAAATTTTAGCCTTTATATTAATAATATATAATTTTGGGGTTTTCCTGTAACTGAAATAAAAATAGCTACTCATCTTTAAATGACTATGTAGATGTATGAATAAGTATACTAGTTTAAAAACTTTCAGTCTTTGCTTTTAATATTATATAAACGTGCTAGATTAAGACAAGTGCTCTAAAACACTTTGAAAAAAATGTTTATTAACCATAAACAATCTTTTCAGTATTTGAAACCCTTTTTTAATGTAAGTGTCGTATTGATGTTTCTTTTTTAGATTTTTTTTTTCCCCCTTGGTCACACCGTGAGGCATGCAGGACCTTATTTCCCTAACCAGGAACTGAACCTGTGCCCCCTGCAGTGGCACATGCAGAATCCTAACCACTGGACTGCCAGGAATGTCCATCTTTTTTAGCCTTTTAAATTATTATCTACAGTTTAATAGATGTTTAAATTTTTAAACTTATTTGAATTTCTTAATTCCTCTTATTAATAAAGCAAAAGTGACTAATAGCCAATTGTTTCCTTGACAGAATAAAAAATACTCAAATACTCTACAAAAATACTCATTCACACGGCACAGACCAAATCTAGTAAGACTCAGAAATCATTTTCAAATCATTTTCATTTTTATGGAAACATTAATATTAAAAATCATGTATTAAAAGGTCATATTTTCTCAACACAAATTTTCTCAGGTCTTATTTTGCTATGGTCATATACTTATCACAACAATTCATTCGTAATCAACAGAAATTTTTTTAATGCATATATTTTTTAATATTTATTTTTTGGCTGCATTGAGTCTTAGCTGCAGCACACAGGATCTTTCGTTGCAGTGTGTGCAGGCTTCTCTCTAGCTGTGGCATGTGGGCTTAGTTGCCCTGCAGCATGTGGGATTTTAGCTCCTCCACCAGGGATCAAACCCACACCCCTGCATTGGGAGGCGAAGTCTTAACCACTGCACCGCTAGAGAAGTCCCCAACCTGTAAACTTTTTTTTTTTTTAATTATTTATATTTTATTTTTGGCTGTGTTGGGTCTTCGTTGCTGCGCACAGACTTTTCGCTAGTTGCCGCGAGCGGGGGGCTACTCTTCCTTGCGGTGCGCAGGCTTCTCATTGCAGTGGCTTCTCTTGTTGCAGAGCACGAGCTCTAGGCACATGGGGTCAGCAGTTGTGGCTCGTGGGCTCTAGAGAGCAGGCTCAGTAGTTGTGGTGCACGGACCTGGCTGCTCCACGGCATGTGGGATCTTCCCAGACCAGGGCTCGAACCCGCGTTCCCTGCATTGACAGGCAGATTCTTAACCACTGGATTATTAACCACTGCACAACCTGAGAAGTCCGCCACCCTGTAAGTTTCTTAAGTCTGCAATTATGTTGCAAATTACTGCAAAGGAAAATTTTTTTTTTGAGACTCCTCAGACACGCCTTATTATAAAATCATTTTCTGTCGTCTCTTTCAACTTGTTTTATTTTTTTGTTTAAAATCTCTTAACTTTGAAATAATCAGGATGCTTTTTTCCTTATTTTCAACTTAGATAAAGCAAAACAAAAGTAATAGCCATGTAGGATGTTATTTTAAACTTTCAGGTTAATTCTATGGGGGTGGTCTATTCTATGGGGAAATTCCAATCCCCATACCTTTTGAATCCATGGTAGTATATACAATGAGAAGTAATATCCAGAATGATGGCCGTGCTATATTAAATTCTTCGATCAGGGACTTCCCTGGTGGTCCAGTGGTTAAGACTCTGCGCTCCCAATGCAGGGGGCCCGGGTTCAATCCCTAGTCAGGGAACTAGATCCCGCATGCCACAACGAAAGATCCCTCACACCACATCGAAGATCCTGTGTGCCACAACTAAGACCTGGTTTAGCCAAACAAATAAATAAAATTCTTTGATTTAAAATGACATAATTATGGACATATGCCAAATAAGAAACGATGAAATACATTTTTAAAAGGACCCTAAAAGGGGGAATTCTCTGACAGTCTAGTGGTTAGGACTTGGAGCAGTTATTGCTATGGCCTGGGTTCAATCCCTGGTCCAGAAGCTAAAGTCCCGTAAGCCGCTTGGTGTGGCAAAAAAAAAAAAAAAAAAAAAAACCAAAACTTTCAGGTCAATCCCGAGTTAAGCATAAACCTCAATTAACGATAATAGATGTTCTAATTATTCATCATTTGTCTTAATTTGCTAAATATTTATTTATTTATTTATTTTTGGCTGCATTGAGTCTTCGCTGCTGCACGCAGGCTTTCTCTAGTTGTGGCGAGCGGGGGCTACTCTTTGTTGCGGCAAGCGGGCTTCTCTTGTTGCGGAGCATGGGCTCTAGGTGTGTGGGCTTCACTAGTTGTAGCACACAGGCTCAGCAGTTGTGGCTCGTGGGCTCTAGAGCACAGGCTCAGCAGTCGTGGCACACAGGCTTAGTTGCTCCACAGCACATGGGATCTTCCCAGACCAGGGCTCGAACCAGTGTCACCTGCACTGACAGGAGGATTCTTAACCACTGTGTCACGAGGGAAGCCCTGCTAAGTACTTTTAATATAAATTGACTTTAAAAATAAAATTAAAGTATCTTGAAATCATACCTCCTCTTAAAATTCTTTGTAAGGCTATTAACTAGTTAGGTATCTGAGACTTATGATCACCAAAAAACAGATCGGTACAGGAGTACTATGTGATACTTGTAGCACCAACTTCACAAAATTCTCCCTAAAAACCCTTAACAGGAGTTTTCACAGGATATGTTTAAAATGGATTTAATTAGATATTTTTTAATTATATGAGATCAGCAAAGAAGCAGTAAACAAGATTATCACATTATATGGGAACTTTTTACAAACTTGTCATTTTTATGGTTGCTTCCTACAGAGCAGACAGTAAAATAGTTCTAAATTTACATTCACTTGTTTTCTGAGTTTTTTTTTTTGGCCACACCAGGCGACTTGTGGGATTTCAGTCCCCGACCAGGGACTGAACCAGTGCCCTCCACAGTGAAATCGCAGAGACCTAACCACTGGAGCACCAGGGAATTCCCTACATCCAGTTTAAAAACAAAATTCTCTACTGGAAAGTCCCAGAACATCCCTCTACCTGCTCTCTCAGCTTGGTGGTGTCCCCCATAAGCAATTTTCTTTGGAAACTACATTTTAAATATCCATGTTTTATCAATACTAATAGGTTTGAAAATTACCCAAACCAGGAAAGGCTACTTTAAAAGACTATGGCTACTCTCAAGCCACTACAAGAAGCCCGTGCACTGCAACAAAGAATAGCCCCCCACTTGCCACAACCAGAGAAAGCCCATGCACAGCAATGAAGACCCAACGCAGCCAAAAATAAACAAATAAATATATTTTTTGAAAAAGTGAATTGAGAAAAAGATTTTTTTAAAAAAGACTATGACTACTCTCAAAGTAATCAAATAAAATTTTAACCTAAAAAACAATCTGCAAGTGAAAAACCACTGTTTTTCAAGTGGGTAGAAGGGCAAGTAAAGCCATGAGATGGTACAGTGTTTACCTAGAAGACAGTAATGAACCAGGGGGTCTGAAAGTGAGGGTTCATGAAACCAAAGATAAGAGCTAGAATGGTAGGCTGGAGCAAAACTGTAAAAGGCCTCAAAGGTCAGGCTAAAACTGTACCTTTCCACATGTAAGCAATGGAAGCCACTAATTGACAAGTCAAAGTGATTAAATACAAATAACAAGTAAGGGAATAGAAGAGACAACCAGTTTAAGTACAGGTTATTAAACCTGGTTTTGGATATGCTGAGTTTATGAGACTCAAATAAAAATGTCTGGAGGGGGAGAATAAGAGCTTGCGACTAGCAAATACAAACTACTAGACATAAAACAGATAAACAACAAGATCCTACTGTATAGCACAGGGAACTATATTAATAACTTGTAATAATCTATAATGGAAAAGAATATGGAGTACATACATACATATATTAAACTGAATCACTATGCTGTACACCAGCATCTAACACAACGCTGTAAATAAACTGAATCTCAATTTAAAAAATTTTTTTAATGTACAGTATTATAATTTCGTGGTCCCAGGGCTAAGTAGATGTCATACCAATAGAAGAAAGTAAAGTTGAAGGGGAAGAAATAAAGTTGAGCAAGGGTGGGAGAAGTCTAACAATTAGCTGCAAAAAATTTCAAGCAGTTTTACTGCATTCTGCAAAAATCAGCAAATGTATCAGTCAAAATTATTAACCATGTAGTACAATCTTAAGAGTATAAAGCTAGATATTTCCTGGACCTAGCATCAGTTCTGTGGGGTTTTTCTCTAATCTGACTACAAAATTTAGATTATTCCTTCTAGCCATGTTCAAATCTACACTGCTTAAATTCCAAAACCAAGGTGCACTTCTTCCATGGCT
This sequence comes from Kogia breviceps, assembly GCF_026419965.1. Taxonomy (NCBI): domain Eukaryota; kingdom Metazoa; phylum Chordata; class Mammalia; order Artiodactyla; family Physeteridae; genus Kogia; species Kogia breviceps. The sequence goes on from NC_081315.1 coordinate 17,538,578, forward strand.
ATGAACATTCAAGATCTCTTAGCAACCCTCAGCGCTAACACACTTACAAACTATCTCTTGTAGAAATATAAGAAGCCTTCCCCTCACGACAATGAATCACCTAAGCCTCATTTGAAATGCACAAATATTGGGAGTTCCCTGGTGGCCTAGTGGTTAAGATTCTGGGCTTTCACTGCCTTGACCCGGGTTCAATCCCTGGTTGAGTAACTGAGATCTGGCAAGCTGCACAGCACAGCCAAAAACAAAAAAGTACACAAATATCAATAGTTCCCTGGCACTAAAAATGGTTTAAAGCACTCAAAATCAGACCTTCTGCAGGTTCTAGTCTACAACCAAGTTAAGTATAGAAATGAAAAGTAAACATTTAGAAATTTTATGGTAATTTGACCATATATAAATATACTGATATTTATATCTGTTCAAACTAATAATATAAAATTCAGGCTTACATTTTGTATGCCTTTTTCCATCTCTTTATCCTACTGTTATCATTTTACAAAACATTAAATTGGAAATTGTTTAAAAACAAAGCAAAAAACAAACTAGCTTTCTACCAGAGTATGAGAGACACTGGTTTAGATTACACACTCTGGAGCCATGTTACCCAGGTTGGAATCCCAACTCTGCCATTCACAGACGTATGATTTAGTGGGGCAAAACACCATAGTACCAAATAACAGATAACAATATCATTGGTAACCCATCTCCAATAGCACTTCCTTATATTTCCCCTTCCTTGCTTCACTAGTTTTTAGCTGAATGGCAAAGACCATTTGTGGCTTTAAAAAAAATGTAAATGCTATTATGGCCAAGGCAGCTACAATTATCTCTACCAGTTACTAACCCAACATTTCAGTAAACTGAAGGCATTAAATAAAGATATGAAATAATGAACAGAAGGGTGAACAAAGTAAGAACAGAAAAAGATGGTAGTGTTTTATGATTTTTAAAGTGGTTAACACCAATCCTCACACTTCTACCAAACTATGAGTTTTTACTTGATAGGTAACGTTTACTAAACAGTTACTAACAAGCGATGGGCTGCATGTTTTTATATACGTTATTCAATATATTCAATCTTCACAATACTGTGAAACTACTACTCTCTCCGCTCTTCAAATTCAAGCCTTGGGAAGTTAGCAAGTCCTATCTACATTCTACATTTTATTGCAGGACTGTCAAGATTCATACCTAGGGATACTATGTGTCCAAATTTTACCTGTTTGTCATTTCAGCATAATTATTATTACTACAACCCTGGTTCACTCTCACAAGTGCCCAAAATTGGATAATAAATTATATATGGTTACCAAGGTACTCTTTCCAGGCAGCATAACCCTACAGTATGTACTATGCTTTGTACCACAGCCTCAGGCTCAACACTTTCACTATCTTCCAAGTGCATGCCACTGACAATTAGAAGAAAGGCATGAATGGTACACTTCACTTTTCAAACACACACACACACACACAATCCCACTACTAGGGGAAAAAGCAAGTAAATACCAATGACTGATTATACTGATTTTATATTATGCAAGACAGTGTACTAAATGCCTATGTGATCAAAATATCTTAAAAATACAGGTAAGCACACCTGTATTTATATATAAAAGCTATCTTTTATGGATACAAATAATTAACTCTAAGAAGATTATTTTTTAATACAACATATGTAAACAGACTTCAGGATACTTTACTCTTCCTTTTAGTATCCATTCAGTTCCCAGGTCTCTTTTTAGTAAAGATACATTTCCCCCAGCACCCTCCCATATGTAAATTGGTATAATTAATTAACTAGTACACAAAAACAAATAAAGCCTCACCACCTGCCTTGTAAGGAATGAAAAAAAATCTGGTGTAAACAGTGAAAATTACCACAAATAATTAAACCAACTGTTTTCAATGTCAGCTTTCCAATATATACCTATAGTAAAGGAATATCAGCTAATCTGGCATCACTCATCAGGAAAAGTGCAGCTGTGAATTTTGCAGGTCTTCTTCCTTGTCTGTAATAAAGGATCAAATTGGAGACCTTTGTGCCATAAACTAAAAAGCCGAAGTAGATAAACAACATATGTAGATTTAGCAAAATACAAACCTTTTAAGTTTAGAACACTGCTCAAATGGAGAATTTATTCTTCATGTAAAGGACCGTGAGATCCCATATATTAATTCTTATTCAAGACAGTACTTAATATTCCTTTTTACTAATATAATATGACACCTAAACAATAATACTGAAAGCTGAGGTACAGAGGGAAGAGCTTTAACCATCTGCACAAATTGTGTTGTGTCTAAAAATTACTACAAAATTTAATAGCTGTTCAATTTATTAATAAGTAATAATAATGTAATTATCTGACTAAAATTGATGACTAGCCCTAGACTTTTTTTTTTTTTGGTGGTACACGGGCCTCTCACTGCAGTGGCCTCTCCCGTTGCGGAGCACAGGCTCCGGACGCGCAGGCCCAGTGACCATGGCTCACGGGCCCAGCCGCTCCGCGGCATGTGAGATCCTCCTGGACCGGGACACGAACTCGTGTCCCCTGCGACGGCAGGCGGACTCTCAACCACTGTGCCACCAGGGAAGCCCTAGCCCTAGACTTTTAAGTGAACAGAATTAAATTTGCTATGCTACAGCTAAAAATTTGTATTTCTCTATAGTCAGCAAATTACACTTAACCACATTCCCCACGGGTCACATTTGAATTTCTTATCTTCTAGAATGTAATTTTAAAACTAGAAAGACTTGTGGGCATCTTGTTACATTTAAAATAAACTAATTCTTAAAGGAACACTAATATCTGTCAACCAAATTACTCTGCACATCTTACTGTAGCTTAGGGCAAGACTACAAATTCAGGAAGTGTGACAGAGACATAAGAAATAACAAACATGGTGCTTCCCTGGTGGCGCAGTGGTTGAGAGTCCACCTGACGATGCAGGGGACACGGGTTCGTGCCACGGTCCAGGAAGATCCCACATGCCGCGGAGTGGCTAGGCCCGTGAGCCATGGCCACTGAGCCTGTGTGTCCGGAGCCTGTGGAGCCTGTGCTCCGCAATGGGAGAGGCCACAACAGTGAAGAGGCCCACGTACCACAAAAAAAAAAAAAAAGAGAAAGAAATAACAAACATGTATGATCAAGAATGATGAGGTTACAATAAAATTTAAACGTCAATACTACTTAAACCAAATGCTACCAGAAGAGTCACATTTTTAAAATAACTAAGGAGAAATTTATATAAGTTGAACGTTATACAAAAGTAAAAATTAGTGCTTCAAAATAACATTAAAATGATGTTAGGACAAGTATTTACATTACACAAAATTATATTGGTTCCCGTAACATGATGATTTCTATTTCATTCGTTCTTTAAACATTTATAATTACAATGTGAAAGGCAAACATTTTTTTTTTTTTTTTTTTTTTTGTTCCCATATCTCTTCCCTCTTGCATCACCCTCTCTCCCACCCTGCCTATCCCACCCCTCTAGGTGGTCACAAAGTACAGAGGTGATCTCCCTGTGCTAAGGCAAACATTTTAAAGAATTTAACTGTTGCTTCTTTTAAAGTTTATTCCTTTAAAAACTTTGAAAAGCATAACTAAAATTTAATGATATTGGTTAAATATTAGTTTAAAAAAATCAATTTTAGGGACTTTCCTGGTGGCACAGTGGTTAAGACTCCATGCTCCCACTGAAGAGGGCTCAGATTCGATCCCTGGTCAGGGAACTAGATCCCACACGCATGCCGCAACTAAGAGTTCGCACGCCACAACTAAGGAGCCCGCCTGCCACAACTAAGACCCAGCACAACCAAACAATTAAAAAAAATATTTTTAAAAAGTCAATTTTAACATGTCAGTTAAACAAATAAGCAGTTGAATTCTTTTTAAATTCCATGTGCTAGTTTTTTTAAAAGTTCTGTAATGTTAAAAGTTAAAATTTCAATGTAAACTATGGTTTAATTAGAAAATTAGATTTATCCTTTTATTCTCCAAGTATTTAAACCATCTTTCAAAAGAAATCAACCAATATTTCTTTAAAAATTAGAAAACCAGGTACTACAGTCACTGTTTCAAATGTCCCCAGGTTTATAGAGTATGACTATATCCTTTCACTTAAGTTAATGAACCATCCAAATTTCCAAATATAAAAACAACTATATTCTTTAACCCAGTTATACTTTTAAGAGATTTCTTCAAAGGAACTGTCAGGACAATAAAAGCTTTACATATTTTATATCAGGAAGCAAAACTAGAGGCAATATATATATTAAAAGATATGACCAAAAGGCAACAGATAAATCACGGTGTTTATGATATAGGCACTAGAAGTGATGTTTGGAAAATCATTTTAAAATGTTAACATAAAAGTGGAAAAAAGATTTCAGGACTGAATAATGAGAACTTTACTTTTGTGGAGGAGAGCACTTTATTTTTAATTTAACCAGTCCCAAATAAACGTGGTACATCCAGACAATGGAATATTATTCTGCACTAAGAAATAAGCTAACAAGCTGTGAAAAGACATGGAGGAATCTTAAACGCATATTACTAAATGAAAGGAGGCTTAAGAGGTTATCTACTGCGCTTCCCTGGTGGTGCAGTGGTTAAGAATCCACTTGCTAATGCAGGTGACACAGGTTTGAGCCTGCTCCAGGAAGATCCCACACGCCACGGAGCAACTAAGCCTGTGCACCACAACTACTGAGCCTGCACTCTAGAGTCCACGAGCCACAACTACTAAACCCAGTGCCACAACGACTGAAACCCAAGCGCCTAGAGCCTGTGCTCCGAAACGAGAAGCCACCGCAATGAGAAGTAGCCCCCGCCTGCTGCAACTAGAGAAAGCCCACAACCCAATGCAACCAAAATAAATTAAAAAAAAAAAATCTTAGCTAGCAGGCCACACAAAAGCAGCCCTAAGGCCAGCTTGGGAACCCCAGCATAAAGTGTAGCTTCCCAATAAGAACCTGCTGTATAAAAAAATAAATTTTAAAATTCAAAAAAATAAAGCGTAGCTTCCCACCCCACTGGCAAAGATTTTGGCATTTTGACTCAGTTTATACTGAATTTACACATAAAATTCAGGAAAAATTAACATCCTTCCAACATTTACTCTTTCAAAAGCAAATTATGTGATTAAGTGATTCTTCACTTATTAAAGTCCTCCACTGTAATTCTCAGAGTTGTACTGCTTTTATTTATGAATCCTGCAAACTAACTGTTAGGGTTTATAATTCCTGGGCACTTGAAGGCTCTGACATTTGGGTATATGAATGCTGCAAAGAACTTGCTAGGTTTATTATTCCTGGAGTTTTTTGCCTAAAGAAAAACTAAAAAAACTAACACTAGAATGCAACAAAGAGTTACTTTTTATTTATTTATTTTATTTTATTTTATTTTTGCGGTATGCGGGCCTCTCACTGCTGCGGCCTCTCCCGCCGCAGAGCACAGGCTCCGGACGCACCGGCTCAGCGGCCATGGCTCACGGGCTTAGTTGCTCCGCGGCATGTGGGATCCTCCCGGACCAGGGCACGAACCCGTGTCTCCTGCATCGGCAGGCGGACCCTCAACCACTGCGCCACCAGGGAAGCCCAAGAGTTACTTTTTAAATGTGATAATAAGTGTTAGTTTTTTATTTCTTTTCTATTCAGTAATCCAGTAACTCTTCGGTTAAGAGAGAGGTGGGTTAAGCACTCAAGAGTGCGTGGCACATGATAGACACTCAAATGTTTCAATAAATAAATGGTTCTAATTCTGTTCCCTCTCAAAACCCCACTAAAACTATAGTAATTTACCAAAATAAAAAGAAGCCCACAACCATGGGAAGAGCATAAAAAAAAGAACTGGAAGGTAGATGGAAAGGGCTAAGTAATCAATATACACCTTAAAGTCTCCTGGCAGCACCTTTTAGAACTGGGAGTGAAGGAAGGGAGTAAATTAAAAAGAATCCAGTGAAAGTTGTTCGGGAAATAACTAGATCCTTCCATCCCCTCCCCCTACTCCAAGTCCCTAGAATTGCTGCCATGAGTTCAAAAAGAAAAAGAAAATAAGCAATTTGGAGGAAACAGACAGGGAGGGAATAGAAAATGCCTTTAAAAATATATACCTATATATATCCTCAAAAGGATAAGTTAAGATTTTGCATGCACACAATTACAGGAAGCTATAAAAATGAACATTCAGAAGACCAGAGAGAGAGAACATCTGGAAATTAAAATTTTGAGACAGAAAAGGTTGGAAAATAAATTTCCCAGAAAACCAAACAAAAAGAGATGGAAAATGAGAGCAAAATTTAAATGAGAGTGAGAGTGCTTCAGAGCTTGCAGACACTAACGAACCACTGCAGTAGATCCAATATCTGAATACCTGTTTGAAAGAGAAACAGGGGAGAGGAAAATCACCAATAAATGTCTCAGAAGTGATGGATAGGAGGAGTTGCTATATTAAAGTCCAATAAGTACCCAGCACAATGAATGACAACAGTCATACTAAAGCATGTCATTGTGAAATGGGGACAAGGAAAGACTCTAAATTTCTGGTGAGTAGAAGGGAACTGGTCACATTAAAAAAAAAAAAAAAAAAAAAAAGAGTCATCAGAATAAGTCCTGAGTTATCAACAGTTAAAAGAGAAGATGACCATGGAACTTCAAAATTCTGAAAAAAAAAAAAAAAAAAAAAAAAAAAGAATTCTACACCCAGCCAAACTACAGATATGATACTGTTCAATAGGCATGGTCTCAAAAATCTTTAATAATCCTCATGTACCTTTTCTCAAAAAAGTTCTGGAAGATGTGAGTCACCAAAGTGAAACAAGTAACCAAATAAGAGGAAAACAAGAAATACAGCAAACAGAGGGGTGCAACACAGAAGTGATATGAGAGCAAATAAGGAACATAGCCAAGAGATCCCAAAAAGACAGGTGTGCACCAGATATAGAGAGCCAATGGTCTAGACTGGAGCAATGTGATTCAGGCTACATTCATGTGCTGTTATGACCAAGAGGCTTACTATTCTACCTTTTATTAAATAAAGAACTGCCATGTGTCTGGCCTGGTCATTTTTTTTTGTATTTTTTAAATAGTAAATTTATTATTTTTTAAATTTATTTATCTCTGGCTGCACTGAGTCTTTGTTGCGGTGCATGGGCTTCTCATTGCGGTGCTTCTCTTGTTGCGGAGCATGGGCTCTAGGCGCACGGGCCTCAGTAGCTGTGGCTCGTGGGGCTCTAGAGCACAGGCTCAGTAGTTGTGGCGCACAGGCTTAGTTGCTCCGCAGCATGTGGGATCTTCCCAGACCAGGGCTCGAACCTGTGTCCCCTGCACTGGCAGGCAGATTCTTAACTACTGCACTACCAGTGAAGTCCCTGGCCTGAACATTTATGTACAGGTAACTCAGCTTAAAAATATGCTAACAAAGCTCCTTTTTCCTCTTTTGTGCCCTGCTCCCTGGAACAGCTCAGAATTTCACACCAGTATTAACCTATTCTTAAACAAGATACAGAGCAGCTCACTTGAAGAGACCAGTCTCCTAACTGAAGGCTCTGCCTGGCCCATACCACAGCCCCAGCAGATAACTGTAGAGTCCTTTGTTTCCCAGAACACATTCATGATCTTGCCCACTCGTTTTCCCAATACGGGCTCTAGTAGAAATTCCAGGAAGCTGAAGCCAAACTATAACCCAGAAATGGTGTTCAGCTTATCTTAGGAACCTACCTGTAACAGCGATACTGTGCTTTCCCTACACATCATCTAAGTTTTTAGTTTTTCAGAACTAAAATACTTAGCTGAAAGATATACACACTGGAGATTAAACTCTAAAGATAATTATACTGTAAAAAAAAAATTCAAGGGAATGACTAACATGAAAGTCAGGACAGTGAGTAGGGAAGGAGGCAAAGAAATGAAAATGTGATCACACAGAATAATATTGAGGTACTGGGGCTTCCCTGGTGGCGCAGTGGTTAAGAATCTGCCTGCCAATGCAGGGGATACAGGTTCGAGCCCTGGTCTGGGAAGATCCCACGTGCCGCGGAGCAACTAAGCCCGTTGCCACAACTACTGAGCCTGCGCTCTAGAGCCCGTGCTCCGCAACAAGAGAAGTCACCGCAATGAGAAGCCCACACACCACAACAAAAAGTAGCCCCTGCTCCCCGCAACTAGAGAAAGCCCATGCGCAGCAACAAAGACCCAACACAGCCAAAAATAAATAAAAATTTTAAAAATTAAGAAAGAAACCTGAGGTACTGATGCTGTCTTATGTGATGGGTACATGGGTCTTCAGTTTATTACTCTAAAACTTATGTACAAATGTATTTCACATTTTTTCTACATATAAAAAAACAATTGTAGCCTGATGGACAATGACAGTCACAGAAGTGTTTTATGTGACCAGTAGTTTTTTAACTTTCAATTTGTTCCCCAAACATTCACTTTACAGATATACTACCCCATGCGTAGAATGACACAGGTAAAGGGTTATTCATCACAGCACTGAAATAGCAAATGGTTCCAAAGCAAGTTACATGGCTAAGCCCAATGGAGGCAGGGGAGGGCTGTAGACTACTCAAAGATATGGATACAGGAAGGTATGATTCTTCAGGAGGCATAACTAACAATCTTCCACACCTGTGAATTTTCTACTGCCTTTCTCAAATAATAATAGTAGTTACCAATCTTTCTAATTGTTCAATTTATCACCTAGTCTTTGGCTCACCTGGTATGGATCACATAGCCACACCAATAAACACAAACAGTACTACAATTCATCCCCAAATTAACAATCACATTCCCTTTTACAATCTATACAGGAATGTTATAAACTCCAATATACTTATATGCCTTAATTGAACCCTAGAAAATGTTCATCAGTATAGAACTAAAAATGTTTTAAGACCAAACCCTATAATACATACCATCAGAAAAAATAGTGAAAGCTTTATTGTGTTTATATGTAATGCTCTAAAAAATATATTAAGTGAAAAACACAATATTAAGTGAAAAACACAATACAGATTTGGCTACCATTTATTTTTTTGAAAGAACATTCAGTTGACCCTTGAACAACGTAGGAGTTAGGAACACTGACCCTCTACACAGTCTTAAATCCACACATAACTTTACAGCCAGCCCTCCTCATCCAAGGTCCCACATTTGCAGATTCAAAAAACCGCAGATCACATAGTACTTTAGTACGTATTAAGTGAAAAAAATCCATGTATGCATAAGTAGAGCCATGCACTTCAAACCCATGTTGTTCAAGAGTCAACTGCAAATCACATTTGCTTGTATATATAGTTGTCCCTCGACATCTCTGGGGGACTGGTTCTAGGATCCTCTCGGATACCAAAATCTATAGATGTTCAAGTCCCTTATATAACATGGCATAGTACAGACAGCTCTCCAAAACTTGATCCACAGTTGGTTGAATCCTCAGATGGAAATCCATGGATGGGGGGCCAACTGAATACAAATCTCTACAGAAAGATATGAACTGACCACAGTGGTTGCCCCTAAAAGTGATCCACTGGGATGGGATCCTTGAGAAGACCTCATTGTATACTCTTTTGTACAAAATTTGAGTTGTGGACAATGTATACAATGGGCTAGTCACTCACACATTTTATTAAACAGCAAAACAAGGTCATAGGACAATTGTAATTTTAGGACAATTTTAATTGTCCATACAAGACCAACAATTATCTTTGAAAGTTTAAAATAGAGAGAGAAAAACATTAAAAATTAAAATACAGAGAGACGTTTTCTAGAATAAAATTTAAAAATAACTTGCCCAACCAACTTAGTATTTGCCATATTCAGTTTGTACCTTACAAAGTTATAATACAACATGTGTTTGTATACAGCAGGATATGTCTAGATTCTAGAGCCACACTGTCCAATTTGGTATCCACTAGCTACATATGGAATTAAATGTCAATAATTAACAATTACAATTAATTCAAGTTTAAAATTCATCTCCTGGGTTGGATTAGTCTTATTTCAAGTGCTCAATAGTGCCGCTAGTGTCTACCGTATTGGTCAGCACAAATATAGAACACTTCCATCATCACAGAAAGTTCTCTTGGACAGCTTTTTTTTTTGCAGTACGCGGGCCTCTCACTGTTGTGGCCTCTCCCGTTGCGGAGCACAGGCTCCGGACGCGCAGGCTCAGCGGCCATGGCTCATGGGCCCAGCCGCTCCGTGGCATGTGGGATCCTCCCGGACAGGGGAACGAACCCGTGTCCCCTGCATCGGCAGGCAGACTCTCAACCACTGCACCACCAGGGAAGCCCTGGACAGCCTTTTTGAAGAAAAATCTTCAAAAAAACTGGTTAACATTGGATGCTTTGGATAGATAAAATAGATAGGAGATAGGTAGGTTTTGCACACCAGTAAGACAGGACTTTGCCTGTGCCAGGCAGCATCCTTAATGTTTCATGTTAACTCACTTAATCCTTACTGTACTTCAATATAATTAGTTTCCTTTGTAATCCTATGTATTTTATTTAATTTAAAAACATTATTCTGAAAATGAGGTCACAGGCTCCAGCTGTTTGCTAAAAGGATCCATCTGAATTTTGGACCATGAGCATTTATGCTCATCTTCAAGAAAAAAGCTATTTTAAAAAGCTAAAATGCCATTATCTATAAACCAAAACCCAAAAGAGATTTTACTAAATATTATTTTAAAATACATCACACAAGTTCAAAAGAAAAAATAAAATGTATCGCTCCTAATCCCACCATGCCACCACCCATAAACCATCTGATACATCCTTTCAGGTACGATTTTATGTTTATTTGTGTATAGTGATGACCTATGCATCAATTTTATCCATAAGGTAAGAGTTTTGCTGAAGCAAAGAGTTGGACATTTTAGTTTTGGTTGAATTTTAGTTTTTTTTTAAAGTATAGTAATAAAGCTTGAAGATAGGACCTGGGTTGGAGTTCTACCTCTCTCACTTAGGAACTATGTGACCTTGGTAGAAACTTTTTTAAAATTTAACTTTAAATTTTAAAAAGGTTTAAAATTTTTTAAAAATTACTTGAAATATGAATTTCTCACCTATAAAAAGTATTTATCCCACAATATCAAAATTTTAAAAAACTATGATATTTTATCTTTCTATTAAAATATTGACCTTAGCTAATAATTTAAATTATCAGACTGTGGTTACATAAGCTGTTGCTCTAAAATGACCCATGTAAAACCCCGAAAGAATTTTTTATAGCAATACTAAGGTTAGTTCACATAAATACTAAAACTTATTGACTGTCACTGTAATAAGCAGAGCACAGAAAAATTTCTGTAATTTCTAATTTCTGTACAGCATTTTGTATGAACACATTTAAAATATGTAACTAAAGACATTTTAGCTTTAAAGATTACTGCAGGGCTTCCCTGGTGGTGCAGTGGTTAAGAATCCGCCTGCCAATGCAGGGGACCCAGGTTCAAGCCCTGGTCCTGGAAGATCCCACACACGGAGCAACTTAGCTTATGCGCCACAACTACTGAGCCTGTGCTACAGAGCCCACAAGCCACAACTACTGAGCCTGCGCCCCTAGAGCCCATGCTCTGCAACAAGAGAAGCCACCGCAATGAGAAGTCTGCACACCACAACGAAGAGTAGCCACGCTCGCTGCAACTAGAGGAAAAACTGCAGGCAGCAACGAAGACCCAACGCAGCCAAAAATAAATAAATTTATAAAAATAAATAAAAGTAAAGATTACTGCAAAGACATGAGTTTCAGAGAAATCTTTTTTTTTTTTTTTTGAGGTACGCAGGCCTCTCATTGTTGTGGCCTCCCGTTGCGGAGCACAGGCTCCGGACGCGCAGGCTCAGCGGCCATGGCTCACGGGCCCAGCCGCTCCGCGGCATGTGGGATCTTCCCGGACCGGGGCACGAACCCGTGTCCCCTGTATCGGCAGGCGGACTCTCAACCACTGCACCACCAGGGAAGCCCTCAGAGAAATCTTATGGTCTTATTACATCTACCTTCCCCAAATAATTTAGCTTTTAAGACTAGCAACATACTACAACTGAAACTTTTTCAAAACAACTGCTTAACTCTTTGCCAGACCTTTCACCAAAATTACTAAAAGTACAAAGGTAGATGAGAGTAAATTCCACGTTTGCAATTTTTTTTTTTCAATTTCACTACACTGTTTTCACTAGAAAAATATTTTAACTGGTAAATCATATGAATTGACAGGTCCAGAAATCAAATGACAACGGAGAGAAGAAGAATGACCATTCACTTTCTTTAGAAATCAACGCACAAAGTTCTAGACCAGTTACTTAAGTATGGCCAGTATAACTACTTGTTTAGTCCTCAAATTTAGACACCAAGGTGATATTTTCTTAAGATTCAATACTTTGGATATCAGTTAGCAAACACTGTAGTACAACAGAAACTAAAAACAAATGTCCACATATTTTCTTTTAGAGCTGTAGCAAAATATTATCAAATTAATCTTTCCAAGTCACACAAGGAACACACGTTAAATGCCTATGGGAAAGACAGTGTCATGGTTAAGAACACACACTCTGGAACTTGGTTGCTTTAGTTTGAACTCCACCCCACCACTTATTAGCTCTGTGATTTTGGGCAAGTTAGTCACACAAAGTTACTTAATCTCTCAGTGCCTTGGTTTCCTCAATTGTGAAATAATAATAATACCTACCTCATCGGTTTGCTGTTAAAAATTATATGAATAAATATATGTAAAGCACTTAGTAAGGTGCCTGACATACAGTGTTTTGTGTTAGCTATTACTAAGATATAAGATCACCTACATTAAAAATCACTGCTACAGACTGTGTTTAAAAGATCATTTTTATTCAGTTGCTTAGAACTCTAAATCTATAGCCCTGGAAATTCAATGCTGGGTAGATCTGTCATAATTCCATAGAAACTTACTGAACACAGTGAGCCAAAACTACAGCTTCCTATTGTTTCTATGGAAGATGTATCAAAAGTTCCAACTGGGAAAAACAATCTTATTTTTCTGACCACATTCTCAGGTTCTAGAAGGGACTACTTAGTACTTAAGAGACAAAAGCCATCCTTTCTTTATTCTCTAGACACGTATAGGAACTTTTGAAGAAACACTAGTGATTTTTACAGTAAGGAGTGGGAAGAATATCTGTGGGTTATGGATCATAAGCTTTGTATTTCTTAATAATGTCAAAGAAATGATAAAGTCAGCTATGTAAATCTCCTACCAAAGAGAGGAAAAGGTGAGTACAACTTTGCGTGGATACACCTATATGCAGCACACCTATGGAATATTAACTTTATCTAGTTTTTTTTTTTTAAATAAATATTTATTTATTTATTTTTGGCTGTGTTGGGTCTTCACTGCTGCAAGCGGGGCTACTCTTCATTGCGGTGCACTGGCTTCTCATTGAGGTGGCTTCTCTTGTTGCAGAGCACGGTCTCTAGGCACACGGCCTTCAGTAGTTGTGGCACGTGGGCTTCAACAGGTGTGGCACGCGGGCTTCAGTAGTTGTGGTTGGTATTCAGTAGTTGTGGCTCGCAGGCTCAGTAGTTGTGGCGCACGGGCTTAGTTGCTCTGTGGCATGTAGAATCTTCCCAGACCAGGGCTCGAACCCATGTCCCCTGCACTGGCAGGTGGATTCCTAACCACTGTGCCACCAGGGAAGTCCCCTATCTAGTTCTTCATAACTGACACATTTTCATCCCTGAATAGTGCATTTGAAAATCAGTCACTATATCTTATTCCCATTTTTCAGCTAGACTTAGAAATTTCAGTCTTCAAGGTCACACAGATATTAAAATTAGACTATAATTCAGGCTAGTTTCCACTTCTCAAAAAATTCTCTATGACAAAAATGGAGCAACTCAGAGGTACCAGAAGAGCAAGGAAATTTCTAATAGTAGCAGAGAAGGAAAAGAAGAAATTACCATTGCTAGAACAACTACTTCACAGGTTCCTTGTTACATCCAAGACTGCTGGTACTTCTCCTATATTCTTAACCTTATATAAATTAAATAGAATACTTTACAAAAAATTTGGCATAGGGCTTCCCTGGTGGCGCAGTGGTTGAGAGTCCGCCTGCCGATGCAGGGGACGCGGGTTCGTGGCCCGGTCTGGGAAGATCCCACATGCAGCGGAGCGGCTAGGCCCGTGAGCCATGGCCGCTGAGCCTGCGCGTCCGGAGCCTGTGCTCCGCAACTGGAGAGGCCACAACAGTGAGAGGCCCGCGTACCGCAAAAAAAAAAAAAAAAAAAAAAAAAAAAAAAAATTGGCATAGAATTTTCTGTCCAAATTGGATTAAGGTTACATAATTCATTAAACATTTTATTCTCTGCAACTTTGGTGTGTAAAACTATGTCTATTTCTAAACTGGATTTCTCTAAGTCAAATAATTAGGCATAATTTTAATTCAGAGTAAAAAACAAAGTGAAATCTAAAATATAAACACCAGAACTAAATTTGTTTGGTTTATGAATGAACTTTGATATACTGGGTTCTTTCTTAAAGCAAAAATATGCATATTAATTTGCAAGGTCTGCTTGTTAATCAATAGTCTTTGGTTAGCAAAAAAACATGGCATTATATAACAACATATTTGTCAACATGTATTTAAGACTTATTTACTTTTAATAAACTCTTTGCAATACAAAACATGTTTCTAAAGGATAAAAAAGGAAACATTAGATCAGCTGACCATCCAAGTTGATTCCATTTATGAAACTAATCTACAGTTTAAAAAATTCAAGAGATACAATGTAAAAACAAGTAAAATTATATACTTTCAGTTTAACTAAAGAAATCAAAATCTCTTACCTTTAAAAGAACTACAAGTCAAAAAAAACCTTATAATGAAGAATGCAGAATGAAGATAAAAGCTGCCAAAAACCACGACCCACTGGAGGCAAGATGGCCTGCCACCTTCGCCAACTAATATTAAGTCTAACTTTGATCTACCCACAAAGTCTAATTTTGACCTAACCACAATTCAAATGCCAACAGAATAGGAGAGTATTGTTTATCCCAATGATCAAAACTTTCCCATATTACCTGTAAAATGCTTCCTTTAATATACCTATCAAACTTGTCGACAAGTTTAATATCTGTAAGCCACTTCTTTTATGTGTCTGTGTGTGTTCTGTTGTGGGGTTTTTTGGTTTTTTGGAAGTATAGTTGATTTACAATGTTGTGTTAGTTTCAGGTGTATTAGCAAAGTAATTCGGTGTTTTATATATATATATATATATATATATATATACACACACACACACACGTGTATATACGTATATTCTTTTTCAGATTCTTTTCCATTATAGGTTATTACAAGATACTTAATATAGCTCCCTGTGCTCTATAGTAGGTCTCTGTTGTTTATGTATTTTATACAGTGTGTATCTGTTAATCCCAAACTCCTAATTTATCCCTTCCTCCTCCCTTTCCCCTTTGGTAACCATAAATTTGTTTTCTATGTCTGTGAATCTATTCCTGTTTTGTAAATAAGTTCATTTGTATCATTTTTTTAGATTCCATGTAAGCCACTTCTTAATGTAAATGATCTCATACACACACACTTGAGAAGCACACAATATCAAACTGAAAATGACTGATATTTTACTTAATTTCCATAGATAAAAATTCCCTGAATGCCTACCAAGGTGGGACAAGCAGAAAAAACCCATGACTCTAGGTGCTTCTGATTATGCCCAGCAAAAAATAAGGGAACTCACAAGCTAGCTGAAATAGCAATGAACAAACATGCTTTTTGTAAGCTTTTACAGGGATACCTCAATTGCAGCAAATAATAATCAGCTGCTTAAAAAAGTAAAAAACCACCATTTAAAATTGTCAAAAAGAATTCTAAATGACTAACCTGTGGACAAAGGTGCATTAAAAGTACTTTAAAGTTGCATTTTTCACTAAAAATAAA
The DNA here is from genome assembly GCF_026419965.1 of Kogia breviceps. Taxonomy (NCBI): domain Eukaryota; kingdom Metazoa; phylum Chordata; class Mammalia; order Artiodactyla; family Physeteridae; genus Kogia; species Kogia breviceps. The sequence goes on from NC_081315.1 coordinate 17,554,511, forward strand.
CACTTAAAATTATTTTACATGCATCCTCAATCTATTATAGTTTCAATCTGGCTTTTGACTTTCACACACTAAGTTTTTAGGTTCCCTACTCCCCAAATTTAAATGCAGTATTGAAATCTCCATGGGGTCAGCACTAGAAGGAATGCTATACCGCATCATTGACGAGAGAGATCACTAGATATTAAGCTCCTAAAATTTACACTGAACAAGGTATAAAATCACATTTTGTATAACTCTGTATCCTAAAGAACACTTGGTACAAGGTCCTAAACGTATCAGGAGCTATATATAAATATTTACTGACTCAAAACAGTCCTTCAACACTTTGTAGTTTTGTTCCCTGTTGTTGAAACAAAACAGCATAGCCTGCAAAACCCAAAGGCCCTAAATGTTACTGAAACTTCACAGACTACATTATTGTTTAGAGGTTTTAGCCTTGCCCTTATTACCAGCTGTAATGCTTTTTCTTTTTGCCGTACGCTGGCCTCTCACTGTTGTGGCCTCTCCCGCTGCGGAGCACAGGCTCAGCGGCCATGGCTCACGGGCCCAGCCGCTCCGCGGCACGTGGGATCTTCCCGGACCAGGGCACGAACTCGTGTCCCCTGCATCGGCAGGCGGACTCTCAACCACTGCGCCACCAGGGAAGCCCCTGCTTTAATGCTTTTACTGACGCTGGTACGGTCGGTAGGAGAGTTGATCCAGTCAGAAGTAATATCAGAGCCCATTAAAGGGTTTTATGTTAAAGTTTTACATATTTATCTTTTATCTATTTAACATTAATGTTCTAAAAATCATTTAACTGTATCAGCAACTTAAGAAAGTTCTGTAGTCAATCTAATTTCCAGGAATATAAATAAACACTGGTACCAATAAAAGAATAAGTAACCAAGCAGAAAATCTGCCTTAAATTCTGGCAACAAGGTAAGGATAGTTTACGTCAATGTAATGAAAAATAAGCATTTCTATATTCTGTAGACCTTTTCATAACTAATTTTTTAATAGTTATAAAAGTCTTTAAAAAGTCAAAGCAAATCGGGAAGCCATTATCAAAATCGCAAACTACCATTAAAGATATATGAAAATATCTGGCAACCAAGGTCCAGAACTGGTTCGAGTATCAAAGGTTTTCTGGTTAATGTATTATGCCTCTAAAATATCACTTAGATGTGACATTCCTGAAACGGCAACACAGGCCTAGAAGTTTCCGTGAGCCACTGCCGGCAAAACCAAACTATGACAAAAATACTCCCTCCTTTGGACGGTTAACAATCAACTTGATGTCCTGGGATCAGCTTGCTTGAAAGAAGTTTAAGATGGTGCCCAAACTGGGAGGGAAACCAATAGAATGGATAAAGAGAAAATCAAATGGAAAAGTAACTTTAAAAGTTAAGTTCCTATTTCCAATAAACTGTGCCTGGGGAACCTTCCAGACGATAAAGACAGACTCGGAAGAACACACGGATCTACACCCACTCGCATTCTCTGAGGCGTGCGCACTGCGCGGAAAGGATGAATGAATGGGAGACGGGCGCGTGTGAAATGCAGCAGGTCCGGCCGGCAACCAGACCGGCAGCAGCTCTCCGTAGGCCTCGCTCCTCCCCCTTCCCTCCTCCATGACAGCCCAGGCTCCAGCATGGAGGGGCGAGGACAATGTGATGCCCCTGATAACCACCACCACCACCCTTCATCCTACTCGCAGAGCTTTACCGCGTGACACGGGGTTCTCCGCCCCACTCCAAACCTTTCCGCCTCCCCTGCAGTCCACCCCGGCAACTCTCGGACGCGCCGGCGTAACATGCGCTGGCCGCTCTCGGCTCCCCTAGGCGAGGTCGAAGCTTCTCCGCGCACGCCGCGGCACCACTCCCGCCCAACTCACCCTAGGGCAACGCGCGCCCACCGGCTCCCTGGCCCACCGGTCTAAGGAGTCCCGGCGCGCGACCCGCAACCGAGCTCCTGTGCTAGAGCGAGGGAGAGAGACACGGAAAGGCTGTCCCGGGGTTTCCTCCATCTCATTCCAGGCCGGCTCGCCGCCCACCCTCCCTGCGGATCCGGGCGCCAGCTCGGAGACGGCCCAGCGCTCTCCTATCCCGAAGACACAATTCCCACACACCAAGCCCAGGGCCCAGGTCACCCTCCACCTTCGAACCCCCTCGCGGCTCCGCCTGAGGCGCCGCCCCTCCCCCACACCTCTCCGCAAGCTCTCAGGCCCCCACCAGAACGTGGGCTCTACACGCCGTCGCGGCCAACCTCCGGGGCGCCCCCAGTTGTCCGCGGGGAGGTCAGGCCCACAAAGAGGGGGAGGGGGCGGCAAGGGGTAGCGTGCGCGCCGGGAACGCCGTCCCGCGGGGTCCCCGAGTCCGAAGGGAGACGGAGCGTGCGGGCCGGTGGGGGTGGGGGCCAAAAGCAATACTCACCGGTTCCACAGTCGCCATCTTAGATCGATCTGATCGCACAACCGCTCCTGAAGGGGGGGTGAGAGGAAAAAATGAGGTTCAAACCGGATTGGCCGGCTACTGCTCACGTGACGGACGTGTCCGTTTGGCCCTGGCGGCGCCTGCGCAAGACTGCGGCGGCGTGTTTAACGAGAGGCTTCTGGGAAGTGGAGTCTCCTTCTGTCTTTCTCTCGCTCTCGTCTTCGTTTTTTTTTTTCTTTTAGGCAAAGAAGTTTAAAAAAATAAAAAGGGCTGGTCACGTGATCGATGGGTACTGTGCGCGGTTCTCGGCGCGGCGGACACGCGCGTGCTGGAGGGTGGTTTTCAGTCCTCTGCTCTTCCGCCAGGATAGCTGCTTTCGCACTTACTGCCAGGCATGCCTACTGTACCCTTTGTCGCCCTGTCCTCCCATCTTCCCCGAAAGGTTGGGAACCGAAGGCTCAGCACGCACAATAAGGCTTAATTTGCTTAGTTGAGGTCCTGGGACAAGTTGCCTGTGTGTTTATTTAATTTTATTTTGACTGCACACCATTTTCTCTTAGTTTCAAAAAGAGGCGGCGATGGAGAATCATTGTTTAAGCAGTCAACCCTCCCCGGTCCCCCGGCTCCGCTAACGCTGGTGGTCACTCATGGCCATCACTGCCAAAAGGGGTGGCGGAGCCGCCCTCAGTACCCACTTGCCACAGGTTGGGGGAGGGGGAGTGCACCCGACGGCGTTTCCTGTTCCAACTCCTGAGATTTTAAGACCTCAGGGCTAAGGCTTGCGTGGAAGTAAAAATAATTTGCAAGTTGGGCCCTCTCGCTTCCACTCTTCTGCTTTAACGTGATCGGAAATAGCCGAAGTCCGGGCGCCAGCCAGGGAAGCCACGCCGGCCCCTGCTGACTAAGCGCTGGATTGACCGTCAGGAGTCGTTTGGCCGGGTCAACTATGACTTGACGTTGACTCATTCTCCTTAGGCGAGTGACTTAATCATTCAGTGCCCTAGCTTTTTCATTTATGAACCACAGATGATAATACACTTCCCTCACAAGGGTGTGCTATGCTAATGATTGTAACCAGCTTTGAAAATGAATCGGTCTCCCTAAATGCTTCATAATAGTCAACCTCGTGCCTTCCTAAGGATCAGCGGCTTCCCCTAATGTTTTCTTTTTTAAACAATGTTTAAATTTTTTCTTTTGTGCACTTTGTTACATTATCATGTACACCAATACAATTTTAAAGTTTCAAAGCAATTTTTTTTTTAACTGTATCTACCCTCCATGGAGACTTTAATGTTCAGGAAAAAAGTGTTATATTCACAATAATCACTGGTAATTAGACATTTATCCCTACAGTGGCATCCTATATTTCCTTTCCCTGTAAGATGCTGTGCTATCATTTCTCAAGACAGTGTTATTCTGCACGGTTATTAATACAAAAAACAGAGGTAAAGAAATCTAGCAGAGCGCTACTGTAAGGTTGGTTTTTTTTGTTTGTTTGGTTGGTTGGTTTTTGCGGTACGCGGGCCTCTCCCGATGCGGAGCACAGGCTCCGGACGCGCAGGCTCAGCGGGCCCAGCCGCTCCGAGGCATGTGGGATCTTCCCGGACCGGGCATGAACCCGTGTTCCCTGCATCGGCAGGCGGATTCTCAACCACTGCGCCACCAGGGAAGCCCTACTGTAAGGTTTTAATGAGGAAGACATATGATTACTATTTTCCATGCTTGTTACGAATGTTAACACCAGAAAAATCAGTATAAGCAGGTTGCCTGTGCCTGCCTGCTTACAGTGTTGCTGATGTCCAGAGCTGTGTCATACCTATTACTGACTACATAATGGTCGCTTGAGTTGGCTAACACATAATTGAGGCTGTAATAACTCAAAACCATTGCCTGATCATATGCTTTGGTTTACCTGGATGTCAGACACGATTAATAAAAGCTTTTGACCAGTCAACTTAGCTCTAGTAGGTTTAAAGTAGAATTCTGAAAACATAAAAGAAATGGATAAAAGGATTTCTATTTACAGACTATCTACTCTTAGTTAACCTATCCAAAGTAATTATAGTCGATCTCAGTGATACTTTTTGTTGTTTAAAAGTAGTATCCTGTTATCTTTGAAGAGATAGTATATATATAATATTTTCCCAATGCTGCTAGATAATAGAACAAAAGAGATTTAAAATTTAAAGAGATTTCGGTGGGACTGAAAACCAGTGATGTTCTTAAAACTTCCTTTTAATAATAGCTTCCATTTTTTAAACTTTTCTCTTAATCAAAACACACCTCACTTTTGTCAATCACCCTAGTACTTCTACTCTACATGTAAGTAGAAGTATATATATACACTCCTCTTCTTTGGAGCTTAATTTCTCTCCATTTTCTATGAGCTTTGTTGCATGTGTTTTATGACACATTCATGTGTCTTTTCCTAATATTACCGTTAGACTCTACCATGTCAAAAACTTGGTGATTAGGTTTTTATCTATGTATGTATATGGTTGTTTTCCTTTTGCCAATCTGAAATATTTATTAATCTATTAATGCACAAAACAGTACATTTGTTACATTACTACCATATTTGTGCTTGTATTTAAAGGAAAGAGTAATAAAAAAGATATTTGAAATGAGATATGGTATTGAAACACTATTCTACTTGTTGGATTTATCCAACAAGTAGAATATTATGTTAATACATAATTAATGGCCCAGCATAGTATCATGGTAACTATTATTTAAAATCCTGGAAAATAAATAAATAAATAAATAAATGCCTGGAATGATTGGCTATCATTTAGCATCTGTAAATAGTCATGATCTTTTCTCTATATAATATAATCCTGAAGCTGGTATATTACTAGTCTTTATAGATCTAACTCATGGTAAAGAGACTTTAAATAATTTAATAGAACACATCATAATAAAAACAGCACATCATTTTTATCATGTATTTTGTCATTGGAATTTTATTTAGGTTTTCGAGATAATCAAAGTCATTGTTTTGCTGGGCATTGTTCAACTATGGTTCAAACTGATCACATCTGCTATGATTAATCCCTAAAAAATATTACTGCTACACTGTCTAGGATTTTAAAAAAAAACAGGCCTTGGAATTTTAGACATTCCGTTTAAATTAGTTGCCTTTCTTAGACTTGGATTAGTACTAAGCAATCATTTTTTCTTAAAATGAATAGGTTTTGAGACTGAAGATATGAAATCACATAATAAAGTAAATGATCCTTAATATTTTAATTTTGGGTATTAACTTTAGATATAATCTAAACCAACCTCTAGTTAACACTAACTTTTTGTAAAACCTTTTGCACTCTCTTTTTAAACTTGGTTATACTTTATACTCTATTTTTTAAATTGTTATTGTCACTTTCTACAGTGATGTTACTTTAGGAAAGACCTAAAATGATGGCTTCAAACAGGATAAACAATCCTTTAAATTTCAATTATATAGTTTAGTATTTGAGAGCATGAGCTCCAATGCCAAATTTTCTTGGTTCATTATCTCACTTCTCCCCTTTACTGTGACCACATGCAGATTATTTAGTCTCTTTGTGCTTCATTTTGTCATGAGTTAGATAGGCACAATAACAGTACTTATCTTGCATGGTTTGTGTGAGAAATGAGTTAATCCATGTAACTTACTTAGAATATAGTAAGCACTCAATGTTAACTATAATTACCATGATGTAATATTATATTAACATAAATTTATTATTTCTACTTTTTGTATAGTGTAATATGCTTAAGAATTCTTCTATGCAGAGAACCAACCCCCGCCCATTATCTTTAAGGATATTCCAAGCTTTCAGAGTCAACTACTGATTTCTTATAACATACCACATATTTTTCACATCAATTAATTCATGTGACCTTTATAACAAATATGTGAATTAAACTATCACCCCCATCTTATAAATAAAGAAACAGACTCAGTAAAGTAGGGGACACGGGCAAGTCCACACAGCCAATGGGTGAGCTGGAATTCAAACCCAATTCTCTTGACTCCAAGATTCTTTCTTCCATACCAGAGCTGCTTTCCTCTGATAGGGTCTTCCAAAATGCCTGTATCTCTTTGAAGGACTTCTAATACTAAGTTCATTTACAAAACTGACAATTCAAGAAGTACTAAGTTAGTAATGGGAAATGTGTAATATTTGAAGGATATTTAAAGGATATGGGAAGCCCAGGCACTTCCTTTCTGGACTGTTAAATCTGTTTGGCATCCTAAGTCATACATATATAAATAGTTCACTACCCATATAAAGAAGTGTGACTAAGAACAGAAAGGGTGCAGCTAACAAGCCAAAACAAGCACTCATTCGCCTAACGATTGAGACAGTCACTTCATCTCTTCCCTTGTTTCATTCGGATCTCTGTTCCAATGCCATCTCCTGAGGGAAGTTTCCTTGACCACCCCATCTAAATTATCATGCTCATTACTCTTTATCTCCTTGCCCTGCTTTATTTTTCTTCAGGCCACTTTATAACTCTAACTCGAAACCCAATATTACAATAAATATTATTTAATTAATCATTGGTTGCCTCCACTAGCAAAATGTTAGGTCCTTGATGATTTGTAGGTAGAATGCCAACAAATATTTGGGAAAAACCAAAATTTTTAAAACTTCACAGAATTCTAGCCTTAGGACTAACAATGTAATAGGAAAATTACTATATACCAGGTATCATGTTAAGCAGTTTATGTGCATTGATAATACCTCATTTTCTCTTCAAAACAACATTCTGAGATAGGTAAGGAAACTGAGGTCAAATAACTTTCCCAAGAACACAGTTCTGTCTTCAGGGCTCTTAACACTATATAATATTGACTAGATGGCTATTGTACTGCCTAATAAGAAAGATAAGTGTCTGAAATACTGAGAAATAATCTGCAAAGAGTATGTGAAAAATTTATGTAAGGAGTATGCTTATCAACAATAAGATACTATACATAAACGTAATTTACCTTTTAAAATTGAAATTAGAAAAAAATTTAAATGTAGTGGGATGAGATCAGTAGCTTTTAGAAATAACCCACAAGATTGTAAACACCCAAAATTCAGAGATTTGGGTAGAACTTCAGGGAAGCATGACTGGATTTTCATTGCTACATACATGAGTAAGTGCTTACATTGAACTTGTCTAAAGAAATATGTTAATGGGTGGGAGCTGGTCTGCTTACCATCTATAAAAGAGGAATCCAGAATGACAATATTTGACCATCTAGTTTTGTTCTGGGGACAGAGTGCCCTGGTGCAAAAATATGGATCTCTGGTCCATTTGGCCCTCATTGGGAACGGTTTCTTGAGGACACCACAACTAATTCTCCTTGTTTGCTTCCAGGTTTACCAAGTCACCACATGATGAATGTATACTCTGGTACTGATTTGTATATATGTAGGGCTGATATGGATACGTGAAGGTCTAGACTAGTTATATTGCTAGACTCCATCTTAACTGGCACTAAATTTTTTAGTTTGTTTTACTTACGTTCTATGAGCTTGGCTAAAAGAAAACTACCCCTGGGGACTGGATTTTCTCTGTTTCCTCAGATTGTGATGATTCTCTGAGGAAACACCAATCTACAGGAATGGTCTGGATGGCTACCTTCCCCAGGACTTGCCATGTGCCTCTCTACTCCCACAGCATCTTTGGAGACCTGTGAATTAGAAATTTTTGATTCACCTGCCTCTAAACTCTTATTTTAAGTTCAGAGTTTGAGAGATACCAATCCTCATTCAGGACATTGCCTAGAAACATGGGATGTACTACAAATTCTCAGATATCACCTTATGTGTTTCAAGTAGCTAATGGAAAATCGTGATCATTGTTTTGTTAAAAATAAATAATAAAATAATGGTAATAATACTCGCAAGAGAGCCGTTTATATCTTTTGAAAAAAAATGACAAATCACTATTAAAAACTTACTATTTGGGGAGAGCTTTTGTCGGGTCTGTGGATGCATTTAGTACAAACTGACCAACAGCATCCATAGCTCTGAAATGGAAAGTTAGGAAACAGGGGTCCATACTTTATCATATCAGTGCCTGAGATTATCAGGTTTTAAGAAGGGGAATAGGGTTTGATCTAGATATGCATATTAGCAGGCTGGATGTACTTAGCTTATAAAAAGTGACTTCTGGAAAATGAAAAAAAATTACTATGCTGGGCAGATTTATGAAACAAACTGTTAGTTTAATTGCCAGGCAATTTATGGAAACAGAACCTTAAAAAAAAAATCTAACCTTGCTTAAAAGTTTTTCCATATAGGCTTATATGCTTTTCCCCCCTGAGAGGTAAGAGAATAGGTTCACATGAGAGTTAAATACCTATTTTATTTTACAGTAAAATAAGATGGCAAGATAAGTAAACACAATCTTATCCCTTTATTAGAGCTTAATTTTTACATTCTGAAAGAGATTTTGGCAATATATAGGAAAATGTCAGCAGTCATTGTTGAAATTTAAAAACTAAAGGGAAATTATTGTTTTGTTAGTTACAAAAAGGATTAGCTAAATGTAATTAATACTTGAAGAGCAGAGCGATACTTGACTGAAAATATTTAAGTGAAAATATTTAAATATTTTAACTTATTAACTTTTGTTTATTTTTTTTTGTTTTAAAAAGGAATGTTGGGCTTCCGTGGTGGTGCAGTGGTTGAGAATCCGCCTGCCAATGCAGGGGACACGGGTTCGAGCCCTGGTCCGGGCAGATCCCACATGCTGAGGAGCAACAATAGCCTGTGCGCCACAACTACTGAGCCGCTCTAGAGCCTGCGAGCCACGACTACAGAAGCCTGTGCGCCTAGAGCCCGTGCTCCGCAACAAGAGAAGCCACCGCAATAAGAAGCCCCGTCCTACAAGGAAGTAGACCCCGCTCACTGCAACTAGAGAAAGCCCGCGTGCAACAACAAAGACCCAACGCAGCCAAAAAAAAAAGGAATGTTACATTGCATGTCAACTGTACCACAATAAAACTTTTTTTCCAAAGAGCTGAAAAAAGGGAATGTTAAATATAGGAAATTCATGCTATTTTCTGAAACTGCCTAGGGGGTAAAAGTATTTAAAGTACTCATAAAGAAACTTGGAACTATGTTCTTATTTTGGGAGATTAAACCAGATATCTGATAGAAGATAATATTACTTAAAAGCCTTGTGTTCAGCTCCATCAAAAGAAAAAAAAAAGGAAATCAGACCCACACCCAGAGAGGAATTTGTTATTTATTTGCTTTTTAACTTGGAGCTGGACTTTAGCAAAAGATTTCATGTTGGGGGATGGGACAACAGCTTAAATTGGTTTGGATCTATAAATTAAACTTTCTTTTTTCAAAATGTAAGGAGGGAATTCCCTGGCGTTCCAGTGGTTAGGACTCCACACTTTCACTGCCAGGGACCCGGGTTGGATCCCTGGTCGGGGAACTAAGATCCTGCAAGCCGCGTGGCAAAAAAAAAAAAAAAAAGAAAAGAAAAAAGAAACAAAAAAAACATGTTTAAGGAACCCTGGAGTAGAATTGGAATTTTAAAAATTATTTTATTATTCTTATTGTTTTTATACTGTTCTTCCCCTTGGTGATTTTTTTTCTTTTCTTTTTTTGTTTTTTTGCCCCTTGGTGATTTTTTAAATGCATTTAATCTTATATAATGGTTTCATTTTAAACACAATATAACAAACATCATTAAAGAAATTTTTTTTTTAAAAAAGGAAAATCTTCCCTACTACCCTAATACATCAATATGCCAACATTTTATGCTCTTACAATTATAGATCACATACAGTTTTGAACTGTATTTTTCACGTGATCTCTTATTGAGAATATTTTGGACATTGTAGACTGGATAATACTTTTTAAACATTTTATTTTGAAAAATTATCAAACTTACAGAATAGTTGTAATAGTAACTTCCACAAACCCTTCTAAACTAAACAATCGTTAACATGTTGCCTTGTCTCTCAATCTTTCATTATTTCTGAGCCATTTGAGAGCAAGTTGCAGACATAATGATCTCTAAATACTTCAACATGTTCCTACTAAGTATGAAAGTATTTTCTTACAGAGCCATAACACAATTAAATCAGGAAATGTAATATTCAACACTTTTATCTAAAATATAATCATCGAATCAATATTCAAATTTTTCCAATTGTTCAAATAATTAGTTTTATAAAAATTTGTTTCCAATCTAGGATCATGCATTGCACTAGTTGTCATGTCTCTTCAGTTTAATCTGAAACAGTTCCTCAGCTTGTCTTTTGAGACACTGACACTCAAAGGTAAAGGACAGTTGTTTTGAAGAATATCCCTTACTTTGGTTTATCTGATTGTTTCCTATGACAGTTTAAAACTCGATGCTGTTAGGATTATTGTGGACTTGTTATGTTGATAACAACACTTTTAAATTCGTACATTTTTGGCAGAAATTCTATGTAATATTGTGTCCTTCCTACAGCATCACATCAACATTGGTAGCATTAGCAGCCTCAGAATATTTCACTAAGTAGATATATTACAATACCTAATTCTCCATGGCTACATATTCAGGTTATTTCCAGTTTTCTCCTATTATGAATAATGCTCTAATGCATACGTTCATGTGAAATTTATTTTCATATTTTAGATAATTACTTCAGGATAAATTTTCAGCAATGGAATTAAATGGTTTATAGAATACAACAAAACTTTCACTTTTTTTTTTTTTTTTTTTTGCGTTACGCATGCCTCTCACTGTTGTGGCCTCTCCCGTTGCGGAGCACAGGCTCCGGACGTGCAGGCTCAGCGGCCATGGCTCATGGGCCCAGCTGCTCCGCGTCATGTGGGATCTTCCCGGACCGGGGCACGAACCCGTGTCCCCTGCATCGGCAGGCGGACTCTCAACCACTGCGCCACCAGGGAAGCCCAATACTTTCACTTTTTATACATATTGGAATTCATATTGCTCTCCAAAAATGTTGTATCAACCTAACAGGTTACAACAATCATAAGCATTTAGCCTTAAAGGAATTAAAATTTTTTTATTATATTATATTATACGAATATATTGTTGGGGACTTCTCTGGTGGTCCAGTGGTTAAGACTCTGCACTTCCACTGCAGGGGGCACTAGGATCCCTGTGTGCTGCATGGCATGACCAAAAAAAAAAAGAGATTCTAATATTGTAAAGGAAGAAAAATCCCATAAAACTAAAATATATATATATAGTTGATGACTTTTGTCACTAGTTTCTGTATTTATTTATTCATAGCCTTTACCTTTGTTCCCCTACTTTTATTTTGTAAATTTTTAAATCTACAAAATGTTGAAACAGTACACTAAACACCTGTAAACCTTCATCTAGATTCTCTAGTTGCTAATCTTTGAATCAGTAAGGATTGATAAGAATATACATGATAATTGAAAAGTGTATAGCAGTCAATGGGACCTGTCCCTCAAAATTGTGAATAGGTAATAGGACATAAAGTCTTTAGGTGCAAAATAGATGGGTAGCCAACAAGGGTACTATTCAATTTGCACCATCAAAAAATCAATGATGGATGATAAGGAAGCTGAAGGCAGTTGTGCCAATAAAACATCACAATCTTTTGCCCAATTCCTGGATCTGAGTCAGTTTTCAGACTCAAAATCCATAAGCTGAAGGAGTTGGGTGCCCAGGAGAAAGGAACTATGGCCAGTAATGGGGAAATAATTTTCCCAATTCTTTTCCAAATTAATCTATGGTCATTTCTTTGGGTGATTGTATACTTTGGAAAAGGGCTACAACATTGGAGACCTAGGCAGGACATATGTGCACCAGAGGGTGGAAGATAAGTCCTACTAAGATTCAGGAGCCTGCCACAAAAATACAATTTTGGGGGGTCCAATAGTCAAGAGCATGTCAGGATATCCCATCCAAACTAAAGGACCAATTATTGCCTTTAACACGCTCCACAGTGAAAAAGGAGGCCCAACATCAAATATGCCATTTTAGGTTATAAAGGCAGCATATTCTACATCTGAGATCAAGTGATAAGAAAGGCTGCTAGCTTTAAGTAGGGCCCAGAGGAGAAAGGGCTTTGAAGTAGTATCAGATTGTGGTGCAATCTGACCCTTGGGCTGTATTATCTGTAAGATCTATGATGTTAGAGGTATCAATGGTGGTAAAAAATGCTATGTGGAATTTTTGTTAAACCCCAGTGGGATAATCACAATGCAGGTCTCTGGGGTTCTAGAGCAAGGCCATGACATTTGTAGCAGAGAAATTTACTCCTGAAAAACAATTTTTGGCATGCTATAAGACCCCGGTAGAAGAAAAGTATGTGACCCTTGGACACCAAGTAACCATATGGTGGTAACTACACAGATGAGGTGGGTTCTCTCAGACCTATTTCACCAAGTCACAAGGTTAGGCAGCCTAGCAATAATTTGTTATGAAGATGAAAGTGGTACATCTGGGATTCAGCATAAGCAGGACCAGTGGGCTCAAGCAGGTGGCATCAGTACCTCTCCTTCAATGTGCACTATGGCTATATGGGAAATTTCTCAGGAACAGCTGATGGAAGAGATAAGTTCAAGCTTGAATCATGGCTGGGTTACCTCAATACGTGGATGCAAGCTAAAAAGAGAATAGTCACTACAGCCCCATACAGGTGTGGCCTTAAAAAAAAAGCTGGTGAGTGGACTTCCCTGCTGGCACAGTGCTTAAGAATCCGCCTGCCAATGCAGGGGACACGGGTTCGTTCCCTGGTCCGGGAAGATCCCACATGCTGAGGAGCAACAAAGCCTGTGCGCCACAACTACTGAGCCTGCGCTCTAGAACCTGCGAAACAAAACTACTGAAGCCCGCGCGCCTAGAGCCCGTGCTCTGCAACAAGAGAAGCCACCGCAATGAGAAGCCCGCGCACTGAAACGAAGTGTAGCCCCCAGTCGCTGCAACTAGAGAAAGCCCTCACGCAGCAGCAAAGACCCAGCTCAGACAAAAATAAATAAATAAATTCATTTTTTTTTAAAGTGGATCTAAGCAGCACAAGGGGTAAACTGCTGTCAACACAATGGTGAGCCACCAAGGTTCTTTTTAAAAAATTTTTTAAATTTAATTTATTCATTTTTTGGCTGTGTTGGGTCTTCGTTACTGCACTCAGGCTTTCTCTAGTTGGAGAGAGAGGGGGCTACTCTTCGTTGTGGGGCGCGGGCTTCTCATTGCAGTGGCTTCTCTTGTGGAGCACGGGCTCTAGGCGCGCAGGCTTCAGTAGTTGTGGCTCGCGGGCCCTAGAGCTCAGGCTCAGTAGTTGTGGAGCACGGGCTTAGTTGCTCTGCGGCATGTGGGATCTTCCTGGACCAGGATTCGAACCCGTGTCAATGTGCAGCATTGACAGGTCGATTCTTAACCACTGCACCACCAGGGACGCCCCCAAGGTTCACCTTTAATGAACGGCTTGTTGCTGCAAGCTCTGTGTCACAGTCTGCTTCCCAGGGAACCCAACCAGTAACAATAAATATACATAGATGACAGTTTAAAACTTTGAATAATTATATTTTGACACACAGGTATAGAAGAACACCTATATTTAGTATATTTTTTAAAAATTTAAAAGAATATTTAATATTTAATTTAAAAGAATATGTACTAGCATTTGAACTGACCTGGAGAAGTTTATGATATAATTTATAATTTATGAACAAATTAGAAAACATATACTGGTATAACTTGTCAGAAAACTGAGTACATATATTAAGCTGAATATGTAAATCAAAGAATGAAAAATATTAAGTTGCAATATGACACATCTAGCAACTTAACCTGTGATTTACATATTTTAAAAAAATTGCTATGTAAATAATTCATATGTCATGACCTAAAGGATTATTATCGCCATTTAGGATAATACACTTTGAGAATGTGGCTGAAAGTTATTATATTTAGATGGATAGCTTACTCATTTCTATATTTAGAAATGCTAAAATCCTGAAATGTTATTTCTAATGTCCCTGCTATTTTTGCTTGGATTGAGAACAGGTAA